>NC_045490.1:15524635-15832353 GCF_009650955.1 Corvus moneduloides
GATGTGGTAAGAGGGAAGATGACTCCATGCCAGAAGGGTTCTGCCACTTTGTCCCCTGGCACACTGGGATTCACCACATAGTACACAGAAAGTGGGGTAACTTAAAGCAGCAAAGAATTTAAAAGGGATGTCTTCCACTTAGAGCAGAACTCCCATGCACAGTAATTATGTAGGAGATCATGAATGAAACTTAAACCATCTATTTTCTCTCTTGCTTAGATTCAGAGACTGAATTGCAATTGTCCTTGAAATTTGGAATTAGTTTATTCTGTCAGTTTAATTCTAATAATGGAGGGTATTGAATTCACTTGCTCCTTATTATAGTTCCTAATGGGCTATTGCTCGAGTAGTCAAAGTGGGAAGCACCAGAAAGCCAACATTGAGATGGGATCATGCACCTTTTCACAGCTGCTGAAAATGTTTTCAACGTGTTAAAGAATTTTAAATTACAACTTATGCAGTAAACAAAAAGTAGTTCCACTAAAAGCTTAGTAAATTAAATTAGGTTTTTCTGTATTAGATTTGTATCCTATATCAGAAACAAGCCTTCCACATTATATCCCCTCTGCTGCCTACTCTGCCATATATTCCATCAACCATAGAGCATTAACTATTGAGTTACTGGTCTCTCACTGTTCACAAGCACACACAACTTGCTACAGCTTTTTCTGCTTCATGCTCAGCATTCAAGTAAATGAATGACAAAAAGAGGAAAAGACAAGAAGCAAAGCCTACTATTATATGCTTTTACCACAGAAAAGCCTCCTAATAGATGAGCATTTTGTTCTTAGTCTGCAATCAATAAGAACATGGCTTGCATATAGCAGGCAACAGTCAAGACATTTCATTCTGTTTACAGGGTGTATAATAGTCCTAAAATGAAGTACCAAATTAGTTGGAAAATCTAAATAATTTCAATACTTATGGATTATATAAAAGGCCGAGGAGGTCACAGCATGGCATCCTTTCAGGCTTGAGGGTGTTACTTTTGATGCAGGGCATAGCAGGCTTGACAATGGCTACAGGAGAGGTAAGAGTCAAGGTGTACAATCCATGACCTTCACTACCACAGGAAACAGTTTTTCCTTAGCTTCAGCTTGTTCTGTCTCAGGTAGACATTCTCACTGAGCAATTTGGAGAGATTCTGCATCAGAGGACATTTAGGATTTGTTTTGTTGTTGTTTGTTTTGTTTTTCTAACTCAAGGCATAATAATTCATTATTCATGGCTGTCTACACCAGCAGTTGTTAACACCTCCAAACAGTTAGAGGGGCACAAATCATGGCTAGAAATTTAAATACAGCCTTCTGGCTCCAGCACTGAAGTGTATTAAATGCAGAAGTTTTCAGAGCTGTAGGCCCAGAAGTGAACACTTCTCTTGGACAAGAGCTAACAACTCCATGCTTTGAGACCAAGCAATCCTTTGGATAGAGACTATCAGCTTTATAACCCAAATACTTAAAGTTTTCAATATTTGACTAGTTTCTCTGTTTGGAACCCAAATCAGAAGGACTGGGCAAGATGTACCCTAAATAAGGCCTTTTCACATGGAAAAAGTGTTTATTACCTTGCATTGTCTCAGAGGACAAAACTAATCTGCAAGTTTTGGCATCTTTGGAGAAAATGAAGCATTCAAAGCTGTTATAAATCACGTGTGTATTGTGATTGAATGTTATTAGCACTTGCAGTTAGAGCAGTGCCACCGCCACAGTGTGAAATGTTCCATTACCTCACCCTGGATAGTTCACATGAGCAGAACTGTCTGGTTTTGAAGCATAAGTGCCTTCCTAGAATGCTTACTTCAAAAGCTGCAGCAAGAGAAGTTAAAATATCAATTTAGCATGTGCTGGCATCAGGGGTTCAGGTCTTCACCTACTCAGAGTGGTTTCTTACCACTGACTTGAAAAGTTCAGCAATGTCAGAAGTTAAAAAATCTGTTCTGTGCAAAGCTTAGGCAGCTAAATCCCCATTTTGCCAACACACTCACATTAAAAATTCTTCTGAGTACAGAGAGGAAATATCTAGTGCTTAAAGCAGGAACCAGAAAACCTGGATTTTGTTTTTGTGTTACTTAGGGGCTATGACCTTGGCAAGTCAGCCTTCTGGCCTCCATTTAGTAGTTTGTAAAGATTTATAATACACACCAGGTTATGGAGCAGTCTGAGCTTTTCAAAGCATGTTTCAAGAATTATTTTTTTCTGTCTAAGTTAAAGCCTACATTAATTATAAAGAACTAAAAGTATTTTGTAAATATGCAATGTTTTATTAATGCAAACATTTTGTGGTCTTTGACAGTAGAAAGTTTTTTTTCCCTTATGGATGTCTTTAATGGATATGGTAATCAAAAGCAAAGTACTGTAGAAAATTCCAACTTTTCCCTGTAAGTGCTTACATATGTATGTACATTGATCTGGAAGGCTGTAGAACAGTATTTTTAACAGTACTCTTCAATATCTGCTCTGCATGTTGTATGAGAGGCATGGAAAATCAAAGAATGAAGGATCTGAGAGTGTTTTATGGAATTTTCCGCTTCAAAAGATTTGCATCTCTAGTTAATACATTTTGTAGATTTCTGCATGTTTGGGCTTTCTAATTTCACATTCCCAACCCCCAGGGAAAAAAAAAGTACAAGAAATTTCCCAATGAAACCATAACCATCAGGACAATACTGTGACCAGCCACACTGCACAGAGCAAAAAAGGATTTGTCTCGTCTGTGGGTTGCACAGGCTTCCTCACATATTTTATTCCAAGTCAATACTTGGAAAGAAAACTGCAAGGCTCCATAATAGTTATTCCAAGGCTTTGGAATTGAAGATTTCAAGCTCAGTCTTGCTCTTGCTATAGAAAATTAGTAAAACACATTGGAATGAAAGCAGTCTGTATCCAATATGGTTCCTAATTGGAAACCAGATGCTGTTGGTTAAATGAAGTTGATGGGCACAAAAGACTCAAAAGTATTACTTCAAATCTTGTTTTCACTTTCTGGAACAAAAAGACTGATCTGCTCAGACTTTTGAAGTATTAAGATAGTTTAAACATTTTAAAAGTACAAATGAAAGCCTTAAATGTTAACTATGTTCCTAGTTTAAAATATTGGCAAATAATGTGTTGGGCCTTGAAATAAAACTTCCTTGTGATTCTGGTTGTCTTTTCTCAGGAGGAATGGTCTAGAAATGTTGGGATTAAAAGGGCAACTGTGTTTCCTTTAATGAACATGCAACATAGGGAAACAAAAGACCAAAGTTGGAAAATAAAGCTTCTCTTTCTGGTGGCAACTGGTAGGCCTGGTTTCAAACACAGTCTAATTCTATATCATCCAGTGTCACTGCAAGAGAAATAGGAGAGAAATCCTGAAATTATGTAACCTTATAGGTGAACTCTCAGGATTCCATAATCTAACTGCTTTTCTATCATCTTCTCTTCAAGAAGTACTGGAGCATTTTATGATTCACCCTCAACAACCCTCTTCACAGAGCATACAATTTACAAAAGAAAAGGCCTCGTGCTATTAACCTTTTACTTTTTGAAAAAAAAGTCTCTGAATGTCAAAATACCAATTTACCCTATAGTGACTCTAAAACCTGGCTTCATAGCCAGAATGATTTCTAAGTTTGAGGTTTTATACCTTAGAAACCCACTCTATACCATTAAAATTATTCTACTGCTATTGTAGATTACTATCTCATTATGAATAGTCTAGAAGATTTAACTTTATTATTCCCTTTCTTTAAAATGTCTTTTACTGGAACTTGTACCTTCTTTACTGTCTGTCATGTACAATCATCTACCTTTAAGCACAGAGAAAAGCAAAATCCACATCACAGATAGAATTCTTTTCCAAGATGCTGTGCAGAAAGTGTATTTGAAATTTCAATACAACTGCTAAATATCTGGGAACAGCCTTTGTCCTCCATAACCACTGTCAAATGCAATTTTTTACAACTTCCAATCATTATTCTCACTTGCACTGTTAGTCTGATTTTCAATGCCTCTTCCCTCTCATTTTAGCTTGGCCAGTGGAATTTCGGTCACACTGGAGGATCCATTGCACCTGCCTCCCACACCATCCGCAGCAGTTTCGTGTTTCAGGGAGCACAGCTCCACGCTGAGGCAGACTGGGATGGGACATAGCTCCCAGCTCAGGGCTGTTTGTGCTCTGACAGCTTTGCCTTCATTCTGCACCAGGTGGTGAGCACAAAATACCAGCTGGGCCACTTGGTCTTGGTATTTAACTCTCTTGAAGTACATAGAACAGGAGACTGGGATCAAGACAACTGACTAAACAAGCATTAAGCAGTTGAAGTTCTAAGCGAACTAAACCCAAAATACATAACCACAAAAAGGAAGCAAGAGAGTTATTCTGTTACTGGACATTACCGTGAACTAAAAGTGGAAAGAAATTGCTGTAGGAAGCCTGGATTCCTGCTCACACTTGATCAGTTTGAATTTATGATGAACATTTCTCCACCATTTTATTGTCATACGACAGCTTCCTTGTACCAAAATGTAAGAAGTAATTCCAGGAATTAGGACACAATTTGTTTTTTGTAAACAGGCGACCTGGAATGGGTCCAAGTGCATCAAGTGCAAATTTATCTGGTTAGTGGGAATTGTTCTGGCAATTATTGAAGTAGCATTTTTAGAGCCTAAAACAGCCAGGAGACAGATTTAGAAAATGCCAAACAAAAGCTTTGAAGTTTCAATTGAAAGTCTAAACTGTTCACTTCTACATTTCACACAAATAAGATTTTTTTTTTTGACCCAGCATTTTGGATTGGAAATATTTCCAGTGTGATTAGGCAGAATAAATATTTAGGGGCAAAGGCCAACTTATGGAACAGAAAAGGGTGGTGGGTTTGATTTGGCTTGAGATTTTTTTTTTTTTTTTAAATCAGGAACAACATATCCAATGGGAACATAGTCAAGTATTTTGACTACAGTTACAAATAACATCCCTGCTTACTGACACCTTAAGTCTCTTCCTCAGGACATAAATTACTACTGCCCAAGTATAAAAGGCCAAGAACTCTGGCTGGTTCCATGTTATGGTATTGGCTTCCATTATTCAAAATCAACTTTAGATCTACTTCTCTCCCATGTCACTTTCCACTGTTCAGCTACATCAACTCCCAAAGTATGTGCAAAATACATCCTGAATTCAAAATTACACTTGAGTCTAGACACGTTCAAAGGCCCATCCAGTCTGGTTGGTATTGTGGCAATAGCTTTCTCAAGGCAGCTTTTAGGCAAGCCGGCCTGAGCCATTACTATCACAAACATTTCTGCAGAGCCTGGCATCAGAATTTAATACCATCACCTTTTAGAGATGTCAGCTTTACCACATCCACGTAAAGACAACAGGGAATGTGCCTTTGTAGTTCTGTGTACTTTAAGACAGCACTCAGCCAAGTTAGACAGCAAGGTTTCCCTTCCAGGTGTTCGCCTTTATCCTCACTGCTGTTCCAAGGTCCTTATTTTGTTGACATTTCAGAAGGACATTCCCAGCAATGCCAGAGCCTCTCTGTGTCCTCACTCACCAAACATTTGATCAATCTGCCTCCTGCAGCTGGGTCACCCCCTGCTGTCACTGCCATTAAATGCACAGCTTATGGTGAAGGTAAAGTCATTAGCGAGAGATTCAGCCCAGGTAGTCAGGGGCTCACACAGCTCAGTTCCTCTTAGCTGACATTTATTAGTTCCTGACTAGAACAAGCTGGTCTTGAATTCTGGGCTGTTGCCAATGCATTGTTTCATCCTGTGTTTCTGTGATTTGATTGATGTGATGAAAAAAGCATTACTGGAGACTGGACTGAGTGGGGGAAAAAAAAAAAGCTTCTGAAAACTCAAATGAAAGGCACATTTAGTACCATTTTAGGGAGATGTGTGCTGGTTATAATGCCATGCCCCACTTCATTTTTTTCCTTGGAAAATACTAAATCTCTCAAAAAAAGCAAAGTATTGCTGTACCAAAGTTACACACAGAGAAACAGGTAAATGGGAACACCCAGAGCAAAGGGCTTCCCACGCATGTTCAACCCTCCATATGTGAACTAAACCTACTGTATTTGAAATCAAGTTTCATGAAGTTACCCATGCTGACACCACACGTTGCTGCCACAAAGTCACTCTTTCACATCTGAACATCGGTTTCCCTAAGCTTTTCATCATGGTGCACTTGGGAGCTATTTTTATCTGACCCTCCAGAACAGGCTTTAAGTGTTGTAACATCTGGCTCATTTTTGCATTCACTGCAATCTAGACAGAGAAGTTACTGAAAATTATGACCCACAATGTAAAAAGGAGCCACAATGAATTTTCAGCATCAATAAGGGTGGCTGCTCTGAACCAACCTGCAATTCTTTCAGTAGGTTCAGGACAGCCATCTGGAGATGCTGCTGAGCTCCAAGAGATGAGCAAGGCTGAATTCAATGCAATTACAGCTGGAACTTTCACCTCTGAAAGTAACTTCTGTGCCTCCTATGCTGCTGCAAAACTAAATACCAAGTAGTTCATTATGCCCTGACTGCACAGACCATTTGTCAAGATAAAAAGAAAACATGGAAAACTCAAGAACATAAATGACAACTGAGCATTATCTTCTGTAGGTACAAATATTAAAGAAGAATCATCTAAACAGCAAGTGCAAGAGAGATCATGGCTAAGGCTCAGGAGGTACCACAGACTCAGTTTTCTTTTTACCATCCTGATCATCATCTCCCAAAGAAAGAAGGAACTGAGAGAATCCTCCCCTTAAACCTGGACAACTGTACAAAGACTAAATTTATACTCAATGTTTGAAACATTGCTCAACCATCTTATTGCTGCCTCAAACTTTATGGAAAGAGATCTTTAATGAGCAAAATAAACTTCTGAAATCACTCACCTAAATAATATGCATTAGAATTGTAGGGAATTTTCTTCCTCAGCCATTAAGTTTCTGGTGTTACAATCAAGAAAAAGATTCGTTCTTCCTGCTGAAGTTTATTACACACAAAGTCTCATTTAAAATTCTCAAGTACCCTGGCAATAATAGAACTGTTCTAAGAAATGACAAAGAATGTTTTTAGAGAGCAGCAGAGTTACAAAATGCAGATTAAAAAAATGCAACCATGATGAAATACGTTAAGCTGTATACTTTGGGTATTACTGGTGTATACAGACACAGAAATACCTAGATTTTGTAGTAGGCCTCTTGACCCATTCCACAGAATTTTTGCCAAGATCTTTAAGTGTTCTGGATCTGCTTAACGCAAATATTTTGGTTGTAATTATTGATTACTTCACTCTTTTTTCAGATCTTGAAGACATATTTTCCTTCAACTTTTTTAAAATTAAGAACTCTAACATCTGTAAGACTACCTTTATTCAGACTGCAAATACTTTCAGGAACCAAAAAAACAGTTTATAAGAATCATGGGGAAGTTTGTGGCTTTCTGGGGAATCTCTTTTTTAGTGGCAGTTTTCAGCTTTATTTTTTAACTATTAAAGTTGTATTTTACTTTGTTAAAGTTCCATTATCATAATTTTGCTACCAGTTCAACGTTCATCTGTCAAATTAAATGCATTGCTACAAATTACTTTTCAGATAATGGGTACCCAAAAGCTTTCCTTGAACAAGATATTCAAAGTTCACTCCATCTAAATTACCTGCTTTGTAACTACGTTGCCTTTGAAAATTTTAGGATCAAGCTAATGAGTACCTGTGTGTGCATTATTTATCTTTACACACAGAAAGAATAAATCTTGAGCCATTACTCATCTTAAAGTGGTTTCCAAAATTGGATCACAATCACTTAAAGGTGCTACTGAACTGCAGAAGAAGCTCAGCCCATTTAATGCACTAACTCATAAATTCTGCAGTTATTCCAGCACTCATCTGGATTAGCTTTTGAAGCCTTCCTGGGTGAAAAATGTAATGTAATTTTCACTACCTGTTGCTAAACTACCTTTTAGATATTTACCTTTTATATATTCCCTGTAAAAAACAAAGCCCTCAGACTCATTGTAAAAATAAAAACAATGCATCCCCTATGAGAATAGAAATCAATACCTTAACTAGATTTTTTCACACTTTCCACCAAGATATTTTCATCCAATATGATGAGAGGGAAAAAAAGGCAGAAATAGCAACTTGTTCCTGAATTTATGCACTTACTACCCTGAGTAATCATGAGCCCAATGATCATTTTCATCTACTGTATTGTGTTCAGTACAGAGCGTTTGTGATCAGTGCTCATAACAGTAACACAATACAAGAAATTTAAGATTGTCTTTACCCAAAATATTCAGGAAGCCATATAGACTAAAATCACATGGAATTTAGCCTTTAAAGGCTTATGGAAGGAATGACAAGGTTCACTAATAGTGAGCAACCACTCCTTTTCACAGATCTTTAGTAATCCATCACAGGTTATCAACAATGCTCACTAAACTTTAGAAAAGGTAATTTTTCAAAATCCCTTTCAATTCCTGCCTCCAACAGCTACTCTCACCACCACAGAGGGCCCTCCCAGATCAGGTTTGTTCCCTTTGGAGCATTTTGATGAGCACAAAGTCCAGAAATGAATTCAGCATTTGATGAGCTGCCAACAGCAGCTCTCTGCCTACATTTGCTATTTTTTTAGTCTCATGCCACAAACCTCCTTAAGACTCAGTTCACTATAGCTGAGTCTCCATTCTGAGTTTAGAAATTCCAAGGTTCGTCACCACCCACCAAGGCAGTGCTGTGAGGTTTCAGTCACTGTGACCCATTCGGCAGCCTTGCTCAGTGTGAGCACACACACCTCCCATCTGTCCCCGGGTGTGGAACCTCTGTTTCCCTGCAGCTCCTCTGCACAGACACCAATGCACTTCAAAGCCTTTCAGCTGCATGTCATGAATTTAGATTTTACAAATCCACTTCTGGAACAGGAAATTTCTAGGAATTAGCTGTAACAGCTCAATATGCTGCAAGACAGGCAAAGCCCTCTCCAGCTGTGACTCAGTATTTCCTACCTCAAGGGAAGGGTAGGATTTGTGCTACTGTGTGCATCCCCTCTCTGGAGCTTTAGGCTGCTCTCACAACAACATCAGGGTTTCACCAGCACAAGCTGTTTGACTGATGTCTTCTTACATCACTCCAGCTTCTCCTTGAAGAGCTGCACGTGTTACAAAAGCACAGAGCTCTTACACAGCCTGACATGAGTTCATGTTCAGGGGACAGCTGGTATAAAAAGATCCTGACTCTAAACTGCCTTAGTACATAAATGCTGTTTAAACTAAAATCTCTTCTGATCAACAGTCACCTGCCTTTTCACTTCTCACCTGAGCAGCACAGCTGAGACCTAGAAGAAGAGATGCCTCAAGATGGATTGGTGGAAGAGCAGAGTGAGGATCACTGAGTGCTGATGCAGGAGAAATCCAAGAAACACAGCAGGAGCTTTGTGCATCAGTTCCCTGTTGCAACTGGCATGGAAAGAAAATTTATCATACAAGGAGAGACCCTCAGAACAGCACGATTCTTACAATGCAATAACAAAACAGCTACTGAAAAGCTCAGCTTTAGCACTAAATCCTGCCCCAAAGTAAAACTAATTGAATGTATTACTAAAGGCCACATCTTCTGTAATAGCAACCCCACCAAAACCAAATAATGATAATGACATTCTGAAAGAGAACATTTGTATTGTTAAATATTGCCATGAGGTAACTGCTTTTGGCAAAAAAACCTCACAACCTGTTTATGGTAAGGTGTTTTCTTTCAAAATACTCAATTCATACTAGATTGGATACATGCTCTGCATTCATTATTCACACATCTTTCAGCTGAGGATCTGATGTCTTCAGATGTATTAACTTACCCCACAACAAAAACTTACCTGGAGAAGGAACTAGATATTAGTAGACTCTCATTTAATGGCATTGAACTTGGCAGAAAAAGTGTTGGAAATGTCAAACTAAAACCAGCACTCTCTTGTGATTATTACAGTCCATTTATTCTCCTGTCAAATGAAGACATTTCTACTTGACTCTTAAACTGAACCAACTAATCAGAGTTGAAAGAGTCCTGCTTCTCTGCTCTCCTGTTATACAGGGCTGTTACATACTGATTCAGGCCAGCAGAAATTGGACCTGCTAATTCCCTGTTATACTCCAGGATCTGGCCAAAACCTGCCAGCCTGTCTTCATGGACTTCCTGACTTGGCAATTTTTACCTCCAATTTCAAATGTGAATTTCTTGTAGTCATAAACAAATATTCAGCATAATAAAAGCATGACTTCTGATAAGACTTAAATACCTACATGAAATCTCAAACAATTGTTATTAACCCTGCACAAACACATCAGAAAAACAAGACTGGGTAATATTCCAGGAACACCCTCACTGGAGCAGACAGAAAACATACACTAACAGGATGAACAAGGTTCACACACTTACTGTACAGAGGACAGAATTGTCAGAATATTTTGAGTTTCCTTTTGAAGCTAGTTGTTAAGTCACTAAGGTATCCAGCCTCACCCCCTAAACCAGCTACTTCAAAACCAGTCAGCAAGAATAATGTTTAAATAGGAACTGTGTTTGTGTTGTCTTCAGTTTTGTTATTAGAAAGAACTAAGGATGGAAAATAGGGCTTATCTTTCACATGTATTAGCCTTAAAACTACATCCAAAGTCAAAAATAAATCTATCTGGAATTGTAAACATCATGCACTTAAGAGATAATCCAGAATTCTCATTTTGGGAAAAAACTCGAACACTAAAACCCCCTACAAGAATGCTCATGCTATTCTCATTTTTTCTTGCTAACAAATAATAGTCCTTGTGTTACTGAAAAAAATTATTTGTTAATGATGTTATTGAAGAACACACAGGGTAAAACTGTGCTAAGTGTTCCTTAAAAATGTCTGTGCCTTCCTGCACTGGAAAACACTCAGTGTGCTTATTGAATTTAAGGCCAAATTAGGACACTTTCTGCAATCTAAATATTTAATAGAATCCCTGGTGTTATTTGTGGAGGCACACTGCATATGGAATTACTTCTTCCATGAACTCTAAAAAATGCTCCTAAAGCTATGCTTCAAAGTTGAAATAGAGTAAAATTTCAACTTAAAATTAAAACCAGTTGGATTATTATAGACTAGAAAATGCTGTTAAAGTCCATACTACCATATCACATTGCAGGATATACACTAACACTATTAAAGTTCCAATGTTTTAAGATTTAAGTAGATTCTAATTAATTACTAGGATAAATAGCTTGCCTTTTTTTTAGTGTCTAGTGACACCTAAACAAGCAATGAGTGATGGATGTTCCCATCAAAAATGTTTATACAGTAGTCTGGGCATGAGAAATTATCCCAGAAGACTGCAGAGGAAAGTGACAGCAAGAACTACTGCTTTGAGCGTGTGGATCATCATTCAGCTCCTCCAAGTGACATTATAAAGCAGTGTCTCCAAGTATTCCATCTGAATAATGCAGCTCTAATCATGAAAGAAGCTCCAGAAACAAAAATTCCTGTGCTCCCACACCAGAGATGCTGGAACAGTGGGGGACTGCAGGTGGTGACAGTGTCCCAAAGGTGACTGGGGAAGGTGTTGGTTTGTTCTGCACAAGGTGAACGTTGGTTTGTGCCTGTGCCTGGCTCAGGGCCTGACACTGCCCCAGAACGAGCCCCCACTCTGTGCCTGTGCCTGTGTCTGCAACCTCTGCTTTGTAGCAAGGGGTGAAACTGCTCTCTTATCCAGCAGAATCTGAACTTTCTGCTAACAAAACACATTCCCACAACCACTGCACACAGAGCTGAGTGCCACGAGCCCTCCACAGGTAAGTCTGCCCTTGTCACTTGGCTCAAACCATTTTGTTTCCATACTCAGCTGGTGCAGCTGCCTCGGGGACAGACTGCCCTTGCTCCACATCCCATCTGACAGATCTGCAGGACGCTTTATCAGCTGAGGAACTTTCAGAGCCATGACCAGCCTTGCAGGGTGGGTTGTGCTTTCTGGGATCTGCTCCCCAGTGAGTTGATACAAGTTCCCTCATTTTTGCTGTGGAATAAGACCATACACAGGGAGTGGGGACACATGACTTGATAACAGACAGTCACAAATTCAGACACTGTAGATAGCATGAGGTATTTGTAGCTCCCCCTAGCACTCTGCTCTCCTTACTCCAGAATAATCCAACATGGACAGCTGAGCATCTCCTACACCAAATGCTTACTCTGTGTGCAATTGGTAATTTTTCTTTTTAACTGTTTCAGCATTTGCCTTTCAATATAACTGGTCAATATACTCCTGCTCCCATAACCAGGGAATAACTCTAAGATACCTCACATGCTTCAGCAGTCAGGGAAAGCAGCAAAGTTCTCAGATCATTACAATTCTCTAATTACTGATGGATGTGTTACTGGTACATCTTGGGTAAAGAGGAAAAAAAAAAAAGACATTTGTTTCTTTCAAGCTCCCTTTCCTTTCTGAGGAAGGCCCAGAAGAGCCAGCTGGCACTCAGACTCTCACTATTTATTGCAAGACAAATGTTTACTTCCTTTATGAAGTGCTAAAGTAGCACATCAATGACAGTTTAATACCAGGACCAACAGCAATTTCCTGGAGAAATCAAAAAAGTAACCTTGATTAAAACAATCAAGAACCAATTTTGAGTTATCAGCTGAAACAAGAAAGACTAGAATGAAGTTCAAATTTATTTTTCTATGGTAGCATCCTGGATTTCACTGAACAGGAAAATAAAGTTTCTGTTAATTAACTGCTTGAGAGTTTAACTAGTGCACTGCTGCTAAGTAACACTCAGTTCTGATTCAGAGGTCAGGGTGGTTAGTTTTTTCAAACATTATGTTGTGAACTATCAATCTACTTCACATTCTAATAGATGTGGGGCTTTCTTGTGTTTCTTAAGTCATGAATAATCATCACCTACTGCTGCAAAGCTTTCTATTGCCCTATTGTTTGTTGTAATTGTGAGCCTAATTTTGAGAACACTTTTATCCAGTTTTAAGCTCATAAGCTGCTACATCAAGCTTGCTAAAGGAAACTTATGTTTCATGGTGTGGGGAAAAAAAACCCCACAGAAAGAAAACCCAAACCAAATCCATCCAACCAAAAAAGGACAGTCTTTTTCAGTGTAAGACATGAACAAGAATAGAGTTCTATCAATCTATACCCAGCTTATATACAATCTCTCAGAACGGATGCACACACACTGCAGCTCATTTTTCCCAGCTCTGTACCAGAAAAAGAAGAAGCTTACATCCAAAGGTAGCTGTAAAACAGCACAGTTTGGAAATTTATTATCTTGGAACATGCATAAAATCAAAGTCAGTAAAGAAGAAAGCACCCCAAAATATTAAACCCTGAAAGTATTCACACTCACTATTTCTTCTGTGGTTTTTTGACAGTTTAACAGTTTCTGAGAAACTTTGATCCCTTGCCAATTGCTTCCTTTTCCCCTGATCCATGCCAGCTTGCTGCAACCATTTCCTTGGTCTTCCAACACCTCCCCTTTTCCTAACTTCCTTTACCTTTTTAGTTTGAGGCTTGCTTTGGGATATGGAGACCCTATACACACATACAAATGCTTCTGTTCTTGCTCTATAGCAGAAGCATTTAGCCATCTTTTCTGTAGTAACTCCATTCTTTGATACATTTCAGAATTTGAAATGTGATAATAAATGAAAAAAGTTATCTGAAAGTATTATTCCTTGCATTTGTTATTACCAAGTTACCACTGTAACAAAATTTTTTCAAGAATTTCTGTAAGTTGATAGAAGCAAAACAAAGTAACAGATTTGGGGTGCTTGGTTGTTCGGGTTTTTTAAATAAAATACTGAAAGGATGCCCAGGGAGCTCGAGACAATAAGGGCTACATTAAATTTTTATTCTCAGTTGATCTGAACTCATTCATTTTTGGTTGACCCAGAAATCATTTTCTTCTACTCAACAGAAACTCATGAGAATCAGGAATTCAGAGCTGACAGGATTATTTTTATGTTTATAGTTGTAGTCTATTTTAGATAATCAGAATGTTAGAGGAAAAATTCACCAGGGAGAGCTGAAGGCTTCAAAACAGTTTTTCTTTAAATGGTAATTTATCTATGTAGACTAAATGACAGATACTTCACAGAAACATGACCACAGTTGCCAGTTGTGTCACTACCAAAACCAGACAGTAACACAAGGTTGGCAGCAAAATTGAGGGTCAGTGGGCTGAGAGCCTGGCAAACACAATCCTTGAGGCACCTAATAGGGAGAAAACATGTTGGTCTAAACTGAAAATCTTGCCCAAAGATAAGGAAACATCCATTCTTCTAAAAGGCATCTTAGCAGGATCACAAGTACAAGCGTAACATTCTCAGAACTTAGGAGGAAGAGAAGAAAACTCAACTAAATCCTCAAACAGCAACAAAAAAGTTGGGTAATAATTGGATGCAGGGTAACTTGCTAAGTAACTAACATGCAAATAGGTGAGCTTTGCTTACACTTGAGGGTGTGGGCTAATCACCAACCAATAAATTGATTTCTAAGCACTTCTTCCTGTGGCCTCAGGACATGAACTAAACCAGGCTGAAAATAATTTAAAAGATCTAATTAACTCATTAGCTTGAAGTAAAAAAAAAAGTCTCTTCCTCATCACAAACAGCTGTACAAGCCACAACAAAGCAGGCACGGATGTTTTTCAGAACTCTAGAAATCCTGTCAGTGTGAAAAGCTGTCAGGGAACCAGCCTGCTAAACTCAGAACCACACAGCACCCTCAGAACCCAGTGTCACACTTGATGGTGACAATTCCTATCTCAGGGATGGCAGCTAAATTACAGAACACCAGGGAACACCCACTCCACATCCTTTAGTAAGATTATGTGGAGTAGAGCTTCAAAAACACAAAAACTCTGCAAACTACAAGAAATGAGTTCTCTCACAATTCTATTTCATTCAGAGTATTTTTAGAGATAAATAAATTGTAAGAAGATAAGGGAGAATCTACTGATATTCAGTCTACAAACTGCCAAGGCACAAAATATCCTTGAGAAACTCACCTTGGATAGGAATTCCTATGGATTCTTCGCATACCTTAAGGGCTTTGCCCTTGTGCAATTAAGCCAACAGCCCCTGAAACACACCTGGGTACCTCTTGCTCCACTAACACAGAATTTTTCTTTTGGAGCTCCACATAGTTCCAGTATTATTCAAGGTAGTAATTATTTTTATTTTCATTCAACCAATTATGTAATCAAACATATTTTATAAGCATGCTGCTAGCAATATCTGGAATTAATAAAAAGAACACCAGAGAAAAATACTAAAGTACAAAATCAACCAGACAATCTGGATGAATATTGTGGCTATTAAGAAATGATGAGTCCAGATTCCTGCAAACCATTAATCAGGAATTCAGGCAAAATAAGGGAACAATAGTTGGGGGCAACAGTGGATCCCAAACCCCGAGATAATACTCTCGAGAGAACAGTGAGGAACCAGCACATTTCTGGAACACAGTCACCCACCCAAACCTGAATAGAGTCCAATCAAGGTCATGAGAGAAATGAGAAGAACACAGGAGAACAAACACCAAAATATTAGACTCACTGAGTGGGAGCATAGGCTAGGGGGAGGCAAAATTAAATACACAAAGGGGTAACAAAGATAAACAAACAAGTACTTATTTCAGGAGAGATCAAAAGAGTTCCTCCTCCTTTGCCTGGTGGATAATGAGCACTGGACCTGGAGTTACTTTCTGCCACTGAAGTGACAGACTCTTAACTAATGCTAAGAAAAATGTTCTAACATGGGTAGAGAAATACCATTTCCAGTAGTTGTTTATCACTAGGGAACAGCATTTAGGCCCACAGTAAACACCTCTGGAAGGGATTAGGAATAGCAAATCAGAAAAAGGCATAGTCTCATTTTATTACTAAAATTATTATTCGTTTTAAGAACATGATACAACATCCTAACTTGTAGCTATTAGACATGTACTATTACTACAACCTTCAGGGTTCTGTTTTGGAGTTTGTTCATTTTTTCTTGCTTTGGGTGTTCAGTTGTTTTGTTATCAGTACAGCATAAGAGCAGATTCATTTAATTTAACTAAGATTTTTTTCCTCAGTTATTTCAGTGTGAAAGTTAAAGACCACAAGCTTCAAGATTTTACAGTTATACCACTATGAATTTAGTAGAAATAAACTCGTAATCATTTTTATTTCAACCCTTTACTTAAAATACTGATCTGCCTCTCCTGACAATACATTTTTATTTATTATTAATGTGGTAATAAGTGCTCAATATTCCTTTTTACTCTGTCTGTATTCAACAGCCAGATTATGCCATCAAAGACAAAACAATAAAAGTGGGCCAGTATTTGAAGTGTCCACATATTTTTATGAAATTTTTTGTGTGTTTGCATTTAAAGGTCAAAGTCCTACCTAAACTGTGAGAGACAGAAGGTGGAAACAGACCTCCCAAGTGGCACTGTACACTTACTGCCCACTGAAAAAGTGGAATAGAAGTTGGATAAAATAAAGTCCAAAACCACAGCTGCCCCATGTAGATTTTACCTATGTGTTATACAAACCAATTTTGTGTTTTCCTGGCCCAGTTTCAAAGTTATTTCTCATCTTTGGAGGATAAAAGAACCTTAGACAAGTAGGTGGCTCCTCTTGGGGTATTGCTAAACACTGAGGTTGTGGCAGATGGAAAAAACATCTGTGTCTCAAACCAGGACATATCCCTTATGCAGAACCTGGTGTTGCCATCAGAAATGGTTGGCTTGGGTTATTTTTTAGGAATGTTTTACCTTGCCATGCTCATCTCAAAGTTCCTTAGTGACCACTGACATCTATTATGATCTCAGTAAAGTCTGAGACAGAAGTTTGAAGACATGGAATTGTGGCTCTCCATTTGTTTGAAGTTTTAAGGCTCAAAACTGGAGGGAATATTGCCACAAAGCTTTGTCCCTGCCCAGAGCCAAGATCTCCTCTCCAAAACAAGAGAATGAGTAAAACCTTTGGGTAATAAATACAAAGACACTGATGTATTTTTTAATACTCTAAACACTTCATTTAGCACTGTGCTGGGCCTGACAATGAAATTGGCAGCTACCTACTCACACAGTCCACCAAATCCCGAGATAAAGACTTTTGTTAATCTCCTAAAACTCCTTCTGTACTACAGTTTATAATCCATTCACTACACTAATAACTAACTTGCCAAATATCAATAATCTTCCTAATTTTGAGTATTTCTGTCTCAGTTGGAATGACACACTGCTCATCATGCATGTGAGGAGACTTACACAAACCACAGCTACTCTGACATGGCAGAATGACACCAGTAACTCCAGCCTTCAAAAGAACTGAATTATGCTTTATAATCATGGGGGGGAAAAGCTGGAAAGTGATACATATCAGACAAGACTTCAAAAAACCTCTGTCTCTAAAATCACTTCAGTGCCTCCATTGTTTATAAAACTTATATATTTAATATGAAGAATGTATAATACCACTAAAATTAAATTTAATTAACACAGCTATTAAAATTAAGCTTAAAATTAATAATAATAATAATAGTGAAGTATTGCAAATTACTTGCTATTTCTCACATACCAGGTAGTACAAAGAAACCAAGAAGTTTTCTTCTGTCCCCATAACTTGGCACACAGCAGTTAGAGCTGAGGATGGTTTCAAAGAAACACCTTAACCTCCAGTCCAGTTGAATATTCTGAGCTTCCCATTTGCATGCCAGCATTGGTGCATACGAAATAAAGCAGTGAGAGGCATTCAACCTCTGCACAAGATGCTTAAAAGTGCATCTGAAGCCACCTTCAAGACAGGCAGCACCTCCCAAGCAGCTCGGAGAGGGATCAGTGTCTGGTAGAGTCCTGCCTTACAGAGTGGTTGGGAAGTTTTTCTCCTTTGTTTTTCCTTTCCCAAATACAAACTTCATTTTCACCTTCCAGCCAATGGGAACTTCTCAGTTGTAACATTTTCTTTCATTTCCTTCAGTGCTTTTCATATGCACAGGTCTATGTTAAATTAAATTTGATCAAGTGCTGCCTTAACTGTTTCACACTGTTGGACCTCAGTTGAGCCATGGAAATTGGCCATAGTTCAGGGTCTTCCAATCATCCCAAGTAAGTTTCATAAAAGCATTTTTGCTTTCTATTTATCTCAAACTGATTATAAGATTGAATAGTGCAAGCACACACGCACTGAACTATTTGACTTAAGGACAATTTAATAGAGGTGAAAATTAGATAATGATGCTTTTTCTGTTGCACAATATAAGATTAAATGGTTTGTTACTTTCTACTTCAATAAAGTGAATGATATAAAATAATCCTACTAACATCAATATTCAGTGGACTACTAAATTGGCTTTTCAAAACATTGCTCATGTATTTACAAAAACTGTAAAAGCTCATAATTCTCCCTGTTCTGTTTGCTGTTACATTCCATCCATTAAGTCACTGACACTTCCACTCCACAGCAAGAGAGCTGATGTCATTCATATACAGCTATTTTTCTAAAATAAATTTGGTTCCTGCATAGCCAGTGTGTCGACTCTCAAAAAAGGCAGTTACGCCACAGAAGAGTTGTCAGGCACTGGTTTTTTTGAAAGCTAGCAAGGATTTAACTTTCTATATGGGAAATTTTAATTAACTTTATGAATATAGAAAGATCCTCTGGACACCTTTATACCTCTGCTGATCTGTTTAAAGGTTTAAACCTCGGAGTTGTTACCTGCAGCAGCCACAGCTCCACCCAGGGATCACCAGCATTGCTGGTTCCATTTGTACCTGATAAATCCCAATTCCTGACCCCCCAAAACAAACATTTTAGACTGTTCTTGACCTCCAGGTTATCTCAAAGTAATTTCCTAACCTACCTACCATCCTCTGTTGCATTTGAGTCACAGTCTGCATGCCTCTGTATTTACTGGCAATATTATATTGAAGGGTGAAGGAAGAATGAACTCTCACCTCAGCATCTGGATCCACTAAGCCTTTAGCTTAATACTGATGCCAATTTAAATTGCTTAAAGCATGTGCTCAGTGTGTTCTTATGCTCTAAGATGGGTCAAACTTTGATTTATACATACAAAAATCAGTAAAGTGTCTTTGTCAAACACTGTATCTGCAAAGTCACAGTTGTGAGGAACCACAGCACATAAAGAGTTCAGTGAAATCTAGGATCTTCCCAACTTCCATAAATTCAACTATTTTGGTGTTTCACCTGTGCCCAGTGTTCTGGGCAGATGAGAAAGAATGTACCTGGTTACCTCTAATGTGACTGGTTTAAATACACTTTCCCAGAAACAACCAAAGTTCAGCTCTCAATGGCACTGCCCAGTTCCTGGTAGTTGTTCAATTCACTGCTGGCAGTTGTGTTTGTTTTAGAATCTGCTCAAGTTCATTTTTCAGTTTCTGCTGGGAAGTCTACCTACCTCTCTCATACTGTATTTTTCTTTCTGACATTTTTGTTATTTTATTAACTGCTATGCATTAAAGTGACAGACTGCAAGAAAACAAATGGACACTAAGATGAAGCACAGCCAAAATTCTGGAATACTGGCTAGATTGTTGAAGGTGATGAAGGAAGAGAGAATTGCAAATGACTCTTCTGCAGAGGAGCATAGCCAGAGCTCAGTGCAGGAATCCAAGGACACTGCCCAGAGCCATCAGCAGCACACCCCTTGGAGGATCATTTGATCAGATACTTCCATGGAACAGGAGTTGCCAGCACTGCAATCATCACTAGAGTGCATGTGGCAGGCAGCTCCTAAATACTTTCTTCAAATTGACCTGAGTATAGTTTGGTCTGAATGAGAAAATTTCAGAAAAAAATTTTTTTCACAGACTATATATTAAATTATCTTTAATATTTTACCCAATTGCTTGAACTCTGAAGCTGTTGGGATTCAGTTTCTTGTTCCTTTCAATATGAAAACTAAGCTTAATAACAGTTCATAAATTGTACTGTTAGTTACAGAGGAGAACATCCTGTGATAGTATTTTTAAGCTCCAGGTCACACCAACTAAACCTTAAAAGCTTCTGGATCAACACCATTTTTCACAGAAATAAAGTCTATGGTTTGTTTTTGTTTTTTTAAAGACACAAAGACATCACAAAAGCTAAATGAAGTTCCACTGCTAAATGTTGTGTAGAAGCCTAAAAGCAGAGGGGGCAGATGAAGCTGGTGTCCAGGCTGGGAGGGGGATCAGGGCAGGGACATCTGTCAGCACACCTGACCAGGGAAGTTATGAAGGAGCTCAGCTGTCTCTCCTGTCCCTCCCATAATGATGTTTCAGTTATGTAAATACAATGGAAGCAGACAAAGCTCCATTTTATCTGCAGGTAAGATCAGAAATGACCTGCTCTATCATCCTGCACATTGGCTCATGCGCAAACAATTAAAAAAGGTCCATCTTTGCATTGCAATGCAAAGCTTTCCACCTCAATCAACGGCACACTTGGGTACATGAGGACATTTAGGAGCCTACTGAGTGCGTGGGATAAGTCATGTAAATGTTTTGATTTTCCTGAGCAAATGAGTCAAGATTCTCAACATAAGCTGCAATATTGAGCTACTATAAACAGCAGGAAACACTGATAAAGTGCCCAGAATTCCCAGCACTGGGACCAAATGGATCCACGTCTATTTTTTGAGTTAATGGGCATTTCTTTCATCATGGGTGTTCCAAGAACCACTGAAGGAATTTCAGACTTCTGAAAAGTTGATGTGAAGCCTTACTCTCAGTGCTAAGTTATTAAAGTGAATTATCTATATAGTTCTGAATTAACTGCAAAAAGCACAGTGATCCAGCAATGTTATGAAATAGAATGTCCCCAAGACTTGCTGGGAATTATTTATGGACTCCTTACCAAGGGGGGGGAGAAGGGGAGGACATTAAAATCAGTAAGTCCCATGGAGTTACTAGCAGCTATGTTTTCTTCCTGTGCATTTGACCTGACCTGTCCAAACTTCCTCAGCTGATACTCAAATTCCAGCAGTTCAAAGCTCCATCTTGATTTAGAGTTTTACTGGGACATTAAAACCCTCTTCTGCTGAAGCATTCCTGATCAACAAGCTATAAATGACTATCCTACAGAAGATTTTAGCAGCTTATTCCCATACTTGCAGTTCTCAGAAAATGGAAAGGCCTTGGATAAGTAACTCAGGGTGGGTTAGGGGGACTAAAGGAGGACCCCGTGTCACCATCCATCCTGAGGTACACCATAAGTGTTTATTTACATTTTTATTCCCTTTAACTTTCCAGCTGAAAGGGTGTGTTCTCCTTCCCCAAAGACTGTGACTCAGTAAAAAGCCACTCAAAATACATGTACATTGCCATTCCAACTCCCTGAAAGCTACCCACAACCTCTGAAATCTATGTATCAAAGACAAAGAGAATAACCACTGCTGTCATTCTATTTATCTGAAAATAACTCAGTTTCTTGTGGAAAGTGATAAGCATTGATAACAGCTGAAAAATAAACAAACTCTTCCTAGGGAACACACCATTTCTGCATTACTGAATTTTTTTTTTTGCACCACTGTTTTTCATCAGCTTATGTTCTTGTCTGCAGCATCTATCCCAGGGTAACTGATGTTCATAGGAAAAATATCTCTATCAGTACTTGCACAGAGGTTCAATACATACAAAATTTATCTTGGTAATAGCAAAGAACAGAAAAGGAGAACATTTTGCTCAGCCAATATCTTGTACAATAATTTGGTAACAGGGGCCAAGCCTGAGCTTATTGCGCATCCAAACAAGATAGGAAATAAAAATGAAGGACACAAGAGCCTAACACTTCAGCAAATGAATTCTCAACATTAGTATTCTGGCAGTGTTGTAGTTGATGGATCCACACAAGAGATGAGATTTTGCTCTCTGCAAAACTAAGTGAAGTAAAAGCTATTGTATATTTTGCAGGGACTAGGACCTCATAAGAAACAACTGCAAATAATACTTGAAAAATCCATGTCATTTGTGCAGTTCTCTGGCTCTGCATCAGAGCTGGCAAGCTTCCCATCCTATGTTAATGGCTCAAGAAGGGCTAATGGAAGGGAAGAGTACAGACACGCTGGGATTCTTGGGGCTGTCCTGTGCAGGACTTGGACTTTGATGTTCCCAGTGGGTCCCCTCCAACTCAGGATATTCTGTGATTATACTGTTCATTTAAGAGATGGAATATTTTCCTACTGCAGTGTGTACTTTCCTCAGCTGCAGAACAGGAACCACAAAGACCACAGACACAAAAACATTTTAAGTCCATTGTGTCTCTTGCATTTTTATATTGGTGCAAAGTGATTGAAGTAGCAGCAAAGGGCATTAGAAGAGATAAAATTTTATTATTCCTGTGAGAGTAAGTAATTTTCATTGCTCCTTTCCCACACATCATGTAATGCTTACCCCATTTCCACCACTAAAAAAATTTTTTACCTTTTTTTTTTGTTAGGGTTAGGTGGGACAGACTTCTCAAAGGACATTTTAACACATTGAGGTATGTACAGACTTGCTATGTATTTGATCTATCTTAAATGCTTAACAGAGGTTAAAAAGGTGGGGATTTAAGAAAAAAGAATCTCATGCTAAGATCAGTCAACAACCAATTCTCATGTAAAAAGCACCTACCAGAGCCAGCATGGTGATTTCAATCATCCAGCTACTCTGCCTGTGATATCATCTGTCTAGGTTTTATTATGCTTAATACTTTTGAAAAAAAACACATCTTCTAAACAATTATTCTTATTTTAAAGATGCCTATCAAACCTAAAGATAGAAACTTCATAGCTCTCTTTCCACAGTTAAGCACTACTTTTATGGATGGAAGAATACAGCTCAGCATCAAGAACTTGCAATTGGGCAACTTTAAAAATAAAACTAAATTAAGGAAAACCTTTAAGTTATAATTAATTTGGTGACAGCAGCAATTCAAACTGAGTCTTCCATATCAAAACCTTATACCTCCCTCTACCACTATTAGTTTCATCAGAAACTGATAATGCCCAGGAAATTAATAAGTCAACAGCCAGCACATGGAAGAACTCGGTTATGGAAGCACCCATTCAACTACAGCTGGTAAATGTGCCTGGTCAGTTGTTGACCATTTTTAGGTCAACTGCCATAAAAGCCTCACTGGTCATGAGTCATACACAGATTAAAACAAAGAAAACAGGTGTATTATCAATTTGTCTCATTATGATCAGTGGATAAGTCTTTGAACTGCTATCTGTTAATAGAGTCTCATCATTACTGTAAGTGATCACCTTCCCTGAAAGCACAACCCAGCTTGTTGCATCTTGCAGTGGAGCTGACTAATCGTGCTCATACACAAGGAGAGTCAGTTACAGGAGTAGTAAATCAAATACACTTCTGTTTGCTTTTCATTAGTTTTCAGAGATTTGCATTAATTAAGTTACTGATTATCAGAATGAACAAGACTCCTAAGGCTTAGATTTTACATGAGTCATCTCACTTTCAACTCAGTGAGCCAAAAACTGCAGTGCCTACATATTGTTCCAGCTAGGAAGATAATGGAATCTAGCATCTGATGCCACCCTTCCCTTTATAGTTACATCACACTATTGTATTTCCCTCAACACAGCAGAAATCAAAAAGGGCAATCTTTGTTTATAGTTCCAAACCACTTCTAATAAAATCTTAAACCAGAAAGCTCTTTTATTTTCGGCAGTGAGAAGTGGTGGGAGGGTGGGGATGGAATATCACACCAAAAAGCTTTGCTCAAGGTACATTTACAGGTGGCTTTATCCATCCTGGGGCCCTTTTCTGCAGTGGTTCTTCCTGTTGATCTCACAACTCTTCTGTGGATACAATACCTCCCAGAAGGCAAGGCTCCCTCCCTCACATCCCCTGAGGGCTCTACTCTCAGAGTTAATTTCCTAATTGAGCATTTGAATTCAGTTTACTTTAGGGAGAGAAGCACCCTAACAGAGTGTTATATATGAATGTGTATAAAACCAGGCAGGATCACAGTTTCCCTCTTGTGCAAGAAAAAACAACTCAATTAAGTGGGGTTTCTTGGTACATACACAGGACTTTTTACAAAGATGAAATTCCTGGTGCTGTAATTCCTAGCATGTTGTACAGACACTATGGAAAGCAAGACAAGTCCACAAGTGTTTTCCAGGTAAGTTGAAGCTTTCAAAGAGAAGTAACCCAAGGAGCCATGCACCTAAATTAGCCAAACAACCTGTTTTTCCTAAACCTGTAACTCCTCAAGAAGCAATACAGGTGAGAACATCTTAGACCATCCCCTCAAGAGCATCAATGAGTGGTGGCTTAAATGCTATCTTCATAACAGGTATGTAGGATAAGAGGCAAAACTCTCCTCTGCTCCCTCAGCACTGCCAGCCTCAGGGGAAACTATCAATTCTGCAAATCCCTCTAACGAGGTGAAAAAACTAGATACCTTCAGTGAGAAAAAAAATGAACTGCAAGGGTGGCATGGATGATGGTCATGGAGCAGTCACATGCTACTTATCAGCCTTCAAAGAGGCTGACATGCTGCAGCCACACCTGTTGGAATACAGGCTAAAGAACTGTTCAAAGCATTTGAGAACTTTAATTGAACCCTTTGCATTAGGTTTCTTTAATTTCAGCAAGCTAGATTCACATCAGTCATGTTACATTATTGCACAAGGAATGTACATAGAGGAGCCAGGCTTCTGGGATTTTTTGGTCTTCACATTTGCAATTAGCACTCTCTCTAAGATTCAATTCTTTTACAATCACTTGGGGTTTAAAATTGGAAAAGTTGTTGCCATTTGAACTACACATCCTATAAAACACAACAGGGTAAGTTTCAGGATATTCACTTGGCAAACTAAGGTTAGTACATCTCTGGCATCAAGTGACAATATTCCATCTTTCTGTGAAGAGAGATCATCATGGTGAAATGGCTTCTTTCCTTTGATTTGCTTTGCAATATTCTTGTGATAACCCATGTATCTGTAGCACTTAAATTAGGGGTTATTTCTCACATTGTTTATATTAATGGATAGTGCATTAGTAAGCACTTCAAGGACTAGAACTGGGATGTCAATTCATTTACAACTCAAAGCACAGACTTAGAATAGTTCACCTGCCCTGACACCTCGACAGCCAGTGCCTTATAACCTGAGGTGAGTGATGGTAAAGTGGCACCACTTTCTGCTATAGCCTGTGCCAGAACAGGGCTCCAGAGCCCTGAAGAGAATTCTCCCTGTACTTGAAAGCTGTGAGGCATAAAGCAGACAAGCCCATTCAGACTATGGCTCAGCCTGGCTTGCTGTCCTTGGGGAGGTGATCTGCTCACTGCTCGCCTCCTGCTCCACAGGAAGATTTCTGCAGGCACCATCATTGTCCTGGAGAGCCTCACACGACCCAAGACCTTTTCTTCCCTAGAAGTTATTTCATTTCATATGACCCAACACTCCTGCAAGTTACACATAAGTCTCTGGAAGCCACACACTAAACAGGCGACAAAGCTTGATCTGCAAGCAAATTAATGTGATATAAAGCAACAAACCAAAACCTATGTCCTCCAAGTACCCCACAAAGCAAAATGCTGTCTCATAGCTGGACAAGACAGGAAAATTATAACCACAGCCCAAATGAGAACCTTGAATTACCACTACAGTGTGAGCAACTCATGTTGCCTTTCAAGAATGCAAACTGGGAAGAGAAACAATCACCTCATCACTTCAATTTCATATCTTCTGTTTTATTTTAAGGCTTACTAGTAAGGGCTTTCATGTATCTGGGGAACTTAATTTTGTTTAACTTTTCAGTCTTAATGTTTGTTTAATAGATACTATTTGTAAACTTAGAGTGTTTCCATAACCAAACTCTGTTTGTGTTTGTTTCTCCAGCATTTTTCCTCCCTCCTGTGTTTAATTCTCTACTGACACATCAAGGGAGGGCTTACTTTTGGCACACACTCGTGCCAAAACAAATTGTTTTATGTATTATTTCCTTTCATCAGAACTTCAACATATTAACAACTTAGGATATTGCATATAAGTCTGTATCAGGATTTTAAAAAATGATGGGAGGAAGAACAGGACACATGTTGAGGCAAGAAAGATTAAAGGAAAACATTTCTCTGAATTAAAGCCCTCTTAGCAGTGCAGCTGAAACTACGCCCTAAGTTTTGTTTTGTCTTTAGACAAGTTCAGCCCTTAATTAAATCGTGTTTACTAGTAATTTGGGATCAATCTTCCTTTCCTGGAAACAATCAACAAGAAGTTAAATTCAGAACACTTTCTCTTTTTGGTGGGGGAGTGAGGCAGTAAGGTGGCAGCTGGGTAAAAATAAAAGTTAATAGAAGAATAGAACTAAAGTAATTAGCTATTAACTGTCTCAAGTTTGCCCATGAAATGGGAATTAAAACTTATGGCAGTTGAAGGTATATTAGATAATGTTGTTCCAAGTCAAAACCCTCCACAGAGCCAGTTAAACGTGTACATTAGCTTCTATGATTTTCCAGATACAGGTTTCCTGGTGTTGACTAAAGAAAATAAGCACAGCAATTCACATTCATAATTGAGACCTAATATAGTACCTTAACTAATCTCTACTGTCCCATTTAGTCAGTACTTGGCAAAAACAGTTTTAATAAATGGTGACTGTCAAACATTTTCTTGTGGATCCTGATCTGAGATACTCCATGATTCGTTCAAAATTCTGTTCATAGTCAACAAGTTCTGTAAAGATGACAAACTCTGTCATCTAAATTAATTTGAAAGATTTATTTCTTCATTATCAATGCCATGTCAAATAAGCTGTGACAGCACTTATTTATCATGGGACTCAAGATTACCATACGTACAAGCAGGCAGAAACTGTCCTCAGAGTTACTTGCCTTTATCTCCAGTAATTCCAAAGGCATTCATTCACTGGGCACTATGAGCCAGTGCCTATCAAACAGCTATGGAACCGTGGGGAGTTAGTGCACCAAGCAGCACAAGTACCTTGTACATTACTGACACTTTTAAAAAGATGAACTACCCTTGAACTACAAGAGATTTTGGAGGAGAAGGCACAGCACATCACTCACATCATGGCCTTAGCCAGTCCATAGGTGGACAAGACATGGAGCACATTTTTCATTGCCACAGAGGCAAACCTTCCATGAGAGCACAAAGGAAAGGAACCAGGAAAGCAAGAACATTTAGGCTGCTTAAATACAACTGAAGGGCTTGTTTTCCTTTTGGTAAGCAATAAGTTTATGGATTATCACTTTCAGATGAGTTAGTGGTGATGGGAGCTCTGTTTCTCCCCTTCACATTCCTGTTAGAACTTGTTAGTAAAACTTGACCAGTGTCAAAGTTGTTTCAGGGTCTTGTTACTGGACTCTAATGAAAAAAACCACAACAGAACCAAACAAGTGTCACATCAGTGAGACCTTGAAAGCAAAGAAATACTCTTGTAAAGTGAGAGGAGTCAGTGATAAAAGTGCCTAATGTTGAGAAGGCTGGTAGGTTAAATATGATCAAGATTTAAGATTTTAAACTTACTGTACAGATATTGAACAGGTGAAAAGAGGTCACAGTCCCTTCACAGGGTTCAATAGCTGCAAAAGAACTGCAGGCTATCCACTGCATAACTTGGAGCAGGGGAGCTGGGAAAAAGTCTTTGAGGGGCTGTGCTGTTGTTTAAATTTTGCTAAACAATCTATCTGTAAAGTTGATGGTAGCAAACTTAAGAGCAGCTATAGCACACAAATATTTTCTCACAGAGTTACCTATTTTTAAATACTTGCTCCATGCACAAATCCACTCCTGAAACATGGAATACAAACCAGAAACCTTGCTGTGAACAAACATGGTTAAAACCCACTGATTTTCATGTTTTGTTTAGGTTGGGTTTTTTTTAAAGTTATTGCCTTGTGGTCCATGCAGTGGTTTTTACACCATGTATTACATGTGTCCAGTTTGGAGCAGAACTTGAAGAACTGATGATAAACTCTTAGTACAGCTCTAAAGTAGAGTACTTGTGATGTTAATACAATTCATGCTATTCTCTTATCTTTTTACTTTTATCCTCATTTTTCTCCACCCTACTATGTCTAGTCTAGCTCCCCAGGCTCTATACTCCTCCTTAAATCCTTTTTTATGTCACTGCCCTGCCCATGGCATTCACTTTGTGCATGGTCAAGGCTTCAGTCTCATGAAATATAGCCAGTACCTACCAACTCTGATGAAAGGATCATTCCACAGACAATGGATCATTCCACAAAGGCAAATGGCTTTGGACCCCCCACTAACATTAAAGAAAACTGAAGGCAGGAAAATTCAGGAGTTGGCAAACCTAATTACATCTTCATAAGATGGATAAGATCTTAAAAATTCATAAGCATTGGAACACTTCTGTATTATGTGTTTGAGACCTCAGTCACACTTGCTATGATTAAAGAGTTCTGTGAAGAAAACAAAACAACAGAGACAAAACCCACTCAGCCCCCTAAAAGATCAGGAGACATCTGCCAGTCAGGGCATCTGGCATGGAAAAAACATTTTCATCTTGCCCAGATTTTGATTAAGCAAGATAAAGCTTCAAAAGCACAACTAGTGCTATCTGTTGGGCCTTGTCTTAAAACAAAGCTTTAGATGCAACTGTTGTCTACAGATTGGCTTTTACCTTCTACACAACAATTGTTCCAGTCCCATGGGAGGTGATGACATTAAAAAATGATCAGAAATCAAGGACACACCGATAAATAGAAAAGCACAACTTGAAAAGAGATGTTTAGCATTTCTGGCAGCAGTTACAGGTGCTCTAACTTTTTGATTTGGGGAGCTGGCAAATAAAGCTTTTTAAATATGAGAGCAGCACAATATCTGAGTTACCAGTTATTATGTCACTCTCCTCAAATTTCACACCTCAGTGAAAGGAGCCAGTTGTGAAATTTAGCACAGAAGCACAAAATGTCAGTCAAGCATAGTGATATTTGGTGGTGCACCACCACAAATTACTTAAACAATATGAATGCACATCAAGAATTCCTTTAAAACACAGCTACTTCTTTGCTATCCCCCACAAATATCCCAGAGGAACAGGGGTAAGTAACACAGGTGCTAGCTGTGTTTCTTCTAGTCTGTTCTAAGCCCCTCTCCATGACCACACATGCTTGTAGATGAGCCAGCTACAGATACAGCTGAACATTTTGACTTCGTTCAAACTGCTTGATCAGGTATTACACCTTAATTTTGCTATGCCAGCTTTTCAGTAACTTAGCATACTACTGAGCATTGCTTTCAGAACCTGGAAGAGGTAATTTTTGCTGAAGGATAGTACCATGACCTCACCATTGGAAGAAAAGCTTTCATTGTTCAAGTTACTGGCAGAATTTCATAGAGGTGAAGGCAGAAGATAAGCTCTCAGCAGAATTTTCATTCAAGCACACATCCATATCTTTATCTGTCTTTGTCTCAGAAATTGCAGTTTGTGATTCACTTTTCAGCTCTTAGAGTTTGGATTGCTTGAAAAGAATTCACCCCATTAAGGACTCAAATATTTGAAAAGCTCCTATGTGAAAAGACTTCAACTCTTTAAGATCAATACCAGATCTGTATCAGACTCAAATGATACTGGAAATAATGTGGTGAACTGCCAAGAACAGACAGCTAGTCCTCTTGGGTAAAAATCTGGATATCCTTAGAAAAAGTGCTTAATGATTCTAGAACACAGATTCAGATGAACTGGTGCATCCACGTGGTACAGGGACAACTATGCAGGACAATTGCTTATGGCATCATTGTGCTCTGTTTGCTGCCTTGTGTAGTAGTACCAGGGCCAGCCTGGGTAATGATCTTTTGATTTAGGTAAATTTGCTCTAGTCCAGGAAATTAAGATGGTCCTGAAGCAGACACCACTACAGAAAGCAGAGTCAGTGGAACAACACTGGGAGATTTAGGATAAACTTCATGTCAGCAGCTACAAAGGATCAAAGATTTTCTTTGAACTCAGAAATTTTAATCCATCAATAAAGAAGAAAATCAGCACTTGAAAGTTTTATTCCAGTAACAAAAAGTGGCTGAGACACACTAGATAAAGTCTGACACAGATACCCTGGCAAACCATTCACCCTGACTTTGAGAAGATCTCAATTAACCAAATTCAACTATTTATTGAAATACACCTTAGTAGAAGAACCAGGCTGTACAAAGATATTTGCTCTTCTACCAGTAACAGCCAAACTCCCAGAAGTAAAGCAAGACCTAGGATTTAGTAGCATTCTAATTGTATTATCATCACAAAAGTATTATTCCCAAACCAAACTTCAGGCTAAATTTAACAGCAACAAGGTCTAGATTTCAAGTGTTTCAGGCTACCAATCATCAGCAAAATCCCCATCCTGAAGTGTGGGAAAGATGATAGAAGATACAGGATTCTGAGTGAATTAATTTCCTTAAAGGCCATTCATAATTTGATTAATAAAACAGCATAGCATCAGAAAGCAAAATATCAGGACAAAACCAAACATACTAAAAAGAGTCCTTTTCCTCTGTTTGTCATTCTCAGATTCCTTTTCCTTCTGCACAAAGGCTTGAGTCCCAGCCCCTGCCTCATGCACAAGGGAGCACATGTGAATCACCTATGCTGTGAGCCTGCCCTTTGCTCTTTCATTCTTCTCCTTTCTTCCCACTGGATATTCATACCCCTTCCTTCCCAGGGATCTGCCCAGAAGAGGCTGCTTTTCTCTTTTGGGCTTCAGCCATCGAAGTCTTTTGACAAGAGCTTACCAGCTCCTGAAAGAAAATCAGACTACATTCTGTACATGTTTAGCCTACTTCTCTTTTCTAGAATACATTCTTGAGGACTGTAAAAACATCACTCAAATTGGATGGCAGTGTGCACCAGCTTTGTTGAGCCCTGATATTTAAGCACAATTGGAGTGGCATTCACAGTGCAATGCCTACTGGTGCAGTTCTGGCTTTTCTGAGGTCCCTTCTTTGCATCTGACTAGAAGAAACATTGAGCAATTTCAGTATGTACAGATAAATCCAACACAAGTTTAAGACTTCCTCTTTCTTTGCTTGTTTAACTCAAAGCAGAGAACATTCCAAATCATTGAGATCTAAATCAAACAGCCAGTTTTGTAGCTTCAAGCAGCATCACCCCAGAGAGCCCAGCACATGCCCTGAAAAACAAGACAGTGACCCAAGGCACAAAACCCTCATAACAGGTTTCCAGCTTGATAACTCCTATAAACACATGCTGCAGCAATGAAGTCACTACTACAGCTGTCCAAAGCAGAAATATAAGTGTATCCTTCTGAAGGGAGCAGATGACAACAAAGCTAAAGTAACTCTTAAATCCAAACAGTAAAAACTCACATGTACAACAATAAAATTTACTTATTTTATCCAAATTCTAAATCTTTGGTTTCCAACTCAAGTCCAGGTGCTTTGTTTAGGTAAATTCAATTTCATTGAATTTTATTGCTTGACCTTGATCATTCAGAACGCTGTTTTGCTGCCAATAACTCTGTACTCAGAAGCAGGTGCCGTAGAGATCAGGTCCTGTACCCACTGCTTCTGCATCCAGGATGTATCAAAGTTAATGAGCAAGTGCACCTTGTGCTCCAGGATCTCACTGCAGCCAAACAGCCAAGTTTTTTGTATAGACAAGTACATGACAGCAGTGCCTTTCTATAGTAAGAATCAGTGTATAGGTAGTGAGTACCCTTTAATCACCAACACAAACTCCATAGTTTCACAGCCCACTGGAGAGCCATTAAAGGAAAAGGAATCATTACATTTCCTTTTGAGACTATTCCCAGACACAGAGGTTAGAAAGCTGTAACAAAGCCTGGAAAAGATTATTGGTCAATACCACAAATGGCAGGCTGCTTGATGTGTTTCTGTTAAGGCTAGCTTTAATAGAACTCTTCCTCTCCAGCTTTATCAGAGATACTGCTTCAGTAAACAACTCCAATCTGCAATGTTGCCTTTTTCATTGCAAAACACATCTATGTAAGTGATTAGAAATGTGTCTTCCCTATCCATTACAGAAATTGCAAACACTGCATGAGTTTTTACATGCATGTGATTAAATGTGCAGTATTTAGTAACTACTTGATGCTGTATCCATGTGGCAATCATTATAAGTGATTGATTACATTTGAGCAATATAAATTTGTACAAGTATTTGCATTTACCTTCTACTAGTTTTGGTGGCCAAACTGGGGAGCAAAAAACAGGTTGAATCCTTAACACAAAAGGTATAATTTGTAAGCAACAGCTCTAGCAGAACTGTCCAAAAGCTGCATTTGTTTCCCTAATATTTTTCAACTGGCAAGAGAAGTTACCACAACCTTCTCAGGGTAATCATGGCACACCGTAAGGGCATCGATACTGGCTGAGCCAAACACATTTTAAGCCCTGCTATGGTTTAGAAAGGACAGATAGAAAACATTAAATGCTGTCAGGACTCCAAAGGTTCCATCCACGTACACTAACAGACACTCACTCAGTTAAGCAATTTTTACTGCTATTAACCTTAACATTTAGAAAATGAGTACCCTTTAATCACCAACACAAACTCCATAGTTCACAGCATAGGTTATAAGTTCAAGATTTTGGGAATGTCTGCTCTTCATGTGCTGCTTTAGCAGCACCAGTGCATCCTTTCTACTCTTCTACATCTTCATTACAGGAACCTCCTGCTTCCCTGAGGAAAATTTCATGAAGTTTTTTATAAAGGTGGCATTCTGCAACAAACGCTTTTCCAAACACAGGTGAACTTTTATCCATAAGTTGACAGGTAAACTGATCTGTCTTTGCCAGGAATTTTAGCACCTACATACTGATAGTCAAAATGGACTTAATACACACTAAAAATAATTGAAATCAAACCTTATAGGGCAAAGTAAATGGAAATTGATCAGTAAATAACTTCAAATAGAGTGTGAATAAAGTAACTGATGCAAGATTAAACTTCTGCTTGTTTGCTCCCATCATACCAAAACCAAGATCTCAGCTTGAAGATATATCCCAAGTCTTGTTGCAAAGTCATGCTCCAGTTGCAAAGATTAATTATGTATATCCAAAAAACAAATGATGAGTTACACAGCATTCAGGAAGGTTAATTAGTTACAAGCAGAACTTTTTACTTCCACAGAACTTAACAACAGAAATAGTTTGAGCTATTTGCTGCCCGAATGTGGCAGACAGCTTATTTCCTAACTGAAAGAGTATTTTCAGCTGTTAGTGAAGTAGACACAAGAAAAAAAAAATTAAAGTTAAGTTACATTTCAGCTTCAAGAGGAGTCAGGCAAAGGGTCTTAAGCACAAATATGTGGAGTGGCTTCATTTCTCAATGTAAGTACCAGAGCACTTTTCACTGGAAAAAAAGTTAAAATCCATATTCTCCAGGAAAGATCTGTGAATCAGTGAAATCCTTATCTACCACTATTTGACAATAGCTGTGAGGCAGATTACTAAAGGCAACATTTTCCAGATGAAACAGTCCTCTAATTAGAAATAAAGTACTTTTTTCTTCCTTTTTCAGAAAAGACTGCTGTGAGGCAAAACAATAGAAATGGCACCATCTGCTAATAATCCAATTAGAGAATTTCAAAGCACCAGCTAAAAAAGCTAGCTGTTAGGGATTTATTCTTCTAAACATATTTCTCAATTACACCACGTGGATGTCCACATGCTTTCTAATTACATTCTGTTTGGAAACTGCAAGAGTTCATGGGATCAAGGAGAAATATCATGGATAATGCAAAACATGAGTTTTTCCCAGTTATATTTGTCTCCTCTTGTGACAGAACTTGAGCACTTTCTCATATTCCCCCATGATAGGTGTTAGTCAAACATGTCTCAGACATGGCTTTTCACAGAATATTCTCCAGAATGACCTAGGATACACCCTCTCTTCCCACTTGGTTTATGGTCAGAATTATCAACAGATGCCAAAACCCAGTAACTGTGACTAAACACTCTGAAATGCTGTATTTAGGCAGCAATTGCTGCCTGTCATTCAGGATTATTTGACCAGAGATGGAAATTCAGCTAACACTGTTTAGGTGGGACAGGTTTATCAGTGCCAAACATCTCACTGGTTCTTGGCCTCTTGCTGACAATAGCAAAAACTCAAAACCCAACCACCACTAATATTTGAATATGTCTTCAGAAGATACTGACAGCTTCAGTAGAACAGCTGAAAATTCCACATGAAATCCAATGTTCACTTTCTGCCTTTCAGTAAATATGCTACGCTTTATTGCTGGAGGGAGACAAGAAGTCCTTCCAACCTGTAAAACTTTGAATCCAAAGGTGAATTTATGGCAAAAAGATCTGTTAAAAGTAGTATTTGTCTGGAAATACTTCAACAGCTGCTAAGGTGTAAATCATACATCCACCATAACTGCACTAGGCCCAAATATTTTCCTCTCACTTCCCTTTCTCCAGATTATCTTCCAGACAAAAGCACAAAAATATTAGCAAAAGTCTGAGCTAACAAGCTTAACATGGTTTTACTGGGCCTTCAGAAGAAGCAAACTGCTAAACATTGTACTCAGAGCTGATACTTCACTGTACAGCAGCTCTTGGAGAAACACTGAAGGTTGCACATGGATTGTTGTTGCACAAGGAATATCCAAATGCCCAAATCTGTGACAAGAAGAAAAACCCGGCAGCATTTGTGGTCCCACCCCAAGAACAAACTCATTTCTGTTGTTCTGTAGAAAAAGCTAAAATGAAGCCTTTGGGGAGTGATTAATTCCCCAACACTGCCCACTATACAGAGTCCATAAAAAATACTGATTTCTTCTTCACCCATCTCCACTACACCTGCAGTGTGGTGGGGCACAAGTTGCTGGTAGATTAAAGAAAGTTTAGAATTTTACCACAGCAGGTCTCTCGGTTGTTTTTTTAACCCCTAGGTTCCTCACTCATGCTTACAGCTGTACCATATCAAAGCAGAGGTTATCTAACCTGTATCCTGTGTCTAACAGCCACCAATAGCCTTGAGTGAGTGCAATGAGACCATTCACACAGCTGAACTTGTGTGGACCTTCCCAACCCATCCTGAAACTAGTTTCTTTACAGCAGCAGCACAAAGATCAGTGCAAACCAACAGTGGGCAAGATAAAAGGTGAACTGATCCGAGTTTCATCAGCTCCTTGCCTGATAATGTAACTTCTTTGACTAACATACAACAAAAATATTCTGCAATTACACCCAAGATTCAGAAGTTCCTAATAAATACATGAATTCAGTCACAATCTCAAGTAACTTATCGACCTAACAAGCAACCTAATGAGCCCCTCTAAACCCAATGCCAATATATGATGAGGTAATAATGAAATTTCAGGATCAAGAGCCATCTCCATGACATGTCACCAACGTCACATTTGATGGACAGCTATCATTTCTGTTTATAGCATGCAGTTGAAAGGAAAAGATTTTTGAGCAGTTCCATTTTAGTTTTACTCACTTCATTTGCTGAGAAAATTAAATGGTGCCACAGCAAAATATTTTAATGCAATCCATCTCTTTAGTGATAAGTAAATAGTATTCCATGAAATGTGATCATATAATACTTAATTCAAGCCTTGACTGCTGTTTTTCACACTAAGCTATAGAAGTAAGGAAAAGCACAGCACACACAGATCTCTGACAAAAATATACCTCAACTAGAAAAGAATAGTAATAACAAAAGCCCCAAAACATCTGCAGCACAAAGCTGCTGGATATTTAATATGGTTTCTTCAGCCTGTTTGCACATTTAATGTTGAAAAGTAAGTTGTGGGGTTTTTTTAATAAGGTATGTCAATGTTTGATCAAAAGATCAGTTTCCACAAGTGTTTTACTTCCATGTTAGTTACTAGAGCCATATCCCTTTCTGTAGAATAAAACAATTACAGGCAGAAGACAGCTGAGCTGCTGCTTCAGTTGGTGACGATTTCCATGTTGACTGGCAAACCCATGCACTTCACTTCCAGTTGTGAAAGTCATTGAAAACATCACTGTTACCCAGTAAACCCTTCAAACAGACTAGGCTACAAACCCCAGCTTCCACTCAGAGTCCTTAATTTTACAGGACTTGAAAAGTAGAAGTTTCATCTCCCACCTTTAGTGCTTACACTCACCAAAAGTACTGTACTGCAAACTGGAGTGGACAGACTCTCAGGATAAACTGATCCCTAATACTTCAGAACCTGCATAAATATAAACTTCACGTAGGACTCCAGCAACATTCCCAAAGAGATCTTCAACATGTACATATAGCTACACTTCCATTGGGAACCACAGCTATCCATTAACTTTTGGTAACACAACGTGCTGGAGGAAAAATACACAGCAACAAGCTACTAAAAGTACTAGCGAGTAGGTTTGCTAATACAGGCTCTGTACCCAGTGTTAGCACAGTATTTCCCACCCTGGTACTAACATTAATCCAGACCTATACATGCACTCTGCTCATTCCAAGTCATATCCCAAATACCTACAAAATAAACCTTAATTATTCCAAACAGCAATCTTTTGAGACCTGTTTCAGACACAGAAGTTTCTGCACCTCAAAAAGTGTACCAAATGATGAATGGTAGCTTAAATACAAATACTCCTCTCACTCATTCTCCCCTAGAATCTAATTGTTAATAATCTTGAATGCCTTTCACTAACAAGTCGGCTACCTTTTAGGTCCTTCTGCCCTTCTATCCCCAAGAGCAAAACCATGTTTTTAATGAAGCTAAAATCCATCAGATGCTTTCTGTTTTGTACTTTTTAATGTGCTTTACTCACCTGTAAATCCAGAAGCAAAATGACTACATGCAGAGACAAAGGAGGAGGCAGCTCTAAGAGATAACACAAGTTCTGTGCTGGATATTGGCTGCCCATAATAGGCTAAAAAAAAAAATTAAAAACTCAGGAAACAAGAAATTGTCTGGCAGCCAACTTCCATCAGGATGTGACTATACTAAAGGCTGAGATCTTCAGGACTCCTGAGGAGAGGCAGGTGCTTGACATGTAACTCTCAAACACTTCATTTGTTTGAAGATGCCAGCCAAGGAGATTAAACCCAATGTGCTCCAATTCATTTTAATTCATATTCTGTTGGAAGGAACATTAATTACATAAACTTTTGCCAGTTTTCTGCCTAAAACTTAAGCACATTTCATTCTACTCCCCTGAAGGAAAAGCAGGAATAAAGTAACTAATATTACAAAGGTGTATAAGGAGTCAGCACAAGTGCTCTCCAATGAAGTACAACTTGTGGTAAACAACTGACTCAGGGGATCAGTCTTCCTACTCCGCCCATCACATTAAAAGTTTGCCTAAGGAAAAGCCTTAATTTAGGCTGGCTTCCTCAAACTAGGACACAACTGCCAAAACTGTTTCTGCTAGAATTTTTTTTTAAAAATTACTTTATATAAAGTGATCTAAGATCAGGGCAGCTGCTAAATTTAAGGTAGGACCCAAGTACTACCTAAGAGTGAGATAATCTGTGCTATTCTTCTAGTCAGTAGTGTAGTGTACTTGTGTAGTACAGGAGGACAGAAGTGAGAATAATATATGCAATACCAACTTCATGAAAGTATTCCAGTGGAAGTATAAATCCATCCTATTCCCTCACTATAGGAAATAAAGCAATGCTCAGCAGAGCTGAAATCTGACCACTGTATTTCCAGAGGCATCCATCTCCCACAATTCAAGCCGGCTCTAAGCAGAGTCATTTTTCTAGTTCAGGTTTCTAATACATTGAACTAGAGCTAAAATCTTTGCTAACTTCAGATACACAATACAATGTTCATAGATCTTCTTTTATTCGAGTTCTACATTTTGTGCTGAAAACTTTCTGAATTTAAGTTCAAACTTCGTTATACTTTTCACTAATTGTCCAGATAATCAGCAGCATTAGAAAACCTTGAAACCATAAGAGTACAGTGAATTGAGAGTAAGCCCAAGACAGAAAAATATCCCATATAATATTCATATAGGATCATATATAGTGATATGGTTGAATTCAGAAAGCTCAGATTAGGCTATCCATCTTCCTGAATTATTGCAATAGCAGGGAGATAGAGTTCAAAGTCTAATGCAAAAGCACCTGAAATAATAAATAAATCCCCAGACTGAATTTGTCTGTTAGAAATTTCAGTATAAAGAACTTTTAAGGAGTGTCTGTTTCTTCAGGCCTCAAATTTCTTGCAGTTACTGAGTATCAATATGGTTCAAATAGTAAATTGAAACAGCAGAGCAGAGATGGAAATGCATAGGATTTCAAAAAGGGTTTTAATTCTCAAGTACACGTTTTGAAAGTCTTGTATTCAAAGCTAAAAAAGAAATAGCATCTAACTAGATAATGGATTGCAATACTCCAAGATCACTGTCTTGAGAGTGAATTGCTTAAGCAAATGCATCTTGTCAACTGTACAGAACCTATGCCTTAAGAGTTAAAATCTTAATGTTAAAACCTACTAAGTGTGTGAAAAAATAGCCTCAGCAGAAGACATGAAGTAATGAGTGTCTGCTGTAATTAATTACAGGACTTGCACACTTTTCCCCCCAGAAGTGATGGGAGTTTTCTGATGAGCAGCTTCCAGGCTGGGCACTGGAGGCAGCCAAATGAATCATCTCTTCCCCTAAACCTGGCAATTGATGGCTCTTCTTTTACATCAGGGTTTAATTAGTTTTTGCTTTCAAAGCTGATGCACAGCACAGCATCCACTGCCACAGAAACCCAAGGAAGCAAAGAAGACTTAAGTTCCTACGTGCAGCAGCTGTCACGGCCTGATACAAAGAAGTCTTTTCTAAATGTACCTCTTGGAAGCAGTCTTACACACCAAAAAATTCATCACAGCAGTTAGAAGTACCCTCTACTTTTGCACAAGAGTAGCTTTTGGGAATAGCCTTCCTGGGAATTCTAGATTAAAACCAGTTTCAGTATAACTTTCATCACAAGGCTACAATACTTCATGAAACAACACTTTAGGATCAAGCAAACCTCTGAAAAAAGTCAGCTACAGCTTAAATTCACAAGAGATGGCCCAGATTAATGTCTGTAAAGATTAAAGCTTTACATCTTTGATTTTGATAACCTTGCCTTTTAATTAATTATGCAACTAAAAAAATACTTTACATTGCTGAACAGACCTCAAGGCAACAGAAGAACTTTTCTTCCTATGAAAGTCAGCTTTATTATTCAATAATCTTTATAAGGTAACAGTAAAAAGGACCAATTGTTTGTGTTATACAAGATGTACTTTTTCTTCTCCTCTCCTCTCCCTCCTCTATTTCATATATTCTTGCAACTCTAAGACAGATCAGAAAGACTAGATTAGTCTGTGAATATATTTTGGAACAAGCCAATGGCAGATAAACTATTGTCTGATTACACATGTAAACCCTGAACATGAAACAACGCATTACTCAGCTCACAAAAAATATTTACATATCACAACTCTCAAAACCTCTGACCTGCTATTGCTGAAGGCTGAGGACTTAAAACATCATTAGAATATAAAATCCAAAGTAAACATTCCTAATAACTATATCTGGTATATAATTTTTTACTGTGAACAACCACTACCTGCCCTGTATTATCATTTAGACTTGATTAAACGACTTGTGGGAAATAACAGAGCAGTGAAGTAAAGCTTTGAAAGACGTGATACAGAAAAAAAATATTATCTTCCCAATCAGTCATTCAATCAGCAAGGAAGGGCTTCAGTTACACAGAACACGACCTTGTATCATGATTAAAGCTAATTATGGTTAGTGGCAAATTAAATAAAGTCACTGAGGAGCTACAGAAATCTCATATTAATATTGTTGAACCAGGCAGGAACAGAAGAGAGGAGCAACCAAGCCCTTCAGCTGCAGCACAACTGAAAATTGACTGAGAAGTTAAAAATGCAATTAAATTGATACCAGAGAAGAAACAGTACCAGTTCTGATCCACCTTGCCATGTTGCCATAGCAGAGGGGGACAACAATATTTTCATAGTACAAGGGACAAACAACCTTCAACCTGAAGTCCAAACCACGCTGAACTTCAGTTATTTGGGGAAAGCACACCTGTCTCACCACCTTGGATAGGTGATGCACTGTGCAGCATGAAATGGCACATTCAATGCTTTCTTTGTGATTTCATCTGTTTCAGCAGCATTTAAACTGCAATAAGGCTTCAGCTGACAATTCTTTTGCATGAACTAATAGGCTTGCTTTTTTTTTTTTTTTTTTTACACATTTCTCTTTGAAAAGAAAGATGATTTAACTTCATTTACATTAGTGGTCTCTCTATGAAAAACTTTATGATAACAATTTCCCTCTGAGGTTACTGAAAACTGAGCACAGAACTACATAGGCAGAACAGCCTTACCACACTCAACCTTGAATAATAAAATACAGTGAAATAAAGTCTAAAGGCAAAGCACAAACCTGCCATAAAAACAGTTCATTTAAATAGCTCCCTAAATACAACAAATACCAAGATCTTAGAAGCAACTACGACTATAACTAAACATCATGAATGCAAGCCTCAAGAACAGCAGATATACAAAAGCACATTAATGGTGAAGTTTTGATGAGACACTGAAGTCCAGTGGAACTTGTATTCTAATTTTAGATTACTCATAAGAAACGGGGACAGGCAAGGCCCAGCTCAGCAGGCAGCTTTCCTGTAGGAATCTGTCCCTCTAGCTCCTATTCCCTCATTTCCTAACCAAGTTCCCTACACTGGACACATCAGATCATAGAACAGTTCTCCGCTGTTTTACCAGCTGAAATGCCTTGTCTGCTGTTGTTAACCATAATCCATAAACCTTTGTCATAATCCATTTTAATGTGAAGCCACATCTATGAGAAAACCAGTAATTGCCAACATTTATCATAATATCAAAGAAAAATCTGACCTTTTCACTTGGAGAAAGACAGTGTCATCCCATGGTTCATTACTTAAGTCAGTGATGTGTTTTAAAATTGCCATTTTAAATTATTTTTAAAGTCCTATTACTCATCTAAACATGATAATTTAAACCAAAGCCAGATCCCAGCTGCTCAAATCAGCACACACAATTTAAAACAGATCCTGAGACTACAAAGACATTCTGTATACCACAGGAAAAAAAGAGGCTTATTATAATTTTAATATTACTAGTCTTTGATATAATCAGTGTGAAAAAATCTGTTAACAATTAAAATAAAGAGCATTCGACCTCAAATGCCTAACAGAAGTTAACAATGTTCTCATTGCTATGATCAAGAATAAACAGTTATTTAATGAAGACATGCATAAGCATCCTAATTTATAGTTCAGGGTTTATATGCATATTTAGCATGGGAATACTAATTGCTGCTAAAGATCAACTAGCCAAAAGCTTTTCACTGTGCTGCTTAGTTACACTTGAAAAGGCACCTTTGGTGCTCTATTTTGACCACGTGAGAAAGGCTGCAGTGCCTGTCACAGGACATTTGTAGGGCTTACCAAGACTATGAAGTAGCTTCAAAAGACATAAATAAGTTTTTTTAAAAATTTGGTAGTGCTCAAGATAAAAATATAATAAAAGCAATAAGCAAATATTTCAAAAGTTAGGAGAACATTAGGTAATAAAGTTGAAATTAACCTTTTTGATAGTATTATTGCCCAGCTACCCAGAGTACACTACCATTTACAAGGGGTATAGGAGAACCCAGGTAAATCTCTAAATTCTCACCTCATTTGTCTGTTGCATCCGTTTATGTTTGAGCTACTCTTTCACCTTACTCATCATTAGTGAGAATCTAACAAGAAGCACTGCTTTCCTTCACACTGAACTAACTAGCAGAAAATAGCACCCCAGCAATTTCTCTTAAGCCATTCTATAATGGGGATGACTCAGTCCACCAAAAATCAGCCCTGAGTGCTGAACAATGTGGTTATTTTGCTGCTCTCCTAATTCTGAGTTAATCCCTATAAGCAATATGTTAAGAAGAGTGTTTCAGTGCTCAGAACCATTTACATTTCTCCTTTAATTTAAGGAACCATCTACAAGGCACTGCTGCTGAGACTCTATAGGAATTCACTCAAATTTGCAGTGGCACTTCTCAGTTAACATTGGCCAAGTTAAGACTTAAACAAGAATATATGTACAACTTGATATTTTAGCAGGATTAGTATAGAGTGATAACGGTTTGCTTTAGAGGTACTTTTAAACCTAAAAACCTCAGGTGAATCCACCTAAGTCTGAGTAGATTATCTAGGCTAAGTCTGGCTAAAGCAAGACTTTGCAAAGGTTGATACTGTGGCATTTGGCGTGAAGCAGTGTTAAGTTCCATGGCTGGGAAGCTTTTTGCAGCACACATTTTAGGCCATTCAATAGCACAATTTGTCTGTGGGAACAGATCAGTTATATTACTAAGTACTAAAATCATGGACACAAAGCAGTAAATATGGTTTCAGGCCATCTTTACTGAGGCATTTTGTGAGATCTTGCACTCAAGATTAAATAGTTTTGTATTTTGAGATACATCATGAATATTTAACAATGAAATAAAAGCCAATTGTGTTTAGAATTAAAACTAGGCTCTAAGCTGTTGATCTGTTAGTAAAGCTATTAATTAGTATAATTACATAGAAAATGAAACTGGAATTCTCAATGTTAGAATATTTTACCAGGCTAAGCAAATAGAAAGAACAAAGAACATATTTAAGTGATTAGACTCTTGTTTCATCTTTCCAAATTGCCCCATTTTACTCAATCGTGTTCACTTCACTGCTTTTATTTTTCATTTTTGCATTCAAAAGTATAAGAGGAAAACAGTTACACTAAGGAAAAAAATATCCAAACCACCACAAAAAGATTGGGGGTTGTTTGGTTTTTTTACAAACATTTTCCAGCAGCTTTGGAAAAATCTATTTGCCTTCTGGTAAGACTTCAGCCCAGCAGTCCCAGAATGAGACTGGCCACTGCTGTGGGTGATGATGCACTTGCAGACTGGCAGAGAAGCAGGCAGCTGAAGATAAAACTTGTGCCTAAAGGACTGAGAACTCCCTCAAAGCCATCAAACTCTGTATCTGCTATTTCTTTATATAACCAGATATCAGATACTGTTAATTTAGTTAACTTCAAAAACATCAATTTCTACCTGATTCGTGTGGTCTCATGACAATTTATACAGGTCTACAGTCAGAGCAGGACTGCTTAGCCCTAAACAGTATCAGCTAAGATCAAGAAAGCATCCACTAGGTTCAGCTAATAAAGTGTTTGATTTCAGCATTTAAAGGGGGAGGGAGTGTCATACATGAACTCCCTAATTAGCTTGGTCTTTGCATGTTAAGTGTTTTAATTAGTTAATTTGGGTTAAACAATTTTAATTGAGTGTTAATGTTCACCCATCAGTCCAGGTACAAATATCAAGTTCTGCTATTAGTGTTTTCACTTGTTCAAAGCAGTTTTTCTGCACCAGGTCCAGTTAAAATTCCCCAGTTAAAAATCCCTTTCCAACTTTAAACCACTTGTACACTGTAAGAGTTGTTTTTCTCATGTTCTCTGTATACTTTTACAAATGTTTTAAGATGTGTTGGATGTAGTTTAATATTTATTTTAAGGGTTTCTACTTTGCTCCTTAGTCTCAGAACCAGCTCCAAACCCCAGTTTCTAACAGCCAACAGCCAGTTTTAGACCTTTGGCCGTTGGTCTGTAAGTAAGCTCCGTGGCAACCTGAATCTTAATGAGGACATGTTAGCACTCTTACTCCAGGCGCTACTACCCCAACCCCGACAACGACGAGCTATTGGTAGACAGAGGTGATCTGTCAAAAGGGAAGCTCCAATCACTTAGGACCAAAGGGGTGTGCCATGGGCGGGCTGTGGGCGGACTGGGGCGGAGCAAAGGCACTATAAAATAGCGAGTCAGCCTCGGAGCAGGCGCAGACCACTGCAGATTTAGCTGTAGTGGGCGTCAGTGCTGGGCACTTAAGCCTTACTCCTATTTAGGAGCCTTTAATAGTTTTTCTTTGACTTTTGGGTTAGCTAAAAGTCAGCCCAGCACTGTAAGTTTTCCACCAGAGGTCCAGTGCTGTTTAAGCCCAAAGATCTCTAATCCCTGCATTCCCGGAAATACCTCTTGAGCCACTAGGATCCCAAATTTTTATATTTTTCTGATTTTTGTAATTTTTCAATTTTTCTGTTTTAATAAATTATTTTAATTTTTCTGAGAGTTGTCTCGTTCCTCACAGGGAGTGCAGGAGGGGTTGGGATGAAAAGTAAAATCAAGAGTTTAGATAAAACAAAAAAAACATTGTTAAAAACAGTCTTAAAAATGAAAATGCTAGAACAGAAACAAAGCTAAACTATCCAACACAGCTTATTGCTCTTATTACAACCAGGGATAAATATACTCAACAGTAACAATAAAGTGATACTTCAAAAACCAATAGCAATTAAGTATTCTACAGTTTAATCTTTTAGTTTCTGTAGAGCAACAGACCCCAACCACTAAAAATAACTGATGATTTTTCATACATTCCTGTGTAAGACTGTTTCTAGAGAGTCTAAATTAAGCTCTTCACATGAGCCTCATTATAAATAAAATCCTATAGCTTATATTTATGTTATATATATATATAAACTATATGAGACACAGATAACTTGTAGCAGTCTTAGCTTGAAGGCTTCATAACACCATTTTCTAGTAAAATCTGATCTCAAAAGTAAAACATACTTTTAGAGACATTAAGTATTTTTGCAGTGAATTACAGCTCTTTTAACTTACTATTTTATTTTTTTTTCTGTTTTGAATTCTTCTTTATTGTTGTAAGCATCAGAGATACATAAGCACTAACTAGCATTTCCAAAATTACTCAATAGATAAGAAACTAATGGAATAGAGGTTTACACAAACTTCAATACAGTCATACCATTCCACATTTTAAAATACTGCTTAAGCTAAAATGAGAAAATGTCTGTAGCTTAACATATTTCACACAAATGAACACTACATATTTTAAGAAAAGAGAGATCAAAAAACAAACAAATTATCTTACACTTCATAGTCACCTACACAATACACCTAACCTGGCAGATTTTTAGGGGACGTCAGGCTCTTTTATAGCAGGCCTGAAACGAGCTCCAGGTGACAGCTATTGATGTGAAATAGCTAATGACCTCCAGCTGGGAAAGCTGGTTAAACTTTTTACTCAATTTGATTAGAAATTCACAGAGACAGTGCTAAAGTTATCGTCCAGAATATAGCTGATGATCTGTTTGAAATTTAATTCAATTAAAATTAAAGACAATCCCTCTGTCCAACTGTTTAGCGGGAGTAAAAAAAAGTGCAGTCACGACAATTAATTTGGAACATAACTTTGCTCAATAGGAAGCTATATTAGTTCACTGGATAATTTTTCTCGTCGATATTTGATGGCTGTTACTCGTGTTCGGCTCCCGGGACGGGCACGGGAAGCGAGACCGGGAGCCGCAATGGCGCGGGACGGCCGCCAGGTGGGGCTGGAGCCCCGCGGCAGCCCCGGCACCGCCTCGGCGTTCCCAGGGAATTAAAGTCGGGAATAAAAACCTGCGGCGAAGGGTACAGTGGGTGTTTAAATGACTGCCTTAGAGAAGCTCTGCTATTAGCGAGCATATAAAAAACCCGCACACAAACTGCAATAATTTATAATGAGTTTTATAGCATTGTAATTGTTTGGGTTAGTTCATGGTTGTGCAATTAAAAGTGTTGATGATGGTGTCTATATGCATACTTTTATGTCACAAAATGTGGCTTTTAAGTACTTACTTGATGCTGTTACCAAATAGGATAGCAGCATTTAAACACTGAATTAGCTATAGATCAGTGCAATAAATTGAATGTAAACTTGTGTCAACTAAGTAAAAAAATGTAAGGAAAAAAGCAGAGGGGGTTCTGAGGCATCATTAAATTACAGCGTGGCAATATTGGGTATCTGCATTTATGCTGGGTGTGAAGTTCAAGTGGCTTTTTAAGATACTGCTAAAAGAAAGAAAAGTTAAAATAACTCTGAGTCATCATACACTCCGGGTTCTATTACATGTGGATTTGGCAACCTTGTTCTGGGATTGACTGATCCCTTGAGTTAGCAGGCATAAACCAACAACAAAAAAAAAATCAGTTCCCTGAGGTTGTCATAAAACTTGCATTGTTATTTTGTTGTTTTTAGCAACATCTTGCAATTTTGACTTTAACCATGGATATTTGGAAAATACGAAAGATGCATCAAATTTTACCCTTTCTTTTAAGAATATATTGTATACTGAAGGAAGTATATTTTCATAACTGGACTCCTGGGTTACATAAATCCAGGAAGCTCATCGTGAGGCTCCTGTCCCATTCAAGCAAGCAGTAAAAAATGTGACCAATCTAAATAAAAGTAATGGCAAGGTTTCATAAGGGAGTTACAAACCTGAGAATTTGTATTTGAAAGAGACTCTCACACCTACTTGATAGATTTTGCAGCGATCACATGTGGCCACAGAAGGCTATTTAAGGTCAGAAAAATGCTAAGTAAAGTCGTGTTTTGCTAAGACGACTGAAATAGTGAGATGGAGTGATTTGGATGAGGTCAGTGTCTAATAGTTTAGAGAGGATTAGAAATAGTTCCTGGCCCTCAATCTGTTGCTGTAATTACTGAGCTACTCGAGCTCCTCACAGAATAACTCATGTATTGGTATTACAGCTCTTAGTACTCATGGTAATAAATTAAAACACATTAATATTCTGGATTCTGTTTAACAGAAGGTGAGAGTGTCCCATCTCAAAAAAGCAGAACATTTTCATATTTACCTGCTGAAAAATCTGGACAGAGTTGAACCTGGGCTTTTATGAGTCGCACTAGCAGATAAAATAACATGGCTTTAAGTTGTGCAGCTCTGAGTGTTCTTAAAGAATAAAGAGCAAGAACATGCAAAAAAACCCAAACAAACAAACAAACCACAATCTAATGCTCCAGTAAGTTTTTTTATGGTGAACCCTGGGTCAGTTGTGCCAAAGTGACGGGTAGTAATCAGCACTTCTCACAGACTGCTGAAACTCACTTGCTCCATGTAGCATTTGGTATCTCAGGCACAGTCAGTAAAACATTTGTCAGCTCATATGTTACCCTGAGCAATTAGCAGGGAAAGACCAAGAGGGCTTTTTTGACTCATTGGTTTTTATGCAGATAAAAGCAACAATCCTCCTCCTCAGAGGAAAAAAAAAACCACCAACACACTTACTTGCTGCAATTAATCCCTTATTTATGTGGAATTCTTGCCTGCTGGAAGATAAGACTCACAAAACATGGATTTCCATTTTATACAGGGTCAGCAGTGCACATATTTAATTAAGTTTGCTGATACAAAATGTCAATAAACAAAAGTATACAAACTACACACTCAGGAAACTTTATGCTTCAGTAGCTACTGGATTTGTAGAATCTCTGTAGGGCAATGGTTGTTGTTGTTGAGTTCGGAAGCAGGAGAAAAGTACCTAACAGTAAATTTATGGTTACAGTAGCAAGCTAAGGACTAAGTGTAACCTAAGCTGAAAAGAAACATGAAAAGTGACAGTCTTCTCATAGATAAGTGGGAAAAAAGTATTTGTTTCCATAAAGCCATATTTACCACAATCAATGGATATAATGACCTTGTCATTCTATGTTCTTCTTATAGCCTCTTAAAGTGAAATCCAGCTTCAAAACTAAGGAATCCTGGTATATATCAGAATCAGATATTGTAACACCAGGAAATGATCCTGCAGCATTCTGGCAAGATGGTCACTCCACCTAACAAATTGCTAACAGCTTGTTAGCAACCCATGCCTGTATTTTCTATTCACAAGTTGTAGATACGGTTGTGAAACTGTCCTAATGATTGCTGGTTCAGCAAAGGGAAGAGAACAGGTCTGAAAATAAAGGAATTTTTAAATAATGAATTTGTTACTTTGCATCCAAGCTCCTAACTCTGCTTTAAGCCATAAATGGAAATTCTAAGCTGAGGAAAATATTATGGAGTTTGCTAAATTATTTCATGTACTGAACATCAGCTATCACAGATGACTGTGGAATCAAAGAGAGGGAAGCAGCAGCTATTTTAACTCTTTCATAATTTAGCAGGCTGTGAGGGTGGAGTAACCATGTTAATACTCAGCTCTTACAATGTTGGTTATTTTTTTCAAGATGTACTCACTCACTGTCAGGGGAGTTATATGGATTTCTTAATTAAGTCACTGTTATCCTTATTTTAAAACAAGGGGCTTTAGCTGTGGGTATTTGGAGTGATTAATCACACAGTGAATGCAGCAGAATCAGGATTAGAACAGGATTGTCTCATTTCCTGTCCCTGTTTTAATCAACTTGGTATTCTTGTCTGTCTAGACCATTCTGTATTTAATTTTAAATCCCATTTCTGTTGACAGAAGCTAGACTCCCATTTTGATAGAAGAGTAGAAGTAGCATCATTTTGATAGCAGTAGTGTTTTATTGGCTCCCTCTGTCAAATTTTAAACTATGTGCTTATTTTCCATGCCCCTTTCTTCTTAAGACATCTATTTCCGTCCCAGTTGCTCCAAATAGGATTGTTATTCCTGCATCTACTTACAGCCTGTTGCTTGAATTTAACCATGCATTACTTGAAGCATGTTTCTCTAAAGGGAGAATTTGCTATCACGTTTCCACGCAGTGGCTTTGGTTAGGGATGTCACATCAAGTAGAATAATAAGTACAAAAATATATGAATCTTGCAGAACAGATTAAAAATTTAACCACTGTTTAAAAGTTAAAAATTACTAAGGTTTTCTTTAGGGGGGGAGGGAAAAAAAGTACGCAGACACCTGTGCTTGGATTCCCAAACAGCCATGGTGAAACACTCCTGCTGATGGACTTTGCTCTTTGTGAATATCACTCAGATCTTCACAGGCTTAGGAAATCTGTGAATAATGGACAATTTAGCCGTCTAAAATCTCTCCTTGGGATTCCTCCCTGATACGGAAGTGAGGATGAGTAGAAACTAGAGCAAGCTAGGGAGAAAAACAGAAGGTTATTGAGGACTGTGCTACTAGCACTTAACTTGCTATGTAGCTTGGACGGTAAAGCTGCACAGAAATTAAGGAAAGGCAGAGTAAGCAGGAGGTGACATTTCCTCAGGGACAGGCAGCCTCGGCTACCCTGCTGAGGGGGATTTCCTTGCGGAGGGAAGCGGGCAGTGGGACAGAGCAGACACTGGGGCAGATGGAGCGATGGAGCAGCCCCTTGCAGTGGGATTTCCTTGCGGAGGGAAGCGGGCAGTGGGATAGAGCAGACACTGGGGCAGATGGAGCAGCCCCTTGCAGTGCTCCACTGCCAACCCCAAACCTCTCCTGTGCGACACTGCACGGAGGAGGAGCTGGCGGATCAGCACGAGAAAGGAGAGCTGGAACAGCAAACAGCGGTTTGAGTGCTCATGAATAGACAAATTACGGAATTTGTAGCCAATGAATGCTGATGCCTTTGCTGAAATGTGTAAGTAGTGTGAAGTTTTGCTGATCGCTGAGCCAGCCTTTCGCAGCTCCCTACCACCCAGCTCCCTACTTTCCGCAAACTGGAATAAAACACAGAAATCGCTCTCCTCGGTGTGCGAATTGGCGGCCGCGGTCGGGACAACACTGTGGCATTTAATACCAACGAACGAGTCGGCCACGAGCCTGCGGCAGCAGTGACACACGGCGACCGTGAGCGCTCCGGCAGCGACGGGCACGAACCGCCCTCACGGCCGCCCTCACGGGACCGCCCTGCGCCGGAGGCGGGGCGGCAGAGGGCGGGGCGGGTCTCGCGAGACTTGGGCGGGTCTCGCGAGACTTGGGCGGTGCCGGGGAGCCGAGTTTGAACGGCGGGAGCCTGGGACGGCCGGTGCGGGGAGAGGGCGGCGGGTGAGCGGGTGGGAGAGAGCGGCGGCGAGCGGGGTTTGCTCTGTGTGGAGCCGCCGCCACTGCTGTGGCGCTGCCGGTGCCGGCTCCTGTTCCCTGTAGTGGGTGGGGCCTCTTGTCGCCCTATGGCCCCTGGTGGAGCGGGGAGAGCCCGTCCCCGCCGCCCTCGGGGCCCGTTTGGGCTGTAGCGGGTGTGGGGGCTTAGGCCCGGTCACCGGCCCGGTCTGCAGCGGGTCGGGCCCGGAAGGAGGGGACAGCGATGGCATGGCAGATCCTGCTCGGGTTCTGTGGTGGCTGAACGATGAAGCTATAGTGTGATATTTGTATGTTCTCTGTAGTACTGACCAACCCTGTTTGTGGAAAGTGATCAGCTCCGAAAATCTTTCAGTCTGAGAGTGCAACGTGGTAGGCGAAGGTATGGACTCGTGTAAGTAACTGGCTGGAATTGTCGGGGGGAATACCTGGGCTAAGGGAGAGAAACTACCCTGGTAATTGTGTTCCTGATCAGAAAACTGCACAGGTGCTTCTGACAGGATCAGAACACAGACAGCTGTTACATGTGGCCCTGGGGAATGGAAGTTTAACCAGAACTGTGTTAGAGTGGGAGAAGAAAGTTTGCCTGCCAGGAGAGTGCCTTTTATCTCCTACCCCATTACTTTTATTAAGGATTACTTGAGTAGTTGAATAGTAAATGTCTGCAGCTCTCAGTATAGAATCTGTCAAAAAATGTTTGAAGGTATTTAGCTAAAAGTGAGTAACTCTTGTGATTCAGTAGAATCAATAAAGACTGATTTCTGTTATTTCCCCCTCCTGCCTACTCACCTTGCTGCCTATTCAATTGATCTTAAAACATTGTTTTCAGAGCAATTTATTTAGCCCCATGTATAATATTAAATTGCTTGCAATTATTTCAGCGTACAGCTTCATAAACAAAACTACCTGGACTTGTTTGATTCATCCAGAGTTGACAATGAAAAATTGAAGTTGGCTGTGCTCCAAAAGGCATAATTGCTGTTTTCCCTAATAGTCGGGAGGAATGTGGGAATAAGAAAATTTTTGAAAATTATTTCTCCTTTCCTCCATACTTCAACTATAAAATTAAGAAAAACCCCATGAGATCTTTTTTCATATTGTCTAGTAAATCCTTTATTAAGAGCTCAAAGTTCTTGTATGAGAAACTGGAAGAGAAATGCAAAAGAGATTGAGGAAGTAGGGGAGAGTTGGACAAAATCCCAAAAAATCCCCCTCAAAAATTACCAGAAGATGACCCTGGCTGTAGCCTGTTTACCTGCTCTGGAGGCCAGTTGCAGAGTATCCATCCTTTGGCAGCATTGCCTGATCTGTTTCTAAGCTGTCTGACAGTAGCCTAACTGAGATTTGAATAAGATTTGCATTTATGTGGGGGTTTAGCTTGTGATCTGCATGTTCATGACACAGCCAGCACGGTTAAGCCTGTTCTGAAAAGGGACTGCTCTGAAGGACTGTGCTGTGATGGCAGCTTAGACTCATCCAGACTAGACGACTGTTGCTTTTTTTTCTTTTAAAGGTGGAGTGCAAGAATAAGGTCAAGAAATACTTCAATGGGCTTCTGAAGGTGAGTTAAACATGGTATTCATTTAATTTAATAAACTAGGAGCTGGCAATTGGCTATGTTGCCTCTATACTGTTGTCTGATCAGAAAATAAAGCTGTCATTAAAATTTTGTTTATGTAGGTGAGCAATGATTCATTCATCCTCTTTACTAATGGAAGTGCGTGCCAGAAGTTGTTGCCTATGTGCTTATATTGCTACACCTTACAGGAAACGCTTAATTATTAAATTGTACATGGTGTCTCTGTCCTTGCACTAGTATAATATTGATGATTCTTAGTTACTGGTGTGCAGAATTCCTGTGTTTCACTGGCTTATTTTAGTATAGATGCAAAGCTAGTATTTCAGGCATTGCAGTGGTTAGAGGTGAAAACTGAAGTTTCAAAGCCTGGCTGGATAAAGTCTCTTTGGATGTGTTGAACCTGGATAGCAACAAGTGAGGAGAAAATGCAAAAACCAGAATGTGATAATTTCTGTCTTGTGCCTTGGAAAGGAATTGGCGCAGTATTGGCACGATGTACTTTTGCATGTTAATTAAATCCTTTTCTATTAGCAGAAGCTGGGTAACTCCACTAGTAGTCATTAATGTTGGATAAAAGATAGTAAAAAAATGTGAAAGGTGGGTATTACAACATTCATAAGAATGATGTATGTGCCAGTAAGAAATGGCAACAAATGAATTGCTTCTGTGAGAACAAAAAGCAAGAGTTAGGTCTTCAATACAGAATTACTTTAATTCTGAAATTATATGAAAGTTATGAACCCTGACTTTAAAAAATCAACAGTATTTTTTTGGTGTGTTTGTGGCTTACTGTTATTTCCTACTTTCTGAGAAAACTCTTGGCATATGTTGTTCAGAAGCCTGAGTTGCTTAGCATTTTGTATCTTAATAGGATTTTTTTGCAGTGGTCTGATTTAGTAGACTTGGGAACAAGCAGTCATGCAAGCTTATGGTGTTAATTTGAGCTGATTTTTTAAATTTTTTTTAATATTTGGTTTGTTGGATTTACTTTGACTAACCTTTTTTGCAAAATTCACCTGTTACAAAAGGATGAATATTTTGAAATGTGACAAGGGGATGATTATTTACAAATAGGTGGCCTGCAGCAACTGAATTTTGAAAGACTCCATTAACCACTTTAATAAATGCAAAGCTCTGTGTTAAACTCCGTATATTTTTACAGAGCTTCTATTTTTGACTCTTCACTTCAGCTACTGTTTATCTGTTTCTCTATCCCACATAATGTTATTAGGAGTACACTGTCCTGCTAATGCAGCTGCCTACGCCAGTCTTAAGTGTTATTCGTGTACACAAGAAATGCTGTACTTGGTGGGGCTTGGTTTATAATAGAAAGAAGATAGTGTCAGCCATGTGCATAGCAGTGTTTTCCTAAGGTTATTTAATTGTTGTCTCTTGTACTTGGCAGGAGAGCTCTGTCCTAGATTAACTCTGGTTGTGGAGTACAAAGAAACCAGGCTGGGCACACAGGAGTGCTTTTGCTGCATGTTAGACATAACTAAGAATAAGGCAGTAACCAAGTTTATGAAGAAACAGCTGTTATTTTACTGTTCACAGGTCTGGTTGTGAGCTTTTATTGTGTCTTGTATTAATGCAAAAATAGATCACTCTATCCTGGTTAAGATAGGAAATCCAGTAACTTCTTTCACATAACTACTGTAATTTACTGCAATATATTTTTTCAATAATTTTGTGTTTGCAGTGTTGAATAAAAAAGGAAGAAAAATGGAGACAGAGACCATTTTAAGTCTTAAACAGCAACTGAAGGAAGCAGAGAATGAGCGAAGAAAGGCAGCGCAATATGGTTTGCATTTACTGGAGTCCCAAAGTGAGGTTCAAAATCAGCTGGATCAAATACGCCGTGAATTGACTGAGAAAACTGAGGTGATGATGCCTTTTCTTCTCAAAGTTCAAAACTAGAACTTTGTTTTATTTCAGTTATTTTCTGAAAGGCACAGGTGTTTTAAATGCCTTCTAGCACCTAGATTAATTTTAATAAACCTCTAAGTAGTTGTAGAGAGGGCTTTTTTCTTGGCTTGAGCACAAGTGTGTCTAACTGGGACAGGGTTTCATAGCTAATTATGCATCAGGTGTTCAGTATCGTGTAGGACTAATTGCTTTTAATGTAAAATGAATACTAAATGCTAAAGTAAATTTGCTTCAGAGCATGTGTTTTGCCTCTGTTTAGCAATTTGTTTGTGTATGCTCTCCCAGTCAGCTTTATATCACTTAAAAGCTGTGAGAAGAATGCTAGAAGCAAGACTGTAAAATTGATTTCTTCTCTAGTGAAGTTTTCAAATTTTCCTAATACCCAGGGGTTCTGAACTTATTAGCATATTTCTTCACAGCTCAGGCAAAGGAGTAGTATAGTGCTGAATTACAGAGGTATTATTTAGTCAACCAGTTTTCTTCTTAGTAGTTGTTTGAGAAAATTTCAGTTGGGAAAATCTCTTCCACTTTTCATAGAGGCTTTCATTTTCATGTTTGTATTCAGGCAGCCCATGTTTCAGATAAATTATTTATCTTCATTTAGTCTGTTTCTTTCTGGTTGTGCATCCATCCCTTCTCCTGGGATAGTGCTAAAACATTGGTTCTGTAGCAGCTGGAGGGTTGCAGCACCCTGCTATTCTTAATGGACAGAATTTTTTATTCTGATCAGTTCACCATTAGTAAGCTTTGTGTGAGAGGCAGCTGAAGGCACAAGTGATAAGGAAGCCAGGGCAGGATCATCCTTTCCTGCTGAGCAGCAGAGAGGGCAGTTACTTGAGCTGTCAAGCTGCTCCCTCAGACTGTGATCCTGTGTGAGAGGCTGTAGCCAACTTCTGAGCCTATCTGGTAACTTGGATTCCAGGGGTGGAGGGGAGGAATTGTGTGCCTTCATACAGTAGAATAACATCTCGTGGGAGCTGTGCTTACCCAACAGATTCTTTAGAGCTTTTGAATCTCTCTGGCTCTCCTCTTTGCAGTCTGAGAGCCAAAGCAGTTACTGTGAACAAAAGTGTGAGTTCTACCAGCAGGCACAAAAGCCTTTCAGAAAGCTCTGTGAGCTCTTCTGTACGAGTGCGCAGGCAAGCTGTTGCCAGGATTTTGTTGTTCTTGGCTCTGGCCAAGCAGGGCACTCCCAAACATGTCCTGTGCGCAGTCTTCATCTTGGTGTTAAAGCTCCTGCCCTGGGTATTTGAGAGCTAAGCCTGTCCTTGATAGGCTGTGTCTAGGCCACAGAGGTCACTTTGATACCTGACAGCTTTTAGTTTTTTATTTAATTCTGGTTTGTGTCTCAAGACTTATGTTATTTTGAAAAGGAAAAAAAATCTGCGCATTTAGATCAATTTGGTTTCCCTATTACTTTTTCCTTTCAAGACTTTTTCTTTTCCTTAATTGCTGCTGGCTGAATGGAAGAGTAAAATGAACCTGCCCTTGGTAATTAGGAAGCATGCAATCAAGCATAGATGGAAGCTGTTTAAAAAAATGATTCTTCAGTCTGGAAGGGTTGGTGGGATTTATTATAACAGCCAATTTAGCGGTCTTAAAAAAACTATTGAACTCAGCTGTTCTGCTTGATGGACTGTAGTAATTTTTAATGTAATTGGGTTCTGTAGTGGTAGAAAGGGCATATAAACTCTGGCTAAATTTGTGACACTTGCAGAAAAGATGCCCACACCCTTCATGTTGAGTGTAAAGAAATACAGAGTTTCCATGAAGAAAAGACTATTGCATAATAAAATTATAATCATAACATTTATAAATCGTAACATTTTAGAGCAGTTATTCTTTTTTTTAAAAAAACTCATGGGTATTACAACTCTCTAATTGGCACTCCCAACAAAAGACTAAATGAGCTAGAAGCATCTTGGTTCTGTGCTTTTTCATAAATGCTTAGGGAACAATGTACAATTACATCTAGATTTATTAGTGTGTTATTTCTTCCAGAAATTTGAGCAAGAGAAGTACACTCTTCAGAGAGAAATTGAACTCAAGAATCGAATGTTGGAAAGCTTGAATTTTGAGTGTGATTCCCTTAAGCAACAGCAAAATGTGCAACTGGATAAACAGAAAGAACAGCTTGACAGAGCCTATGGACAAGAAATCAGTGACCTTAAAAACAAGGTTTGGTGACTAATATATAGCTGAAAGGTTATTAATACCCTTTTAGATACTATATGTAGAACTCATAATTTCACTCCTAAGTACCAAAATAAATAATAAGTAGTTACAATGTGTAGTAGCTTGTTTGGCTGGTTTTTAAAAAACATCTGTGTAGTTACGTATGAATTATGTTAAATTTCAATGCTTGTTTTTAAAAGTTACTTTAGTGTTTCCAAGACATTTTCTGTAATTGGAGCAGTCAGAAGTATTGTGCTTTTCAAGAATTTACCATGAAATGATACTACTTAGTTGTCAACTGTTTTTAAGTTGGAGAACCTGAAAGCAGAACTTGATGAAACCCGACTCTCAGAGAAACAACTGAGACACAAAGTGGACCATCAGAAAGAAATAATTGCTGCCAAATCAGAAGAACTGCACATGATGTCTGAGCGTGTACATGAGACCATGTCTTCAGAAATGCTCAACCTTCAGATAGAGCTCACTGAACTCCAGAGTGAGAAGGTGTGTGAGTAGCACTGAATCATTTGCAGTGTAGCCTAGTTGAAAATGAAATTCTGCTGTTTTGCTCATTTCATTTTTAGGTGTGTTGTCTGTAGTGCCATGTTAGGATTGACTTTTGTTCGGAGAACGTGCACAGCAAAATACAGCAGCCTTAATAGCTAAGCTTTAATACCATTTCCTCTTCAAGATAACACATTGTATTAAAACTAACTACTTCTAGTAAATGTGTTTGGTTTACTTGGGCCTGCTTGTCTTCCAATTGTTTTAAATAACTTTTGATTTCATACTTGTTTTTTGTTTGTTTAGGCCAATGATGAAGAAAAGCTGAATGAGCTGCAGTGCAGTAAAGAACAGTTAGAGCTTGTGAACAGTAACTTACGTAACCAGCTGGAGCGGCTGCAGGGGGAAAAAGAAGAGAGGGAAAAAGAAGTTATTTTTTACTGTAATGCATTAGAGGTATTCTCCTAGTTTTATTTGACAGTGGTAGATAATCCCCAAACTGCACAAGTTGTGTTGCCAGCTTTTTGGTGAAGTAGGAGTTTGGAGGAGTTGTGAGAGGGAGGGAAAAGAGAAGGACAATGGTTGGTCATGTTTGGTGTTGCCTGGTAGTAAAAGCTCTCTATTGGCACTGTTTTGTGTGAGTGGTGAAAGGAGAGCCTTTGCATGGCACTGTTCTGCCTCTTAGGGACCTTCTCAAAGATCACTGGAGGAATTCTCATTTTTATTTCCAGTTTCTACTGAATACCTTGGAGAATCTTGTACTGGGGAGTAGAGCATTTGTGACTAGTGCAAGGAGAGTGATCTGAATACCATAAATCCGGTTGACAAACAGCAAAGCTTACTCCTAAAGGCTTTTACTTGTGCTCTTGTCCTGAAGAACAAGTGGAATATTAAGTGTTTTAGTGAAATTAAATGAATTTGTCTCTTAGTTACTAGAACTGTCTGTACAGTTAAATAGTTCTGAACAATATAATCGCTGCTAAAGTGTAGGAAATTAGAAAGAGTTAAAGCTATCTGATTATCATGTATGCAGTACATCAGATGCTTAAATGACCAATATCCTCTTTGCTTTAATCTAGAAAGCTCAGGAGGCTAATCAGGAGCTTCGGGTTCAGCTGGATCACGCAGTGCAACAATCTTTGGACCCTACAAGCAAAGGCAATTCTCTCTTTGCTGAGGTACAACTATGCCACGGATGCCTGAGAATGTCCACAGGCCAGAAGAAGTATTTTCAGTTTTCTTTCTTATGTTGTATTGAAAATATGAGAGTATCTGTACCTGATCTGGCCAGCATGTATCTCTAGTCCTCAAATATGACTTCAGTGTTGATCTGACATGTGGAAAACCATTTCATGCTCTCTCTGAAGGAGTTAGTAAACTTAATGGAATTACTTTTAAGTTTTCTGACTATCAAGTCAAAAGTTGTGACCGAGGGTTCATGATGGTTCTGTCTATAGCTCTTGACTCTAAGTAGTTTTGTTCAGCTGATAAATCCTTCTTTAATATAGAAGACACTATGTGAAATATTAACAGATGCTGATAAAAGCTGTCTTAAAAAATTCCTGAAGATATCTGGATGTTTGAGCTTTTGGGAGGGTTTTGGAATTAGCTTTTCAGTAAGAATTCAGCTGCTGTTAAATGCATAGGGAGCATTATGTTTCATGACAGCATCCAGGGGATGGGTGAAGTTGGGAAACAATTCATATTTTTTTAAACTGTTTGTTCTGTTGCCAGTGGGCAAAACTATTGTACAGCAACACTGAAGCATGAAATGTTGCTTTATTTTGATGTCAAAAGAAAAATCTGTTGCATTTCACTGATTGGGCTTCAGTAGCACTGTCTACTCACTTCAATCACGGGGGAATGACAGTAGCCTGCATTTTCAAGTACTGTTGCTGGAAAAGCACTATTTGCAGACTGAACACCAATTGCCAAGCAACATGTCCTTATCAAACTCATCCTCCAAGTGACAGCAAGTGTTGTAATTTCACAGTAGTAATTGTTCACAATGTTCTGTAGGTGGAGGACCGTAGGGCAGAAATGGAACGACAGCTGATCAGTGTGAAAGTAAAATATCAGTCCCTACAAAAACAGCATGCATTCAGTAGAGAACAATTGCAAAGAATGAAGGTATGGTGATTCCTGTAATACTCCAGGGTGTCCTTGGGTCTGATAAGGCACTGTGCTAATGCTCAGGCCAGGGGATTTGTTACCTTTAAAATATGATGCAGTAGTCTGGGGGGAGGGAAATGGGAGAAAAAACAAGTGAGATGATGATGTGCTGTTTGACTCCTATGGTACAAGTGTCCACATTACAGTGAAGGCACCATGTTTGCTTACTTTGGCTGTAGTTGTTTAATGGATAAAAGTAAAACACAACTCTTGTCAGTCAAACTAGCATTCAGTTTGTCTTGATAATTGTTTTTCCTTGTCTAATTCTTGTACTTCATGAATCAAGTATTTGTGCATTAACTGTGGTTGTCAGGGATGGGCATAAAGAAAAGGACAGGCTTTTACCCTCATCACACTCTAGGTTTTTGGGTTTTTTCCACTTTTGTGTTGCTTTCTTATCTTTGTCCATATTTTTTTTTTCTTGCTTTGCACTGTTTTTGCTGTAAGTCATAACTTTCATCATAACTCTTTAACTTAAACTCCTCTGCTATAGGATGGGAGCCTGTTAATATTGTTGAGGACTAGTTAGCAGAAGCTGATTTATAAGATAATGTAAAGGGGATGCTGCAGAGCTGGCAACTGTTTTCACGTTGGTCTCATGATTTTTCCAACACTAAAGCGGATCCTTTAATTTTGATCAACTACTTGGTCATGCAGTTTGAGGAGAGTGCTTAAACATCAAGGGTGATGATCATGAGTTGCACTGAAGGTTTGTGTTACCTAGATTTTGTGGAGTAGGTTGAAAATAGCTCAAACAACAGTCTTAAAGGAGAAGAAAAAAACCCTACTGATACAGCAAAGATTTGAGTGAGGGAAGTCATTGGGTAGGATCAGTTCCTTTGCAAATTTTCCCCTTGTAATATGGGGTAAGTCAGTCATACTGATTGAAGGGTGTAAGAAACACACCCAATACTAAAAGTGCCAAAAAATGGAGGCAAATTGGTATCCCTGTACTAGTAGTTAATGCTTTTATTTGGAATTTTTGTACTTGTTTATATTCATAAAACTTTTTCAAATGTCAGTAATGGAGATAGGTAGTTTGTTAGGACAGCTGTTTTGCTTAAGCTGCTGTTAGAATCCCTGTTAGCATCCTCTCCGTGTTGTGCTGCACTGGGATGCTGCCACTTAAAGCTCAGCCTGTGCTCAGCTGATCTCTCAGTTCGAAGCTGCTTCCCACAGGAGAGGTAACTGCTGTTGCAGCTTTAGTTGAAGAATCTCTCTGTGTAGTATTTGCTGGTAAATCCTGAGGATCTGGCTCCTGAACAGAATGTACATACCACTCCTGGGAGAGCTTTATCACCTCTAGTGTAGTTTTCCCAATCCAGAACATCCTTCCCGGTTTAAGTTCCTGTTCTCTGTTATGTAGATCAGCTGCAATTTGCAATTCTGACAGCAGGAGGGCTTTTAAGGGAAAAGGTTGGGTGTCTGTGCTTGGCAACTGTAAGGATAGATTTAGTCAGCCAGTGAGGTGGAGTTTACGATTTTGCCTCCCTTATACCCTGTAGAAGCTATGAGGAGATAATTGAATCTCTCATTAGCTCTAACTTGTGCACAGAATCATCAATCCCCTTTACCTGACCTAGGAGATTCCACACGTAGATGCTCTTCTCGCTTTCTCTCTGTCTGTAATTTAATTTTGTCACGTGATCATTTTCCTGTGATTTCTCCCAGTGTCCCATTGTTACCTTATCCATACTGACCAGACTGATAAAAATACCTCAGATTTGTGAAGTCTTTCATTTATTGTATTTCCTGTTGTTTAAATGTCTAATGTATCACCTGCAACTGAATGTATTAAGACCCTTGTACTTCAATATTATGTTAACACCAACACAAATAATTGCTCTAAATGTAAGATTTTTACAGCTTCTCCTTTGTAATGACAGAGGGTGTTCCTTTGCTTGAAAGGATATATTCCATTGGAGAAGCAGAAAAAGCTGAAATTCTTGGGTTAATATTGTAGAAAGCAAACATGGTGGTGTTATACCTGAAAATCAGAACTGAAAAAAAAATGGGGGGTTAAACTTGTGGGTTCTCCTAAGTGACTTATCAAGATGCATTTTAGCTCAGACAAATAAGCCTGGACTGTGACTGGATTCTGGCTGACTTGGTGTTGATGGTGTGAATGTGGAATGCTGTGTGTGACCTTGGCTGTGTGTTTCTGTGTTCCTTAGCCAATACAGAGATATGGGTGTGACACCTCAGGACCGCACTGTTCAGTGAGGTTTCAGCTGTCCTCATGCCTTGTGCTGTCTATGGTGATAATTGCTAAGATTATGTGGTGAGGACTGAGTTCAAGCATCCAGTGCACTTCTGTATTCAGGTTTAGAATTAAAAGGCTTGAGTACCTAAACAGTTTTGTGTAGAAGGCTGGGATTTTTAGTCACTAATCCCAGTATTTGTTGTAAGTAGTTTTTTCCTTTTTTCCAGCTGCAAATGGCTACACTGCTACAGCTGAAAGGCTCCCAGGCAGAATTTGATCAGCTGGAACGCTTACAGTCGATGTTAGAGCAAAAGAATGGTGAAATAGAAGATCTTCTTACTAAAGTGAGGCAGCTAGAAAAATTTAAGGTATGTGGTTTTTAATTAAGTAGAAATTTATAATTGGAAGCTAACACATGAGAACAAGAATTATGAAAACCAGTATCTGAAGTCCACACTCTGGTTTGAGAAGGGATCCAAAAGCTGACTCATATCTTTATTTGAGCCAAGTTGTATTTTACAGCTGGAGAACATTAGACTCCTCAAGCGCAGAGAAGCAGAAAATTATACACCACCTAACACCTGTGTCGAAGAAGCAATTTTTGTGGGTTCTTGTGTGAAGCACCTTCATATCTTCTATAGTTACTTACAGTATTTAAGTTCAGTTACTTGGTCAAAGCTCGCAGAGCTGGGACATCCAGTTTTCCTCTTGGAAGGTGTAGCCATTTGGCACTTTTACTGTGTGTACTTAGACTTTAGCCTTTTTTAGTGTCTCAGCTCTATTGAATTTCCTCAATAATTATTTTCTTAATGTGTCTTTGCAGCTGAAGCATGCTCTTCTCTAGCAAAACTGAATTGTTTAATCATCCTTGTAAAGCAGTTTTTTCAGTCCTCTTATGCAACTTGAAAACATCTTGTCAATATTTTGAAAAGTGAGAAATACATGAGGATTCCTATATACACCAGTGTAATGCTACTGATGTTTGTGTGTTTCCAGAATGAAAAACTGTAGCTTGATTCTTGTGTGTTTCTGGAGTCGTTTGACCCTTTCTTATCACAGCTTTGGAGTGTAAACTGAAGTGTTTTAGCTTGTGCAGTAGCATTATGCTTTCCAGGGTAGCTTCCTGTATTCTGTATTTAACCCAAGTGGTATGAACCACACTTAACCCATTTTAGCAATAATTGAGGAAGCCTGATTGTTTTACCAGTTTTGTCATGTTTAAGCTTGGTCTGTACTTATTTCTGTTTCTAGGCTGTAAATAAGTAGTGTTGGGAAATTGAATGGTTGATTCCAATAATCATCAAAAGTATCTGTAGTCAGTGACTACTGAGGGAGGTCTCTGAGACAGGATTAAATCTGAGCACCGCTTGTTCAGAAAAAAATCACCAAACAAAAACCCCAGTGTCACGTGTTGCTGCATTTGTAACATCTTTACTACAAACCAACTTCCTCATCTGAAATATGGAATTGATTTTGAGATTTTGGCTGTTGGTTAGCATGGCTTGTATTCCTCTGGGGTCCAGCTGCTGAAGCCTAGAATTAAATGCTGAAAAAAATTCCCTATGGGTTAACTAAATACTCTGTGTTCTCAAGTAAAAAGCAAGAAAGCTGTTCTGCAGTGCTGCTTGCAAACCTTCTGGAGCTAACTTACTTTTTTCATTTTTTCAGTGAATAAGAGAGAGCTGTCAGTACTATTTGACATTTGTAGCAAATGAGAAAGTTCTCGGCACAGCTGAGCTTTATCTTTTGTGTTTAAATCCCTCTGTGATGAGGCTTCTCCATCAAAATGCATGAAAAATGTCTCCTAAGAACTAAGCTAATGTGCTTCTGAAAGGTCACTGCTTGACAACCTGACTCTTTCTTTTATCAGAGTTTATATGAGAATATGGAAGAGTCCAGACCTGCAAATGGCGCAAAAGGAAGCGATTCTGAAAATGGTTACTATGCAGATTTACTGCAAATTAAACTTGACAACTCAAAGTAAGTACTTAGAGCCTGAGGCCTAGAAGTTGGTTGTAGCAGAGTTATTTTCTAGGTACTTGTTTTTATCCTCCCTTTTTTGTTACTGTTTGTATGCACTGACTGCATGTGCAGAAGTGTTTTGTTCTTGATGCGTTTTCTAATGCTGTGGAACCAACCTGACTTCATTATAGGACTGAGAGGGGTTTTTTTGTAGTTTCATTTAAGTTTTAAAAGATAGCAGCAGAAATATTGTTTATGATTATTGCTTTCTGCCAGAAATCTTGTTAATACTCCTAGATACAGGGCAGTTGAGACCTTGAATCAATTAAAAGTTAATCTCTAAGGAAACTGTGTGAAGATTCTTAATCTTTAGCCTGTATATGTTCATTTCTGTTTTAAAAAGAGTGAGACAATAACACTTGAAATGTTTTATAGTACAAAAACGCTTGATTTTTCCTACTAATTTATAAATACAAAGTTGAGGTGAAGTTGAGTGCTTATTTGTCTTTACACCTATTGGTTTACTAAAAGAAAAAAACCCAAAATAATCCAAGTCTGACTGATTTTATAATTTTCCTCCCACCCCAGCAAGGAAACTGAAACACTGAAAAATGAACTATCCCTGCAGAGAATGAAAGCTCTGTATGAGAGTCAAAGGGTCCTGGAATTTGAAAGGAAGCTCTTCACAAATGAGAGGCATTTGCAAGCTTGTCAGAGTGAGAACATGAACTTGCGGGTTATGCTGGATGAGCTAAAAATGAAATATGAACCTGAAGGTAAATACTTCTTTTCTACCTGGGAAAATGAAAAGTTCTGATTTTCTCAGCCTTTAGAAATGGACTGACATTAAACAGGAAGACATTGGTTTAGTTCCAGAGCTTAATGCTTAAATAGCTGCCTTTCTGCAATAACCTACTCCAAAACCTGCTGAGCTGAAGTAGAAAAGCTCTACCTTGCTCCAGACCTCACTTGAATATGTGAACACTGGCTTGAAAAGACTAAAGAAGGCAGTTTTACCACTAAAAATGAGAGGCTGTAGAGACCATAGATAGATACCCATACTCAAGTGGGTGGGAACAAATCTCAGGTGTTTCCCATAAAAGCAGTGGCGTCTTTGTGGTCCTGAGAAGCCTCAGCTCTCTGGGTGTAGGCAGCTGATAGGAGCTTTGTAATGAGGTGCAAAGCATTTAGAGGAAATGTGTTTAGTAGCTCAAGTTAATATGGGTTAAGTTTTGATGACAGAGGCCCGCTCAACAAACAGCTGATAGCTAGTATGTGCAAAGCAAGGGAGCTGTAGGCTGTGGAGGAAGATTTCTATTTAAACTGAGAGAGAGAGCAGGTTTAGATGAGTTATTAGGATGAAACTTCCCTGGGAGGGTGGGGAGGCCCTGGCACAGGGTGCCCAGAGAAGCCGTGGCTGCCCCATCCCTGGAAGTGTCCAAGGCCAGGCGGGGCAGGGCTTGGAGCAACCTGGGCTAGCGGAAGGTGTCCCTGCCCATGGCAGGGGGCTTGGAACAAGATGTGCTTTAAGGTCCCTTCCAGCCCAAACCATTCTGGGATTCTGTGAATGGGGAACGGATAGGTAAGTTGATTTCCCCCCCCCCCCCACGCCCGAAGGATTTAACTTCAAAATGTTATTTGTGGAAGCTTACCTCAGCAGCCTGCAGTTTAGGGCATTTAATTTAAAAGCTTGGTGAAAAGACAGAGTGAATGAGGAGAAGGATGTTGTCTCTTTTTCAAGATAACTTCTGTTGGGATTATTAGGTTATGTGAAGATACGTTCTTTAAGGGATATAAATTGTCTGTTAAGAATTAGTCCAAGCTCTTTAGTCATGTGAAATGTTCTTACTTTTATTATGAACAAGTTGGGGGACAAGTCATCTCCAGCTTCTCTTTTGTACAAAAAGTATATTCCTTTATTCCTTTTTTTTCCTTAGAATTACTTAAAGGTCCTAAAATTAAAAAGAAGAGGGAAAAAATTCCAGTGAATGCTACCTGTGAGTACTTTGACAGCAGAAATACTCCAGTGAAAGAAACTGCTCTTACTCAATTGCCAAATAGGGAAGGGAAAAAGGTGACTACTGAGAACTTGGAGCAAAGTGATGCTTCTCCAAAAAAACAGCCTTTCCAAGCATCCCCACTACATACGGCTCTCCAGGCAATACGAAACATTGTTGAACCTGAAAGAGAAAGAAAAAGAGTTAAAATTCAGGATGAGAATCACATTGCCTTTACTTCGAATAGCGGAAGTGGAAACAATTCCTTGGCTCCAGCTGCCCCCAGGTCAGTGTCAGCTTCTGTCTCTGCTCAAGGCAATCAGCACAGACCTGCATCTCTTTTCTTTCGCTGCATGAACTGTGCTCTCCACTTCTTTATCTATTTCCTCAGTGTTGCATGCAGTGTCATTCCTCAGCTCCGGCTGCCCACGCTGAACCTCTCACTACCTTTTAGAAGGACTAAAATGCTGACTAATAAAAAAAGACTCTTGAAGCAGTCTGTGAAATAACTTTCCCATTGCTTGAAGACATTTAAGGTGTGCAGGTAGCATGACAGCTCACTTGGTTTGCTCCAGCATCAGAAACTTTGTGTTCTTGGTCCCTTGGAAACTGCCACACACCTGTGTTACATAGCTCAAGGTAATAAAGGCAACTGGAATCGTGCTCCAGTTTTATACCTAATTTCAGACCCCAGCAACTTCCAGATTTAGCTAAAAGCCTAAAAATTATTTAAGTAATTCTTAACCTGAATTGTGTTAACTTTCATTGTACAGGATAATGGAGAATTAATTAGCTATCTGTGTTGTCAGACAAATGAAATGCATGATCTGGATGCATGATAGGTGGAAACACAGCTGCTAAATTAAGATGAAGTTTTTCCCCTGAACTGAGAATTGAAGTTGATTTTTGCTAGATGGTAAAGTAACTGAGAACAGTCGTTATCTCCAGCTTTTTTTATCCTGATAAAAAGAACACTGACTTTAATTTTCTACTTTTTCAACTAATGCTTTTTGTGTTCTGTTCATAATCTTTGTAAACATGTATTCAGGTGTTTGGGGGTAGAAAAAAGTCTAGGCTAGTCTAGGTGTTTTGAGCTTGCAACTTGCTAATATCTGCTAGAAGAAATAGCCAAAGTTAATGGCATTCAGGAGTAATTGGATTGATGCTGTGACTCTTAGATCAGTTACTCAAGGTTGCATGGACATATTAACAGACTTAAAGGATCCAAACACTGCAGTCTTCTTAAACTGTGGAGAGAATATGGCAGAAACAGCAGTTTTAGCAGCTGTGTTAAAATGTGCAGGGACTGTTAGTGAGGAGGGGAGATCAGGAAGGTCAGATGTGGGTGAAAGTGGAGAGGAGAGATTGGAATAATTTAGTGATGGTATTGTGTTTTGATAATGTCCTCTACACGTAAAGGAACAGGCAGAATGGAACCTGTTATGAAAAGTTTAACTTACTTCCTCATAATGCTTTTGGAAAAGGAGATACGATGTCTGCTAACAGGAAGCTGTTGGAAATAGTTTATGTGAACAGAAGAGGGAAACCTACTGCAGAAGGGGTGAGGAGTGGAAATTATTTATGGAGCTGATGCTGGAAAGCAGAGAGAGTAGAAAAAGTGGAAGAGGAAGATGAAACCACAGTTCAGAGGGAGGTTTCTAATCTTGTACCCATTGCTGTTGTTTCAAATAAGGAACAAAACATAAAAAAAATACTTGGAAAATAAAAACCACCAACACAATTAAGTTACCACAAAACTCCATATAAGCTGCTAAGCTTTTTTTCAGTGATGGTAAGAGCCTGTAAAAGGCAAATCCAGGCAGAAAGCTGTTTGTTTCTGATTGTGTTAATGAACTACTAAAACCCCAAGTCGTGATGTTAACATTGAGGATTTACTTACCCCTGATTTGCTATGATGTGTTATGAAATAGGAAGTCATGTTAAAGTCTGAATATTTGAGGAGTTAGATTTCTAAACACTGAAAGAATCTCTGGACTGTTCTGTGATGGATGGGGCTGAACTCTAGGCACAAAAAATATTGGCAAATTGGTCAGGAGTGTGGATCTGAAAATGGAGAGTTGGTGGGAGGAAAAAATAATGGTGGATAATTGTCAGTGTTTCACCTTGTGTTAACTAAAATGTGATGCTCCAGCTGAAAAGGCTGTTGTGGTCCCTGGGGGTTGGTTTTGTGCCTGGAATAGTTTATGTTCCATAATTAATGGAGCTCTGATATTGGCCCATGAACTGTGGGAGAAAAGAGCCACCATAGCTGTGAAAGGGCTGCAAACTTCATTTCTAGAAAGTGGTGTTTGGAATCTGTCATCTCAGTTCAGGAGGTGATGAGGAAGTGGTCAGAAGTGATCTGTGTGCACTTGTGGAGGTGACAAACTCCCTTGTGTGAAGAGACTTTCCTGCTGAGGTGATTTAACCAGGTACAGCTGGATAATCTCAGCCAGCACCTGTGTGTGAGGGCATTTCTGTGTCCTTCCAGAGCTCTGCAGCCAACATTGGAGTAGCTCAATGAGGTGCTGGTACTGATTGGATTATGATATGAGAGTGTTGAGACTACAGATTTAAATATTCAAGTGGTGATTATTAATTGTCAGTGGCTACTGAAATTCTGGCAATGCAAAGGTTGTGTGCACTGATATCTTTCGTTTGGCCAACTAACTGGTCAATAAAAAGATACATTTCTCTATCGAAATGCTTTTCTTCCCTTCTGAAACTGAAATAGTAAATTCTAGCCCTTGCTGCACAATTTATTTTGCATTTAGATTTGTGGTTGTTTGCTTGAGTTTGATTAAAGAGCTTGAGTGCCTAAGAGCTTATTTGCTACCTTAAATTATTTAGTTGGATTACATTTACCAAATCTACTTCACTTGGGCTTTGTCCAATTGCCTCCTGCTATTTGGCTCAGCAGAAGATAACTAATAATAGTCTTTGGGGTTTTAGGCATGACTCTCAGCCTAAAGTAAAGCTCCACCTGATGAGACAAGTTCATCTTCTTTAAACAGGTAGAAGAAGCCCCAGTTATATCTCAGTTTTGGAGTCTATACCGTCAAAGCTTGGTAGAATCATGTCATAGTTTCACAAGCATTTGCTTAAAGTGGGAGTGTTTAACCATTGTCTTTCTGATCCATTTCTTGTGCGTGTGTGTGTGATGAACAGGACAGTGCTCTAAGGGATGCTCTCTGAGGGCTGTAGGGGTGAACCTCAGCCTCCTGCCAGCTGCACATCAGCTGCTCCTCCCTCTCTTCCATGGGACAAATGAGAGCATTGGATTGAAAAAGCTTGTGGGTAGAGATAAAGATGACAGAGTTCAGTTGGTCGTGGGCAAACCAGACTTGGGTTTAACTCCTTGCCAGTTAGACAGTGGGGCAGTGAGAAAGAAAGAAGGAAAAGTGCCCCAGCCCTTCTTCCCAGGCTCAGCTTCCTTCCCTCAGTCCTGGCTTCTGTAGCCTCACCAAGAGGCACAGGGTGAATTTGATTGCCAGAGTTCTTACATTATATGCTAACAGAACTATTTAATACTGTAAATGGGCAATATTTTGTATAAATCCAATTGTGCTGCTTTGGGACATAATTTAAGTGAATGTGGGTTTTATTTGGTCTTCTGGTTTGAGTTCTTTCTGCTTGTTTATAGGGAGTCTTTGTTGGCAGTTTTGGCCACTAGAGTAGTGTTTCTGGTGGCCTTGGACAGAGGTTGTTTAAGGCAGAAAAGCAGGAGGGGATGAATGAAGGGGATCTGCCGTAGGAGCCAGGTTTGTGGACAGAAGCTCTCCATCCCTAACTGCAGCTGCTGGGGGAGTGCAAGCCACATGATGGCTACTGAGAACACCCTTTTTTTCTTCCCTGAACAATTCCTTCATGCTGTAACTGCATGGCAAAGGTGACCATGGACAGAAGGTGCACATCCATCAGAGTTACAGGTGTGGATTTCATGCAAAGCACATGGTGGAGTAAACCCTGCTCTAGAGGAGGTGCACAGCAGAGCCTGTTTTTCTTTAGCCTGTTGAGACAGTGCTTATAGGGAATAACATGCACATGGCCTGCAATGTACAATAGTTTGATAGCAGTTTGAAGCTGTAGCTAAATTGCCCCAAACTTTTTTGTTACAGCTCCTTTCGTAGTCCTCATGTTCAGCTGCACCTCTCTTTTTTTGTATTGCAAAAGAAGTCTCTTAACAACTGAGTAGCAGCTATTTGTGTTCGGAAAAGCATCACTGAAAGCAGCTGTCCATGGTGTGGGTTGCTCACTGAGGGCTCCTGAGACCACTAAAAATCCACAAGTTCACCAGAGAATTGCTTTAATGCGTGTGCTGATAAACAAGTGTAGAGTTTGTGTTGCTATATAAAGTGATGTTTAACTTGGAACTTAATTTTGCATAATTTCTTTCTTTGTGAAAATAATCATGTGTAGCAGTCAATGGGCCGTGGGTGATTTGGCTGGGTAAAATATCACTATTCATCAGTTGTTCTAATGGCATGTTTGAATGTTCATTAAGCTAAAAACAAGATTTAAGCATATGAGCACAATCTGATGTTTTGATTTCAGAATTATCTTTTTAACAGCAATGAGACAGTTTTATCCAGATTTACATTCATAGCAGAATTAAAACCTGTCAGTGGAAAAATGATGTAATTCAGAGCCTGAAAATGAATCTTCCCCCAAGTTAAGATATTCAAGCACTGAGCTAAAGGCAGCAGTAGTGTAGAGCTAGGTTGAAACGAGCATATTGTGTTAAAGGTAGTCTTTTTTGGTGGTCTAGAAGTAAGAAGCTTGATTTCATCCTCTTTGTATGATGTTGCTCAGACTTCTCACTTGGAGTTGTGCTTTTGGGGGACTGGATCTCCTTTCTGTGCATGACACAGTCACTGGTGTTTTTGGAGGCTGATCTCAGCCACTTAACATATTCAGTAACCTTTCTTACCAAACACTTCAGCTGGTGAGGTGTGTGGGGGAGCCTTTAAGTGATGAAATGTCATTAGGACTGATACAAAAATGCTTTGGTTTTGTCTCATTTTCTTCTTAAACCCTGCTTGCTCTGTCTTTGTATATGGATGGTCTTGTATGCCAGTTGGCTCATTGATTTTGCCTAAAATTCTTATTTTAGTCCTGGTTTATATTAACTAAATATGTATTTAGAATGGTTGCTTTGCCTATAGGTTAACAGCTGAATCCGGATTTGAAACTACAGAAGAAAAGAAAGAAAACAAAATCTCAACAGAGAAGAAAACACAGAAGAAAAAACATTCAACATTGTATGTATCTTCCAAGGCAAGTCCTGAAACACAATGTGCTCAGCAATAAAACACTTCTGCAAGGAATCTGGACAGTTTGGAGTCCTGCTTCAGCAGGAGCTGCTGAGTGAACTTGTGGCCACATCAGTGTGCAGGTTGCTAACTTAAATATTGATCTGCCTGGTGTTTTGAAGGGTATGATTGCCATGCAGAGCTGCACTTTTGATCACTTCCCAGAGGGTACCTGTTGTGTTCCCTGGCACTTGACCTGAGGTGTGGCCTGTTCTTGACTCTTGGCAAAGTCTCTAAACACGTTAATTGCTCTTTGTTTGAAGCACGGGGCTGTTGTGGAGAGGAAGTTCTGGCTAACAGAGGTTTTATTATATGGCAAGACAGACTAGACAGGGTTGGTGGAGAACTCAACTAAGTGATGTGCTCCTAAATTTCTTCCAGTTCCCAGATTCAGCATTCTTAGTATTTTTCCTCCTAATGTGTAACTTTTCAACTTTCAGGCTGACACAATTGCAAAAGTGCATGAGAATCACTTTGTGTGTTTTGTTAGTCAGTGTCTGAAACTCTACAGATTCCTGTATTTGTACTATTAATTAAAATAAAGGTTTATTTCTTTCTTTATAAAATGGAGCATGTATTGTATTTGAGAAGAAGCATGTATCCATTTTTTAAATGAAGGTGATGTCTTTTGTAGAACTTTTTGTTAAAAAAAAAGTACCTCTCAATAAATGATAAGAAAGTGTAATGCAGGTGCTGTGTGTCATGTTTTTAGGAGATAATTCTGTAACTTTCTGAAGTTCATGCAGAATAATTCTGGGGACAGCTTTTAAGCTAGTTCCATTAATTTTTGGAACATTTCTATGGAAGTTAAATCACTTCATTTGAGTTGTGCTACTACAGTTTAAGCTCCCTCTGGTGAATGGATTAGCCAGTTTCTAAGTAAAAGACTCAGTAGTTAAGATGAAAGTTCTTTAAGACTTCTTTTAAATCCAGCATGGAAAAAAATATGTTGGGGAGCAGTCTTGCAACCCACTGGTTTGTTTACAGTTCTGCCAGGTCTGAAGTGATGCCTGGGATTTTGTTAACCCTAAGTGTGCTTGTGGGTGGCTTTAGCTCATAAGTCACTTACCTCAACAAAACCTGACTTCTGGTCACAGCAGAAGTGACTAGAGAGGTGGGAAAGTCACCTTAAATGGCCATGTCTTCTCCTTTTCCAGAGCTGCTCTATCTCATTATCAGACCATTTCTGCACAGCTCAGTTCAGACACAGCCCAGTGCCTGCTACTCCTGGTGAACAAAATAATCAGAAATCTGTGTGTCATAGAAACAAATTGTCACTGCACTGATGTAAGAGATTTGCTATGTAGCTGTGTTTTTCAGTCTGTTATTAATGAAGTTACACAAACTGAGAATATCTTCTTGTTAACTTTTACTAAGGTATTTTATTACTGGCAGTAGATGTATAACCATGAAATAGTTCTTGCTCTTCTTGACTTTGACGTGAACTTAAATGGTGTGATGCTACAAAATACTAGAAAAAAATCCTTTTTTATGCAGATGATGAAAGCTACATTTGTTTACTGTCACTACTCTGAGACACAAATAGCATAAAACAGCTGAAATACTTGATTGTTCTACTTAGAGGAAAACTTTTGGTAAATTGACACTGGAGAATGTACTTTAAATGGCAGTACTGAGCTGTAGATTGTCTACTAAGACAGTTAATTATATGTTACGTTAATTGTGTGTTGATTTATGTTATAGTTGACTATATGTTGAGCTACTGGGCATATGACATTTCTAAATTTTTTTTCTAGATTGAAATAACTTTTTAATTTATGCTACAAACAAAACTGGGATGTCATCTCAACAAATGAATGAAACTGATTAGGGTTATCTAATTACCCCCAAGATCTCCTTTACAATCTCTGCTTCTGCAGTTCACTTGGAGTGTGCAGCCTTTACCATCTTATGCAATATATTTGTGTTCACACATCCTCTTGCAGGAGTGCAGGTGGGGGAACCTGTCTGGGATTCAGGCTTTGGGTTTGCCATAACACACTGAAGGTGCTGTGCAGGAGAGTACTTGCTGTATTTTCTTAGTTGGTTCTGTTTTGTCTCATCAGTTGCTTTTCTGCAACTGCACTCACAGATCTTGGCACAGAATAGAATTTAGAGGCAGTTAAATGCAACTTCTGTCTTCTGCTCAAATTCTTCTTTGTAATGGAAATTAGCATAGCTAAAACTGGGTAATTAGCTACTCAGCATCTTACAAGGTCTTGTTTTCTGGAACTGATAGCAATATTGAAGGAAGCAAGACTTGTTTCCCATTCTGCCTGTCCCCAGCCCTGAGAAGGTAAGCTTTTTGTGTGAGCTTCCTGTATAAAGAGTTTGATCTTTTAGGGAAGTAAGGAATTTTCTGTTTTCCTTAAAAGACCTTGTGCCTTGAAAACGACTTAAGGAAGAAATGGTAAGGTATGTGAGGGTGATGAATCTGTCCACTGTCTTCTGTGGAATATCAATGTGGAAGTGATTGCACAAATAAACCAACTTGGAATAAAAACCTCCACGGACAAAGGGTGTAACTATTACCCACCTTAATTCTTTAGACCTGTGTTGGGGTTTGCTCTCTGTTGTAAAAACAGGATTTTAGGGTTGCTGTGTGTGTTTTGCTCTGAGTGCACTTTCCTCTTGCAGCTAAGAAAAGATTTTATTCCCCAATCCATTCATTGGGAGTTAAAGCAGTGATTTTTCAGACACAGTCAGACAAGGTGGGAGCTGAGTGAAATGAAGTGGCAGTGGGTTCCAGTAGCTGAGGAGTTGCAAAAGCATCATCATGAAAGTCTGCCAGGAAGAAGTTCCAGCAGCTGTGCAATGCTGAGAGCTGCTGTGGGGAAGGGGATGGCAGCAGGAGGCAGCAATTCCTGTGGGAGCTTTGGCCCTTGAGTCAGCATTAGGGGTGAGTCCAGAGGGTACAAGAGGGGCCGTGAGCTCTGGCCAGAGCCCAGTCCCTGTGTTTGTGCTGTGCTCTGCACAATCACATCAGGGCATCAGAAAAGTATTGCAAATTAGATCCCAGTCTGCAGGTGAAGTTTCTGTATTTTGGATCATTTACTTTGAAAAGACAGTGGCATTAACTAGGTGTATTAGAGCTCTGTGGAGAAGCAGGTTTGTAAATGAATGCTAGAAAGTAACAGTTCTCCACGGGGCTGTTGTTTTACAGGGAAACACAACAAGGGAGAACAAGGTAGAACAAGAAACTAAAAGCAAGGCAACGTCTAAGCCAAATAGTGAATGGGAAGGGGGATTTGCTGCAACAGGGATTGGGAGGAGTGAGGAAGATAATCAGCACTGGTTAGGAAGTTACTACTCAAAACCCATATTAAACTGAAAGATTAAATTGTTCAGCCTCAAGATCTGTTTTTGACAGAATAACAATATAAAGTGCATTTTCCAGGGACAAAAAGGATTGAGAACTTTTAGATGAAGCTTGTCTGTAATGGAGATAATGGGAGTTTCTGGGAATTGAGCCCTCTTTAGTAAACATAACATGATTTGCAATGTTATTTTAGGGGAGAGTAACGAGCTAAATCCTTTTCTAAGCTAGTATGGTTAAGATTACACCAATTCAAGCAAATCTGTGATAAAGGTTAAAGTGATTTTCCTCCAGAAATATATATCAGAATTCCACATGCAAGGAGAGAGACTGGCAGTCTGTGCTCCACATGATTGCTAGTTAAAACTGAGAAATAAAATGTCATGGGTTATCAAAAAGAGATGAGATGGTTATCAAAAATCAAGAGATGGAGGTAGCATGGCAGTGTTAGACAGTTTGGATAAAAAGTGATTGCTAAACTGCAATGGAATATCCAGAGGACAGGATTGTCAACTGAATTTGTTGTACTGAGCAGAAGATCAAACAAACAGTAAGTCTTGCAAGGATTTCATTTGGGGTTTTTTAACTCTAAACTTATAAGTAAAGCACAGACTTTGTGCTTTAGGATTACATACTGCCTTGAATTCAGTATATTGTCCTTAATCCAGATTCCAAACAGCTTGGCTTGGTCTTCGCACATCCAAGATGTCCTCACCCAAGTTAGCTGACACAGCAGCCTGTGTGGAAGCACAGGCTGTAAATATACTAAAAGTTGCTTTTGGCAGTTTTGTATTGACAGTAAGTCTTTAAGAAAGTACTGCTTTGTTTAGAGAATAGTCTCCTACTTCCTCCAAACATAGAATGACAGAAATTAAAAAGAATGGGTGTGGTATGAAACATGGCTTTGTCTTCACTCGGTTTCTGTTTGCAGAGGAGACATGAAAAGCACAAATCTGTGTTCGAGTATTTAAGATGTAGTGTCCCCTGAAGTCAAGTCTTTCAAGCCTGGTGTTGGTCTGGTGTCCAGAACTGACCTAGCCCGTGATCAGAGATTGTCGCTGCAGGCGGGCTTTGCACAGACCTGAAGTTCAGGGGTGGTGCCATACGGTCCTGGTGTGGTTTTGGTCCTTTTTTCATGCTTCTCTTTACTGCTGACATGGTGCAAGAGAAAGACCCGGTTTGGCATTCCCCTCCCCCATGACACTGGGGCACAATATCTTGAGTTGAGAAAAGAGGAAGGAAGCTCCGAGAGGCAGCAAATCTCACAGAGCCCTCGCAGCTGCCTCTGCCTGCTGCTCGTCCGAGGGCTGGGGAACGACGGCGCTTCCGGGGCCTGTGTTTGTCACCCACCTCCAGCTCTGCATCCCGTAAATCCTGGACTCCTTGGGGGTGGGCATCCTTCGGAGCCTCACGGATTCATGTGTGATGGCAAGATGGCACAAGACGGAGAAGAGTGGTGTGGGTAAGTAACTCAGGGAGCTGCCATTTCAGTGTTGTCTTTCTGTTTTCTGAGCAGGATGTGGGCAGGTGTTTTCTCTGGTGTGATGAGTTAACACTGTCTACTTTACCACGGTGGCTTAATTGAAAGGATCAACTTTGTACAAAGTTTTGACCTTTCAAACAGAATGGCATGAAGTACATGAGAGTCAGCCTTCCCACTCTCACAGTAATGCAGCTTTTGCCACCTTGGTGTGTTAGAGGCAGACTGAACAAATGATGTGTTGTATAATGTGCAGCAGCCAGAAAGTTATGGGGAACAAATGTAGGGGAAGGGGAATCCTGCAGTTGCTTCTGCAAGATTGTCACTTGTGGTCCCTGTTACAGAAAAAAACTGTGTTTGAGTTGGTAAGTAGTACTTTTTGGAAGGAAAGTAATCTTCTTAAAATGAATGATGTTAACTTGTATGGACTGAATTGCTGTTTAAAAAAAGCCTTAAAAAAGTAGGAATCAAAGCTAAAGCACTCGAAAGCTAAATGCTAGTTCTTAGTTATTAACCTTCTATATACTTCTGACAGAATTTTTTTATTTTAAGTAGGCCATAGTGTTTTGTGATGTGCATTAAAAACCCAACTGGCTGCATGAAATAAAATGTAACACCAAGGAATTTATAAGAGGAAAATAATGTCTTGTTCAACGTCCATGTGTAGCAGTAGCAGAACTGCAAAATGGAAGTAGCCTGTTCTGGTGGCAGTTTACATTACAAAATAAAAGGTGTAAATATTTTCTGTTTCCATTTTACATATCATAAAAAGCACCTACTTTTTGCCCTTGTAGTAGTCTCTGTGGTAGTTGAAAAGTTCAGCAAACCTCACATAGTAAAATCCATCTTGTGAAATACATTGCTTCAAAAACAAATGGCAATCCAGCAATGTTTGTTGTCCTGTCCAAAATAATATCATTTACTCTAGAGTAGGTCGCTGGGAAGAACTGACACTGCAAACCTGCTGGCACTTCCTTTCCCCTCTGCTTGCTCCCCTGCTGCTCTCACCTGTGAGCAGAGTGAGTTTGGTGTAAAATAGAATCTGGGCATGTTGTGTCCTGCCGTGTGGTGATGGTGCTACCACTTGCTGGCCCCACGGAAGTCCATTTTCTGGGTTAAAGAAGGGGTTTCTGTTAAACGTGTTAGAAAGCTCTTTATATTTGTATGTCAAAATCACAGTTGTAGTAGTGTCTGTGGTTTAGTGTGTCACAAAGGAAAATAAACAACAATCAATTGGACTTTTCAACAATATTAGAACAGTAGTTATGTAAGTGGTCATACATGTGACTTTATGGTAGGTTCCTTCAGTAAGAGCATTCTGTCTCTGTTTTTGCACAATTGCTTGAATTTAACAGATGAGTACAAATTCAACAACCTTTAGCTTATACCCAGAAGTTCCTTTTCTTAGCCAAACTGTTTGCTCACAGTTTGTCTTACTTTACCTTTATCTTGGAAACCAAGTGTATTCTTTCATTATATACATTGGTGAGAAAAATGCTCTTGCACCCCAGAATAATTAAAACAAGCAGCCAAACCCAAACAAGCATGTACCACCACGACTGGTTATCCTGTCCCATAAATTAAATAAATTTATGTTCTTTGAAGTTGGCAGGAAAATAGTGTAATTGCTGAATTTCAAGTAAATGAAACTTACGGAGTGGTGAGGCCTGGAAAAGGGGCATTGGCAGCTATGGTCACAAACAAAGAGGGTTTTGCATTTATGGTTGGTTGTAAGCATGCCTCCTGTGTCTGAGGGAGATGAGAAAAATGGGCAAACTTGAGTCTACTGAGTCATAAATTCTGTGAAAGTTGATGAGCTTTTGGAGTAATACACACTGGAAGCTTTTTGACCACATAGGGTTATTTTGTCTTCTGTGGTTTTGAAAATCTTTGGGTTTAAGTCTCTGATTACAAATCTCACGTTGAATTTTCAAGTCTCTTGTTTAGAAGTGTGCTTGATGCCTTCAGTTTATGCTGATCAGCAGAGTTTCAGTTTGAGAATATTGGGCCCATCATGCTTTGGATGAGCGGAGTACACTGCAGGGTAGGTCTGGGAGACCATGCCATCCCTTGATTATGGTAAATTGCACCTGTTGTGCCCACTTTTGTGTTTTACTAAATTAAATGGAGTGGTCCAGGTGGAAGATATTCAGCTTTGCACTTGGAAACTACAGTCCTGGTTTTACACATGAAACCTGTTCTTAGTCTTGCAGCATTCCCAGCCTAAATTTGTGTTATTCCTGTGGACTGGACAGGATGGAAGAGTCATGACAGGCTGGTGACTTTGGGTGGCAGTTTCCTCATGGAAAATCTTTGCCTTTGTCTCAGATGTTAAGCAAAGTTACAAACTGGTGAAATATTACGTTGCCATTCTAAACTCAAGCATCTGATTTACTCCTGCTGAATCTGAAAATGAATGTTTGTCCTTTTGAAGCAAAATTAGGGGGAGGAGTGGGGGACTTCTCTGAAGGTGTAGAAAAGCACATGCTCAGCCTGAGTGCACAGGGCTGAGACTGCCTTGTCCGATTTCATCTGCTGAAGTCCTTGGAAATTATTCTACATCTCTGAAATCTGAATAGATTGCGGTGTAAAGGAGCAGAGCTTTGTTCAGGGCAGGTTTCCTCCATGAAATGCACCCTCTGAACCCAGCAGACTGTTCCAGCTGCTTGGGAAACAGCAAAAGGCAAACTGAAACGGTATGAAGACAAAGCTGGGGAAATAATATTTTTATCCATGGTCTTTCATGAAAAGAAAAAATCACAGCTAAATATCCTTTCCTTCATAAAGAGTTCTAAGAAAAATGTCTGTGCTGTATTTTTATATGAGAAGGAAAAGAGTCAGAGACAATATCTTATATAACTGGTTTGGTATGTTAGAGCTTCCTGGTTCTTGTAATCCATACTGGCTTTATCGTGCCTAAGAAGGAAAATAAGTAGCTCAGGTCAGCTAAAACCTCCATCTGGCCCCAAGATTAAGCAAGTGAGGAAGTCTGTATTCAATTGTTTTCTGAGATAACAGCTCATTACCTGAGAACTGCAGAATTACCCTTTGAGCATTATTTGCAATAAATTTAATCAGCATCTAACGCTTAGGACAAGTCTCTGACCTGTGATTTTTCCCCTAGAACTGTACCCATGTTGTGGTCATTAAGGCACACTTGGTCTGTGAGATTTTAGGGGAGATCCTTAACTTGGAATACTGGAACACATTTTTTACAGGTTTCTTTCCAGAAGTCAAGAAATCCTGCTAGGACTGTATATTTTCACCTGGGGTTTATCTGTCTCCTTGCTGAATAATTTCACCCTGTTCTCATGAGAAGAAAATGGTAATTGAGCACCAAGAATCGATCACTTACGAGCACTTTACTACTCATAAAAGTGGAGCTGCATATTTTCTGCTGGCCATTTAAATTAGGAAAGGTTAACTGTTTTCTGTCTCCACAGCCACCCATCTATTCAAGAGTGTACACACATATTTATCTAGAGGGGGGAGTGTGCATATCAGATCCAACAGCTCTGGCTGCAGTAGATGAGTAGGAGTTAAATGGAAACAGAGGAATTTTCTTCAACCCTCAATTTTTCCCACTGGGATAGACACTGGTAGATGTCTTCACTCAAGCACTGGGTGTGAGGGTGACAGCAAAACCACACAGAAGCTGCTGAGAGTCACTGTCTGCAGCACGATCTGTTTGACTGGACTGGAAAGGATTCTCTGGGCACGCCTCAGGGACGTGATGGGAGTTGTTCCTGTCTTCCTGACGTGCAATTCAAAGCCCACCTGGGCTTGAATGGGGCTCAGTTTGGAAGGCTGGCTATGTCAGCAGTCTGACCCAGCATTTCCATGTGCTCTCTGAGCAGTATCGATGCTGCGGTGTGCTGGCCTTCAGCTCGTCTCCTGAGGGAGCTGAGAATCTCAGGGGCCTTGCACTGGGCTGTTTGTTTGCTGAGTCATGCGTGATGTGTGTGCTATAAAATTGCCACAGAGGTTATGGAGATCTCTAAAAAGACAGTTTTTATCCTTTGCTTGTTCAGGGGAAAATTTTCCACCTGTGTTCTCAGTGAGCTGTAAAGTCCCTATTTAGGAACACAGTCATAAAATTGGGGTTGCTGGGCATTCTCTGAGCCATCCTGGAAGAATCTGGCAGCACCTGTGTGCAGACACACTGCTGCTGGGAACACCTCAGCTTGGGGCTGAGGAGGGCATCTGCCACCCAAATCTCCCCCGCTAATCTTATTGCCATGACTTCAGTCACTCCTGAGGTCAGTAAGCGCTATTAGGATTTAGGGTGAATGCTGGGGTCTTCAAGCAGGTCGCTTTCTGTGCCTCAAGGATACTGAGACTCATGATACTGAGATACATGACTCATTTTTTATTTATGGTTGGGATACAGGCTGCCAGGGAGAGGAGCAGTAGGAAGGTTCTTCAGAGAGATTTGAAAGGCCTTTTATTTCTACTCACTGGAGAGTTTATTTTTTAAAAAGCCAACAACATGTTGTGAATATCCCACCAAAAACCTTGAATTCCACGTGGGGTTTTCATACACTATTTTTGAAGAGAAAAATGAGTTAAATGTTTGTGCACACATAATCCTGAGGATCTCAAAAGAGGGTGGAGGAAAGGGAACCCTCCTTTTGGATGGTGAACTCTGAGGTGACACTCACAGATACAGGAGGGTCCTGGTTTGTGAGGGAAATGACATCACTTACAGCTGACAGAAAACATAACTGGATATAATAGTCAAATTTTCATTCACAGTAAATAATTAAAGCAATAGCAGATGTGATGGTTAAGCTGTCTGGTGCTGTAGATAAGACCTATGGATGTAGCTGATGGTGTTGGGTTATTTGTTACATTTTTTGCAAAGTACTTTGGGAGGTGGTTTATCACAAAAGGTGTGGGTAGGTCTGTAGCCTAAAACTTTGTAGAGGGATTTTTTAAACTCATCCTACCAAGCAATCCAAGTTCTACAATAAGATCTTTCTTGTTAAGTTTCCACTTACTCATTTAGAAATAACCAAGATGGTATAGCCACTTCCGTTGCCAGTTTGTAACTGCATTTTTCAATACATTCAGGGCTGTTAAATGAAGTTTTAAGAGAGCAAAACCGAAATGCAATGTAAATATATGACTCAGTAATTTGCATCTATATTTTGAGACAGCTACAACTAAGTAGAGCAGCACGTATTTTGAAATCTAAAATATTTGCTGGTCAACAGTAGTCTTGATCTCCATGGACTTTTGAGGAAAATAGTATTAAGAGCATGGGAATGCACACACATCCCCCACCTCCCAAACACTCCAGGCAAATGTCTCTTGAAATGTCATGATAACTTTTCAGGGTTGTTTGCCATCCTTCACTTATGGAAAAGAGACCTGTCAGAATAGAATTACACATGTGTTATGCTACATAAACTCAATTTTGTGTTGGGCTAAGGCAGTTCCAAGGAAGTGTTTTCAAGATTCTCTTGAATCAATGGCTGAATCTGGGCAGCAGAGCCTCACTTCAAAGTTATACTTCTTTAACTCCTCCCCATATGTTGAATGATTCAAGCCTTGCTCTCCCCACTCAGGAGGAGGAACTGCTGGGAACCTCTTCATGTCAACAAAAAAGAATTTATTCTTGGTCCAGTAAGCCTCTTCAATCTGAAATTCCTTCTAATTTCTGTTCCAGAAATATAACAAATATAATGATGGCAAAAGAGACATAATTTATGGAATACTTGTAAAGGGAAGAGGATGAATCTATTTAGCTCTACATTCCTACTTTAGGCATTTTCCTGGAAGGCAATTTATTTTGAGACTTTAATAATTTAAGCAAAATAAGTAAAATGTTTAAATAAAATGTATCATTATACATGTTGACCTAGCAGAGATGAACATCCTGCTTTAGAAACCTGGAGAGGGGAGCAGAAGGAATGCAGGAAGATGCTGAAGGTAGACTCTGCTTTATAGATCAGCTTTCCCTCGCCCAAACTACTTCAGGTTTGGTTGCTGTGTGTGGCTGGATGGGGACACTGCCGGGAGCCAAGGTGGAGCTCTGCTGACTGACACATTTCCTGCACACCTGGGGTCACCTTTAGCAGCCTGTTCCCACCTGCGCAGTTTAATCGGGGGATCAGCTGTTTGTATTTAATCAGTTTCCCTGTGTGATTGTAGCTTCAATAAGCACTTCTGCTCTAATTCTGTTGTAGAAATTTGTAACCAAGCCCAGAAAGAAAAAAAATTTACAGAGGCACGGTTAGCATAGGAGCCCACATCCTGTAGCCCTGGAACGTAACTGGTGAAGAGGCTTATTATCTTGAATTCTCTCTGAAACTTTGCTGTTTCTTAACCACATGTAGATAAGTTTCTGATTAGAACACTTTTAAAATCCCCTGCTCCTGTGTTCTATTCAGAGTCATACAGAGAATACAGAAAATTATGAAACTTGGTACTGTTTCCATATGAAACACAGTTTCACGTTAAATTAAAGCATCTAAACCCAGGAAAGAAGTCAGTAAATTTAGTTTTTACAGGCATCTCTGTGCCCTTTCATGCCAGTGTAACTATAAATTTCGATAACTCTGTGCTTAAATCCTTTGGGCCAGTAGACAAACAATTCCCCAGCACTATAATTGTGTGTTTATCAAAGACCTGTATCTAAACAGTGCTCCTAAATCCTGTGCAGAGCAGTGCTGATCAATAGCTGGTGTCCCCATGCTTGCTGAGTTTTCTGTGGGGTTGGTTTGTTTGGTTTTTGTTTTCAGCACTGGCCATTTTCACCATCTTCCCATTCTCACAAGAGATTATTTAATGGTGACAAATGGAGCTTCTGGATAGAATTATAGTTCTGTTTGTCTAGCCTAGTGTATTTATCCCAGTATCCAAACCTTAATAACCACGTCTGGTTTTCAGTTAAACTGTAGTGTGTGGCTGTATTGAAAAATAGTGTTTTCATCCTTTGATTTTCCAGCTATATACAGTTTCAAAGGCACAAAGATACAACACCTTTCTCTACAGATTGGTGATGTGGTCCATATCCTGGAGTCCTTTGAAGGTAAGTCACATTTCTCATTTCTTTGTGAATAACATATTCCTTTCACCTCACAGCAATTCCCTGTACTACATTGGTAGCTGTCTAATCCTCTTGTTTTTAGTGGTGGTGGTCTATTTTGAGGAAGAACGTGATCTTTTCTGAAGAGCCAAAATTAGACATATTACAGTACATGTGGTTTTTTGGGAAGCCTTTACCAAATGAGGAAGTCATCAAGGTGAATGTAGAGTTCATGAAGTTTGTGCCAACTTGTGATGTACCTCATGGAATTTACATTAAATTTGATTTAAGATTTAAAGGAGTAAACTTTTTGCCTCTAAACTAAATGTTGGTTGCTAGGAGATACTCAGCACCCTCATCCTGTTGTACAATGAGGAAACCCAGTTAAAGAAATCTGAGTGTCAGCATGATAGAAACAGTTCTGAAGGCCATCCAACTGATTGAACATGTTAAGCAGCAGAACTCCAAGTCAAGTCATGCACGATGGACAGCCAATACCTTCACAATCCCACTGATTCTCTGCAAGTCTCTGCAAGACAGAGCTACTGAGGTTTCCATTAGTATATAGCACAGAGGGTGGAGTTACTACTAACTCAGCAGCTGGGTATCTGCAAATGTCACTGTGAGAGTGATTTCAGTTTGCAGTGATGCTCTTGACCAGGCCAAGAGTTTTTTAAAAAAATTGCAAACTGCTTAAAGCTTTGAAAAACATAGTGTGAAATTATCTTCCTCAACCTACTTCTGCTGATAGAACATGTGTCTGTGGTATCTTATTAACTGTACTTATGTTAAAGAGAGAGGCCAATTGCTGCCTTACGCAGTGGCAGAGACAGCTCAGTGTTGAGACATTTGGTTTGTTGTGGTCACAAAGTGCAAACACTCTGATGCTGTTTGAACCCAGCCTTTTCCACCACACAGAGCTCTAGGCTGTTTTGTCAGGAAACAACAAAGGATTTGAGGGAGGAGCACCTGAAAAACCACATTTACAATGTACTGGAGCACAAACCCATAATTATTTCTCTTCTGTTTGTAAGATTAAGTCAATATCTTTAAGCATCAGTGAAAACATTGATGTCACTCAGCAGCCAACAGTCACAATGATTCCTGTCCTCTCCTAAAAAACGTAAGGTCTGCACAATTCTTTAAGCCTCTATTCTAAACATTTTGGCTAAGAACAAAACACACAGACAAACCAGAAACCTCCTCATTCCTGTATTGTCTATTAGTTGCAGAAATAGCATTTCAGGCTTCTGATGCCTGTGGTACATTTGTTGTCAGCCCAGCCTAGTGAGTTGAGTGCTGATCTTATGGGGTTATTTTTTGTCTAAAAGTCTTTTCTGAAACCCCTGCCCTTGACATGCTCTGTCATGCCTTGCTTTATGAAATATGTTTGTCAGTGAAGAAGTGGAATCCTTCTCACTGTGCGAGTGAAGTTCATATTTCATCAGATATCTTCAAAATATGCTGCCAGCTGCAGCTGGCTAGTAACCAATGGTGACAGGATTCTTGCCGTGTTCCTTTTATGTCCTGTTTTAGTTGGTTTTGCATGGACAAAATTTATGCACGGAGCATACATGTGCTGTCACAGCAGATGGGGTGAAACCAATTTTACACACTTGGTTGTAAATTGAGACTATGTGCAAATAATTCAATTTTAGCAGTAAGATGGAATTTTATTGTTGAGAAAACACTGGGGGAAAAAAGAATCCCGGTGCAGAAAAACCTAAAAGAAATATGTCCTGAGTTTTTCTTTGAGGTCAGCAATCATCCTGTGACTTTTAGCATCACCTTTCTGACACTACTGTTTGGTGTTTGGGATTTATTTTTATTATTTTATGCTTTGCTTGCATGGCTGCGATACCTGTGATAGAAATGGTGAGAGAGAAAGGGTGATAACAAAGACATCACCTTTGTTCATGAAATTACAGTTAGAAAATGTATGCTTTTAGTCATAAATTCTTTCTATGGGATGAAAAAAAAAAGTAGTATTCAACAGTTAAACATTGATTCTCTGCAGGTGATTTTTCATGATGGGGTGTGCGCATGATGTGGCCCCAGATCTGATTTAGGAAGGTTGAACTCTGCTTTTTATGCTTTTTGTAGTTTATTGAGACTTAACTGTGGAATAGGTGGAGCAAAGCCTGAATTAATTTTTAGCTTTCCATTACTGCAATTCTGTACTCCTGTCTTTTGGAAGGGCTTTCTAGTTACAAATGGAGCAGAAGCCAAATAATAACCCTGAGTTTTCTTGAGATTCCAACTTGAATTTACACCAAGAAGCTGCTTATTATGGTTGAGTCCAAAAGCTAAAATTCCTCATAGCAGAAAAATGACTTAGTCTTCTTGAAGGAAATTGAGTGTGTAACAACCATGTGCTCTATTGGATTAATACTGGGCCTGGAACACAGGAAGAGCTTCATGGGCTATCCAGGGGCAATCGTGGCTGAGATAGGTATTTAAGGATGTGCACATAATTACTTTGCAATACAACTTATTCTACCATTTTAATGTGAGCATGGGGTGTTAAAATATGTGTACAATTATCTGTACTTACTGTGCAAGGTTTGAAAGCAGACAATACAATCATATTTGATAATATGCAAGTCATGCTTAATATAATCCCTGCTATTCACTTTAATCTATGTATGTTTGAAGTAACTGTTAATTCTTACAAATAGTATGCTAGGTATTTTTTATGTGAAATAAACCCCATGACTTTGTTGTGTGCTTTATAATGCGTGGGTTTTTTTGTCATACCAAGTTATCTTTCTCCCTTTTAGATTGGTACAGGGGTTACCTAGTAAGATACAAAGGAGCAGAGGTAAGATCACACTGTTCATTCCTATGAGACTGTTTTTAAGGAGTCAGCTCATGAATTGGGGTTTTTGACTATCTCTGCCTAGATAGTCCTGATCTCTCTGGTCTGATCTCTCAAGTCAGCTATTGCCACTCTTTCCTTTCAAGATGAGAAAAATGATCAGCATTCATCCTGGACAATGTTGGTAAATAGAAGTGAGGGCTGAGAAAAGCAGATCGATGAAGAAGAAATGACTGTGACTTCAGGTTAATGGTGTTGAAGACACCATTTGAATTGAATTTTGAAATAATTTGCTGCTAGATGTGTTTGTTTCTGTACTTTTCCAAGGATTCTTTAGGCTACAAACAATATAAACAACTTGTAGGAGGCTTAAGTTCTTAAATATCTATAATGTACAAAAATAGTATTAATTTTTTTAAAAATCAATGTTCTTAAGCCCAAAAATGGAAAGCCACAGAGGAACAGTTTTTACCCTAGGTATGATGACTCCTGAGTTAAGTAGCAAGAAAATTACTTCTTAATTTCAAATGCACTTTTCCGGAAGAAAAGCATTTTTGTTTGTAACTTGCTCTTAGTATAAGACTCTTTTTTTAGGGAGCAGCAATGCAAATGCGTTAAAACACTATGCCTGTGTTTCAATTACTCCTTTGACATTTCTTTTGACTAAAAGTTTTATTACCATTTATTCTATATAAGATTTCTATTTTAATCAATTAAAATTTAGCCTAAAACTAAAAAGGGAAAATATTTACCAGAACTACACTTCCTTTTAACTAATTCTTAATTCCTAATATTGCTAAAAGGCTTCAAGATCAACATGCATAACATGCTTTAAGAAGTATTATTAATTTCATGTACTAAGATACCACTAAATTTACCATTAGTGTGACCTTCTTCTTTTACTTTGCTACTTCACAGACTTTTTTAGCTTTAATCTTAATGAAGAAAATGTGGAAGTGATAAGACATGATTGTGTTCTGATTAAGATCTAGTGCTTAAAAGAAAATGGTTATAAAAGAAGCAATCTAATTCGGAGAAAGACTTTGTAAAGTAGCACATTTGTTATTGAATTATTGTGGTACTTGAGGTACCACGAGTGAGTTATTGAATAGAGAAGAATCCAGGAAGAATCTAGTTAATTACCAAGATGAGATTTGCCAGTTATGGGGAGGATTGTCATGGACAGAGTGATTGTCAAACATTCCTTTAATCATAAAGGATTAAACTTTGGCTTAAGACATTTCAGCTTTTGTAGAGCAAGAACAGGTCACATTAGAACTTTTTCTCTGGTGACAAACCATTTGTTTTCTACACAGGTCAGTTAAAATAGATGTTGAGAATGTCATGGAACCTGGTGCTTTCTTGGCTACATCTTGCTGGGCATCTCTGCACAGCCCTGGGGAGCAGAAAATGAGACTGCAATCTCAGCTGCAGTGGGGCCACACAAATCTGGGAAGGCTGAGAGTTTATGGCTTTACTGTCTCCCTTCCTCATGCATTGCAAATACTTTTATCAGTATTCAATGATCCTACATCAGTCTTTCTTCTTTGCTTTGATAATCAAGTTGATCTCTAAATTAGATTGTGTTTTTGTCTATGAAAGGGGAATGTATGAGATGATGCACAGACAAAATGTTTCTTTACTGAATTTAATCTGTATTTTATTATATTATATTTAATTGAACTGTTTTCTGGGGTGGAAAATGGTGTTTCTTATGAAGAAAGATGCCTATGCAGTCTATTTGCAGAGATATAACAAAATTTCTATTATTTGTCTGTCAAATAGAAATGCATCCATCTGGACAGAAACTAAATAATCAGCAGTTAATTTGGGTATTACAGTTTGTCATTACAGTTTATGTTCATACTCATGGTTGTTACCCCAGTGTTCTTGGAGAATAAGTGTGGATTTCTGATTTTTCTTCTCCTTCAACAGGGAATATTTCCTAAATCCTTCATCCACATTAAGGAAGCTACTGCTGAAAAGAAAAGGTATTGAATTTATCTGTTTTATTACATTATTGAGCTTGTCTGCTAAAGAATGAGTTTTAAGGCATTTATGTTCCTCACCCACAGTAACTATAGTACACATCCATGAAATGCAGACACTCTTTGTGATAAGTTTCCTTCTCTTTCCTAGACATACAGAAAATGTCATACCTGCTGAGATTCCCTTAGTCCAAGAAGTTACCACTACTCTCTGGGAATGGGGAAGCATTTGGAAACAGCTCTATGTGGTAGGATGCCATTTGTTGCTTGTTAGTCAGTTCTATTTATGCCCTCTGGAGTCTTGTTCAAATTAATGTCTTTTCCTACGTTCAGGGCAGGGTCTGGGTGGATTTAAGAAATTGCTTTCTCACTACTAAGATTTTCTTCAGTGGCTTTAAATGCCTAGTGGCTTTAAATCTAATTCAGCCATCAGCCTTGGACTGGATGATCTTAAAGGACTCTTGCAACCTGAATGATTCTGTGGTTCTGTAAAGGGAAAGCTGACTTCCTGCTGAGGAGTGGTGTAACTTCATGCCTTTGTTTCAACCTTGAGTATCCTGTGCATGATAAATTTTTCATAATTTTGATTTGTAGCATTGAAAATTTTCCAGATAGGAGTATAAAAGATAACTGGGATGCATTTGAAAAGATTCATGATGCTCTTGGAATGCTAGAACAGAAGTTCTTCAAGGGTTACTGGAAGCAAGTAGCTATCAACAGTTGGAGATTTCAATAATTGTACTGAGTGTTCCAGGATCCCAGCCACTGGATTTTGCTTTTTCTCTGTTGGGGAAAAGCGGTCTTGAATGTGCTGTAGTTTTCTGAAACACATCACTTGTTAGTCTTCTTGATTAAGTCAACAATGAAAACCCTTCTTTATTTTCAGTGAACGACACTAGAATTGCTTTAGTGACCTCTGTGTATTCTCTCATTTTTCTCTTAAATGTGTTAATACCACAATAAAGTGTTGTTGTTCCCATCAGTATCTCATACAGAAGTTAATTATTTTTATAATTTTTTCTCTTGATGAGAATTTGTTAAGGAATTTTAAAACAACACAATTAAATAAAACAAAAATAACATAATTCCCTATCCTAATACAGACTGCTTAAATTTCGTGTCATTTCTTTATGATCACATGGGATATTCTGTCCTTAAGAATTTGTGGGATGAGACATCATTATTTTACCTACTTATTGTTCCTGCTATCATTTAGCATTAAATATGACATGTAGCCTTTAGTTGTCAAGACCATAGTTTCGCTTCAACTCAAAGCCTGAAACTATTGAGGTTTTTTTTGTCTCCTAGACAAATAAGAAAGCCCGGTTCCAGCAGGTGCAATCCATGATGTATGACTTGATCGAGTGGCGGTCACAGCTTCTGTCGGGGACTTTGCCAAAAGATGAGCTCAAAGAACTCAAACAGAAAGTCACATCCAAAATTGACTATGGTAACAAGTAAGCGGCCTACATTACTTCTGGAAAACGTGATTTATTCTGAAGCACATCATCAAAGAGATGATGATAAAGTTTTCATGTTTAAAGGTTTGGAATTCAAAAGTGTGGTTCATATTCTTCCTTTTCAGACTTCCCCCTGTTACTCCTGGGCTGGTGGTGGATACTGTGATGAGGCTTTTCATAGCAAATGGTTTTTCAAAATATTTTTTCTTAATTATAAATACATGTGCTTGTCTATCGGGAAGATTTGAGATCTGGCCTCTATGTGCATGTGTCACCAGCGTGCTTGGGGCCCAAAATTTGTCCATCTGTCACAAACGTGGCCTGTGTCCAGTAGTGTAAGTGACCCTCAGTAGTGGTGCTGGCAAACTGTACTAAGTCTGCAAACAAATGCATCCACACCCACACCCAAATCTGTAGGGAATTTCCAGGCAGAACTCTGGTTCTGATAATAGAAGTGAAACTACCAGGGGCAGAATAGTGATTTGACAAGATGTCTTGTCTGCTCCCTGCCAGTAAAAAGCCACTGCAACACAACATATTTTTTGGCAGAATTGTGGGATTATGTGAGGTCAGTGGTGTTCTACCATCTGATAAGGGGGGAGAGAGAGAGAGGAAGCTTGGTAAAAAACCTTCACAATATTATTTTTACAGGCATTAGAATCTGCTTATAAACTGTGTTTCGCTATTATAAGTGACTGTGGTTGCTGTGGCCTGAAGGCCTCTATGAAGCTGAAAGTCTACAAATACTGGTGGCTACACATACAAAATGACCACAGGGTGTTCTGAAACTCTTAACTTGTTCACTGTGATTTGGATGCAAATTTGTAATAAATTGTATTCATTACAGAGCACACTGTGGAATACATGTATCCTACTGCACTGTGTGGAGCTCAATGCTCACTCAAAACCAGAATTTACTTTGAAGTGCTCCAATCAAAGAAGCCCAGCTGTGATTAAGACAAGATTAATATTCATTTGCTTTCAGACTTTTGTTTTCTTATATTCTTTCTGTATTATGAGACAGTAAAGTGTTTCCTTTGGAAGAGTAGGGGTGAAGAGGATGTTTAAAATTATTTGGATCACAAGCTGGATGGTGTTTTTAAGCTCCTGAAAGTGTGGGGTTGAGTTGTGTGGTGTGAAAGAAACTTGCCAGACTGTGGAGAAGAAATAAAGGGGAAATTACAATGAAGGCTGAGGGGGTCACTGTGGGAGAGGGAAAAAAAGAGTGACAGGGAAAAAAAGGCATGATTTGTATGAGAACAGGGCAGAAGAGAGCAGAGTTAAGTATTGGGACAGAAAGGGTAAGAGAGCAACATAAAAGCAGAAGGTAACAGAAGACTCTACACATCTTGATTACAAATGTTGAGTTGTAAAGCTGAAAGCAATGAAGACTGCCTAAAAGTCATTGAATAGGGTGAAACTATTCATGTGAGAGGCATTTCAATGCTTTGGTGACATTACTGTAAATTCCTAAATATTGTACAGCAGCTTAAAGAAGAATCATGGTATGTAGTTAGATTTTTCTTCAGTTTTGCATATATAACTTTAAATCTTTAAGTGCCTCCTTGTTTGTTACATTTCTAAGCTTTCTTCATATAGAAGGAAATAACCCTACCATTATGCCTTTCACATTTTCACAGAGTACTTGAGCTAGACCTGATAGTTAGAGATGAAGATGGAAATATCTTGGATCCAGATAAAACCAGTGTTATCAGCCTGTTTCATGCGCATGAAGAAGCGACTAATAAAATCACTGAGCGAATTAAGGAGGAAATGGTAGGAATGACTGGCTAAACTTCGTTTCCTTTGCTAAAATCCAAACAAAAACTAGTCTAAGGGTTGAAGGATGGAATCAAAATTTGGTGGAAACATTTTTCTCTGACTTAAGAGCAGATCTACAGACTTCTGTTATAAATAAGGCTAAGCCTCAAATTGAATTGCTTTTGTGCACTGGATTTGGGCTGTGGGCTGGGCTGAAAGCTTGTGTCTAAAGCTGGTTCTAAATCCATTCTGAATTCATATATGGAAATATGTCTCTTCACTCCATCCATGGACTACTCAACAGGCTGAATTGCATAGTGAATAGTTACACACTTGGAGGTCAGGCTGCAAACCAGGATTGACCACAGCTTGCTTTCACAAGGTCTTGTGACTGCACTGGTTGTTTTCTAAGTGTTGCTGCTTGCTAGTTAGTCTGATGAAGTTGAAGAATTTAAGCTCACTGAAGAGGAACTAGGGTGAACTCAGCATAATCTTGTGGACACCAGAAGTTCATGTGCCAAAGCAAAGCTGACAAGTGCATAAATTAAATCTTTTTAAATGTAAAGCAGGTGACTACACTTCCTCGACCTTTTGCAATATGAAATCTCTGCAGGGATTTGTAGGCCTCTTTGGTTCTTTTCTCCATTTATGAGAAAGTAAACTGTAAAAAAGCAAGTAAAACACTTAACAGAAAATAGTTGGTTTGTCATGACACTTCAGTAACATGACAAATCACTGGAAAACGTCTTGTAATTAACTGACAATATAAGGAAAATTAAACTTGGGAGTCTGTGATAGACCGTGGTGGCTTATTTTTAAAATAGAGAAAACAATGGGTTTAGAAGTGTTAAGAAGCTGCTTCTTGGTGGTTAAGATGGAAGGTAGGTAGAATTCAGGAGCCTATTTTTGAGTCAGTGAACCTGCTCACCTCTGTCCTGATCTCAGAATGTTATTTGCTTCCTCTTCAAAGAGACTTCATTTTGCTATTGCTTCTAGCACACTGAGAGCCCACTGTGGTGTGGATCACAGGCCTTCTGCTATGGCTTACTGTGCTCAAAAATGTATTCTTTCAGGCTTGTAGGCTTGTCTCTGTGCTGACATCTTGATACTTGCCCTTTTCTTTAAGACTGGTGAGAATATTTCCCCCTTTACATCATTGCCTTCTGGCTGAAGGACTGGCCTAAGGCATGGCAGTCATAGAAGAGCTCAAGGTGGAAGAGAATTATGAGAATTATTGAATCCAAATCCCTGCTCTCTTTTTCAACTATTACATATACTAGCAAGTGAAACTGCTTGTAGTATAGCATCATTTCAATTCATGGATTGTTATTGACTGATTTTCCTCCTCCTGAGTAGTCAAAGGATCAACCAGATTATGCATCGTACTCCCGAATGTCTTCATCTCCCACCCACAGCCTGTATGTCTTTGTGAGAAATTTTGTTTGCCGAATTGGAGAGGATGCAGAGCTCTTTATGTCACTCTATGATCCACAGAAGTCAACAATTATAAGGTAAAACTTCTTCCTTTGACTGCAGAAGAGTAGCAAGTAAAACAGGCCAAAATGAATTAAAATAATTGCCAATGTGCTATAACAATATAATAATGCAAAAAATATATAAATAAAAGGAAGGAAACCAAAAACAAAGTGAAGCATTAACAGATCTTGTTGCTGGTTGCTACTAAAGGATTCTAATTTTCCTAATATTTTCATAGGTAATTCCTGGATTGAACATTTCAGAAGTTTGGAAAAGCCTGAGCCCATTTCAGATTTAAGAGATTGTTCTAGATGGGCAATATTGTGGTGTTTGGAATAAAGTGCGGAGGGGGGGAGGGGAGTGAAAAAAAATTAAATTTATAAATTTCTGGGTAGATTAAGATTCTGTTGAGTATTCCCATAAAACAGACTATGATGATGGTAAGCTTGCCTCAAAAAAGTGCCCGTTTGTGTTATGTTTAAGTTACTCTTTTAAAACTTACTGTTGATACTTGTATAGTGTTTTTCTTGCCATTTTAGTCTGGTCTTAGATTTAAACCATCACCACAGACTGCTTGTTATGCAACTTTTGTACTGTGTAAAGGGAGAATTTAAAATCACTTGGCAGTGAGATATTTATCTTCCAAACAGTGAGAACTACTTGGTGAGATGGGGGAGTCGAGGCTTTCCAAAGGAAATTGATATGCTCAACAACCTTAAAGTGGTGTTCACAGTAAGTGTTTCCCAGTTTACTGCCCTTTGTATTTGCAAGTGAAATTGTCTCTTCTCTGTGGTCACTGCCAGACCTTGTAAAGAGTGAGCAAGATGAAGAGAGAAGCAGAGGTAATCTTAGAAACAGAGCAAGATGACAAGTTATGAAGCTCTTCAAGGCAGAAACAATGTTTCAGTGGCCTTTCTTGAAATCAGTTTCCTGCCTCATGAATTTCTTGATGACTTGATTTATGTGTTTTTATCTGCTGTATCTCTTGATTGTTATTCTCTCTATTTACCTTACCTTTTTTTTTTTTAAACTTTAAACTGTCAGTCTTTTTCATCCCTTTGTTGTGCTCAGGTTTTTTTGTTTGTCGAGTTTTTGGGGGGTTGTTTGATTTGGGGTTTTATTGTTTAATTTTTTTTCCCATCGATTGTTAAGGTTCAGTTTATTACTGGAGGTCCTGTTTCAATTTCACAACTTGATTTTTCCCCAAGTAACACTGTGATTCTTTTTTGTTTCTGTCTTAGGATCTTGGAAATAAAGACCTTAGCAGAGACAAAATTTATTTAGTTTGCCAAATAGTTCGAGTGGGAAGGATGGACCTGAGAGACAGTAACTCAAAGAAATACACACAAGGGCTCCGGCGGCCTTTCGGAGTGGCAGGTACCTGGTGTCTCCTGTGCTATGGCTGAATCAAGACAGCAGTGGTTTTTGCCAGCTCTGGACTATTAAAATCTCTACCAAGACATGTCAGAATACACAACAGCTCTATCAGTTTTTTCTATACTTTTTCAAGTCTGTAAAGACTGCACCTATATTTAGTTGCAGTAAAACTAAACTGAAATACACCTGCATTTTAGTTCAAGTCAGAAATACGCTTTTGAATTTAATTTCCTAATTATTCATATAGTGCCAAGGTGTGTGAGTGAAAGCACACCACCAGTTTAATAATAGATTCCCTTGCAGATGAAATAAAGTCAGAAATTATGTCCCAAAATCGCCACCAAAGCTCTGATACCTGTATTCATAAGTTTATACTAAAACTGGTCTAAATTCTCCCTCTCTCTTCACAGCAGAATGTTGGTAGTGTGGACTTTGCACTAAATGCTCTGCTCCACAAACCTACCCCCACTGGGCTGCACTGCTGCTGATGAAAAATCTACACTTACTTGAGGCACGAGAACATTGATAGATAAGACAAGCTATTCTGAAGTGCTTTTATATGTTCTGATGATTTTTCTTTTGTTCTTCTAGTCATGGATATTACAGATATCATAAAAGGAAAATCTGAAAGTGATGAAGAAAAGCAGCATTTCATTCCCTTTCATCCGTAAGAGCATCATAGATATCTTTTTTTATATGAAAAAAAATATTTATTTATCCATCTTTTTGGCTGTAATTATCTGTGAAAGGTTAAAGAATAAGAGAGTTTTCCTTAAACAATTTTGTGTTGTGATAGTGCTAAATATTTAAGTATGACTTCAAAAGGCATTTAAGACTTGCAGGGGTACCACAGCACATTAGATTAATGCATAATTCCATGAATGTACTCCTTCAGACAGCTGATACTAATGCCTTTTCCTGGTCTTAAAATCAAGAGTCAAACACGGTTAGAAGGGGAAAAGGGATTTTACCTTGGGATTTATTTTAAAGCTCTTTAAGTGCACACGTCCAGGTCAAATGCACCTCCATCCACGCTGCAAGGCACACCCCCAAAAGATCTGGTATAACATTATAGGTGTTACTAATTAGCAGATCTATCAAAAATTCCCCAATGAGAGGCTCGAATGAGCCCCTCTCCCCAAGGAGCCTTCTCCTGTGTGGTTCTATCTTACAGAATGTGTTTTGGAGAGGACCTTGGGGTCTGGGGCACACTGATCCCCAGCTACGAAGCTTCTAAAATGTTGAGTCTCTCAGCTTGACAAACAAGTCCAAGAATGGAAGCAAAAGTACTAAGAATAGAGAAGATGTAAAAAAGTAGAAAAGAAAAGGCAGAAAATCCTCACGGTGTCAGTACCAGGTCTGATTTCCTACACCCAAGTCAAATAGTTACAAGTACTCAACAGCAGGCTTTAAAAGCAAGGATAACTACTATTTTATGAGCTTGGTTCTGTTCTGAACTTGAGAAAAATCTGAGTAAAAACTATGTTCCCTTTAAAAAGTAATAGAATTATCATATACTATCTTCAAAAGAAATGCCAGAACAGCTGCCTGAAAATGTGATGCTCACAGATCAAATGCAGATACCAGTGGAAATACTGGAAATAACTCTGTGTGCCCTACATAGCACTGCTGCTATGTACTATGGAGGGTAAATAAATTCTGAAAGACCCAGGTATGACACACTGGTTTATTTTTTCACTTGTTTCCAATTTGACCCAACATGTTTGCTATGTGAGAATTTGCTTCTAAATTCAATAGTAGCCGATAAAAATTCCAAGTTCATTTATCTGGTTATTTGTCAGGGAAAGTGGACTGAGCTGGAGTGGCATGTTGGTGAGTGCATTCATATTGTCACTGTCACAAAACACCTTTCTTGGTGGTTGGCTGAATCTTTTTCACTTCAGTGTACGCACAACTGAACGTGAGTGGGCTGCAACTTGAGTGAGAGATAATAAAAAAATACCGAAAGTAAAACAAGAAGGCAATACTGCAAAGACTGAGGCTGTTTGTCACTTATGTTCTAAATGGTGTCTGATATATTTAGCACTTAATTCCTGAGCAGACACTGCTGTTTCTCTTGCAGGGTAGTGGCAGAGAATGACTTTTTACACAGTCTCCTAAACAAAATCACTGCATCAAAAGGAGACAGTGGTGGACAAGGTAAAGTATCTTTTTATTATTTTTTTTTTAAGTAACACAGTATTTTTGTGAAACTTTATTTTATGTTGGAGCTGTAGGACCACCATGGAGGTGGGTCAACTTCGAAGCTGGAATTGAGGAACCATGAATTTGTTACAGAATCTTAGGGGCTATTTAAATTAGTAGTGGCAGTTTTACATTATAGAGCTTTTACTTTCATCTACAGGAAGTGGGAAAAGTGAATTTTTATTCCTGTTTTGGTGGGTAGAAGAGGCAATCATCTGAAGACAGATTTTTTTTTCCCCCCTACCAAAAATGTAATCTCTTTTTCCTTTTTTTGCACATGATAGGTCTGTGGGTAACTGTGAAAATGCTGGTTGGAGATGTGATTCAAACTAGAAAGGATTACCCACACCTTGTAGACAGAACCACCGTTGTTGCTAGAAAGCTGGGATTCCCTGAAATAATCATGCCAGGTAGGAGGTGCTTTGTTCTGTAATAGGAATGGATTTCTTCTCATTCTTTATGTTAATAAGTATCAGCTGCTGCCTTACTTATTTCTGTAATGGGTAACTCAGAGGCCCCTTAGAATTCATGCAGGGTAATTTTTTTCCAATATTAGAGGCTTATATAAAATTGTGAAATCCTTGGAAAGTTGTTGCTCATACTTAAACAGGAAAAATAAAATCCAGACAGTGAGGGATAAACCTATCTCCTTGTACATAACTTTCTTATCCTGTAAGTAGATTAGGGTGGATGTCACTTGAATTTTAAATTAACCTTGTTTTCATCGTAACATATTGCTGTCCTTAATAATAATAAAAAAATGAATTTGCAATATCTTGATTTCATTTGTATTTATGACAAGATATTTTTCCAACAGAAATCACTCACAGCCTGTTGTGCTCGTTTTTAGAAAACAAATAACCAAAACCTCCCTCGCCCCAATTCAAATAAAATCTCGAACCTTTTAAAAGTCATATGAATTAATTCAGAAGAGAAAATTAAAATATGAAGCTCCCTCTAGAAAGAGAGCTGTGTATTTGGGGAAAGTTCCTGATGGGATCATCCAGCACCTCACCAGCAGGTGTCGGGGCAGGACGGGAATTGCTTCGAGCCACTCTGAGCCCCCATTTGCTTCTCCTCACGTCGTAGTTTTGCCTTAGCAAAGGAAAAGAACAGGGAATTTAAGTTCAGATGGAAAATAATATTTTTTTTATCTGTTTCACCGCAAAAAATGAGGTACTTGTGTGCAGTACAGTTAATCCTCTCACAGCTTTTGACATGCAGTTAAAAGCTCTCACAGCTTTTAAACTGATTTTTAACCTTCCAATTTCTCTTTTAGGAGATATAAGAAATGACATATATATTACATTGCTGTATGGAGATTTTGATAAATACAATAAAACAACTCAGAGAAATGTGGAAGTGATAATGTGTGTCTGTGATGAAGAAGGAACAATGTTGCCTGTAAGTTTTCTTTTTTTCTGCATGAGGGGCATTGACACATGAGCTGCATTTTTGATGCAAGGGTTAACTTACACATTTTATAAAATACCACTATCCAAAAACTCACAGTTCTCTTACTTGTGTCATCCTGTGACATCTTGTGACAAATAATTTTTATGATTTTTAAAGTGATCTATCTATTAAAGCCCTATAAAAGTCTTGCATAAAAATGTAATGAGGAATAGCATTGAATGACCTATTTTAGCTGTGCCAAGGAACAAATGCTGATCCTGACAATTACTGCATTCTTACTCTAGGGTTTTTCTTGAGGAAATTCCCAGAGGAATGCAATTTGTACACTGAAATGTTGGAAGTACCATTTCTGCTACGTAACAAACCCTTGATTTGTGCCAGAAATGTGTCATTGTGCCTTGAAAAAAGTACATGGCAAATAATGAAATTAGTGACAACAATTACATATGCAACATAAATATTTACAGCGTCTTTTTGCTTGTCTATTCCCATTTTGAGGATCTTTTGTCTTTTCCTTAGGGTTTTATCACCAGTTTGGTATTCAGGGAGATTTTTGACCTGTCATTTTCTGAGCTTTATAGTGTTGAGATCGTAAGGGCGAAATCATAAAGACACTTCTTGAGATAAAAAAAAGATGGAGTGAATCATTGTGGTTCATGACTTGTTTATGAACTGTGACTAACTGCTTGACCTAAAATGTAACTTTAAAGCTTGCGTAAAGAAAATTCTAATCCCGCAAAACATTTAAGGTCCACACAACAAACTGTAGCCCTGATTACAAAACATTAACTATGACAGCACCTGACCATGACTTTCATGCACAGAAGTTAACTCTATTCTGTATTCTGTCTAATCACAGTTAAGATACTTAAAATACATACAAACAAAAGTATTCCTTAGGGAAATAAATCTATTACCATGCATTAAATCTTGCATTCCAATATTATGTGTGCTCAGTTCTGCAGATACATAATTTCTGCAAATACGAGGAGAAAGTGAATTTGTCATGTTGTCTTTGAGCTGAAATATCACACCTGGTCTCTGTGGGTAATATGGCTTAGACATATTTAAGCAACAATTTTGAGGAGTGAATTGAAATGTTGTTGAATGCAAGTAATAACAAAAGTCACTGGTTTTTCCTTTCAGCCTTTAAAAAAACCCCAAAACAACAGATGTTCAAACCCATGAATTTATATTAATGTTTCTCATAACAGTTATATGTGTTCCCTATGCAGGATACTGGTTGGTTCTGTTTGGATATCAAACCAGTTCCAGTTGCAGAACTAGCCTTTGATCTACTGTTACAAGGAACAGGACTTCTGTTCCAAGTGAATGTCACAGAGGTGGCAAACAAGGAGGTGCATAAACCTTGAAAAATCTCTTCTCAGGCAGATGAGACATTGCTTTCTGCAGTTAAATCCCTCTGACCAGACTGTACAAATCATTTTCAGGTATCAGCATCACACTCTTCTGGTCACAGGGCATCCTGGTGCTTGAAGGAGACTTTTAAGATTCACTGGATTTTCAGCAGGATTATTGCAACTTTGCAGCAGTTACTATAGCCTAGATTGGATTAATTGAATCTGTGCCTTCAGTAGAGGATTTAATGTTTGCTTCCTTCAGGGACTTTAGTTTCGTGTCTGAGAGGTATCAGAGATCTTGGTGCCTCCCTGTCCAGAAGTAGCTTTTACTCTGCATGTACAACTCAGCTGCAGTCAGCCAGACCAGATGGATGCAGGCCAAGTCTTCACAGACTCACTAAGAAAACTGAATTCCTATGAAAAGACAAGTTTTGAAGTTGATCAAATCTTTCACTTGGCTCTGTCCTGGTTCTGATAATCTTTAAAGAACTGGAAATTCTAACTGTTTATTGTTGGTGCCTCTACAATGTCCAGTTTGGAAGTTGCTAGGTGTGCGGCCTAGCACTTCTGAGACTCTGCTGGAAGAAAGTATTTAAAAGTAAATAGAGAAATAAAAAGAATAATGAAGCTAGTTTTTTTTTTTCTTTTGTTTTTCTTCTACTAATTGAGAAGATGTGTTGGTTACTTAAATTCATCAGATGGAGAAATCGAGTCTATTGTGTGTTCCTCACACATCTCTTAGAGCCCATTGTGTGACCCCTGTAAAACACAATTACACTGGCCCTACCCATAGATTATGGTAAATGTTTATTTTCATTGTGTTCAGAGGCTTGGAAAATGCAGTATCTTCACACTAGTGCTTCCCCTCTCTTGGTGTTGTCATTATTTTTAATTCTGAATGATGCCATATAAAAATTCAAACCCGCTGTGAGGCCGGGAAGTGGAGCCCATGAGGGGAAGCCATTGTCCCACAGCTGGAGTGGAGTTCCCAGGTCAGGACTCTGAGGGGAGGTTCTCTGGTGATTTGGTTTTTCTCAAGTTAATTTACTCAAAATTGCTCAAAACTTCACCCAAATCAACAAGGCACTAAGCACTGTTTCTTTCCTCCTTTTGTAAGAATGCCATCTGCCTGGGAGCGGGGGACAAACCCGTGAGCGAGTACAGATCAGTTGTTTACTATCAGGTCAAACAGCCGCGTTGGATCGAGACATTGAAGGTATGGTGTGGATACTTCCCACTTGCTTTTTTCGCTTCTAAATGCCTCACACAGAAAGGTTGCACAGCATCAGCTTCTTCCAAAAAACATCTTGTTCCTGACTGCAGCTGAAGGATGGAGTCTTAGTCATACATCAGTTATCAGAGATACATGATCTCTGAGGCTTGAAATTTGGCCTAGAAAATGATGTGTAGATTTTGTTCAGCAAAGCAAATGAGATCATCTTAGATAACCTTATGTCCTAACAGGGCTCATCAAAAGTGAAATACTGCATTTGTTCTGTTGTGCTGAAACAATGGAGATGAGGAGCTTCAATTAAAAAACAAACAAACAGGACCAAACCAAAACCCAAATGAAAACATCCACCCCCTCTTTTGATTTCAAAAAGAAAACACTCTCTTGCATCTCTTTAGAGACACACTAATAATTACCTAATCAAGCTTTAATGTCTATGATTGGAAAATGCCCAGAAGCTGCCAGGAACAGTTCTTATAAAGCAGTATCAAACTTGCATGGTTTTTTAAAGATAAAATAGCCTCGTACGACAAGCTTTCAATTATTACTTAAGGGTGTGTTATCTGTGATGCTGCAGGACAGGGAGGGAATGGAAGTGTGATTTCAAACAGAAGCTTATTTGTTGTTTTGAAAACATTGCCCCGTTCTCTTTATTGCTTATTGTACTAGTTCATTTTTAAATTATTCTGTAGTTCAGACTTGTGTACAGGATCCCTAACAGTTGCTCCTGTTGAAAAACATAGTTAATATTAAGGCATTGTGAAGTAAGATTTGTAAAGGGAAGTTGTGAATGGACACAAAGGTGTGCAAGTCCTTAAATTTTTAGAACTATAAACTTGATAATATGAACATTTGTTCTTTCCCTTACACAGTTGGCCTTTTCTGTTGCATGTTTGACCTGAAGTATGCTGCTTTAAGAATAATGCACTTGCAAGTTCCTGTGATTTTCCTCAAGGCTTTGCACTAAACTTAATCACAAAAATATAGACAATTTATTTTGCTGGAATTTTCATACCCTTTTCACCTGACATTTAATAAATTGGTTGTCAATTTCTGTATCCAAAATGTGGAAGTTGCAGAGTGCAGAGGTGATGTTTAATTCTCTGTGGTTAACAGGGTGAGCATTTTCTAGCCTACAAGCAACTGTGTGTACTAACTCACTGGGTTTTGTGCTTCATTTCTTTGCTGGTGCAAGACTTTTAGCAAAATCTAACAGATCATTGCTTATCGGCCACCACTTCTGCTACTGTGATCAGGCTCAACAGTTTTAAATGGCCTGTGAAAGGCACTATGGAAACAGCAGAAGTGGGGCTTATTTATTCTAAAATAGGAGCTCATTACATGTGAAACCACCCCCCCTAACTCTCCTCACTGTGTTCTGATTTTACAAAAGGTAGCAGTCCCCATTGAAGACATGCAGAGGATTCATCTGCGCTTCATGTTCAGGCACAGGTCGACTCAGGAGTGTAAGTAGGGAATTTTTACTTTAGTGAATTTTAATTTGTTGATGGGTAGTCAACTCAAAATCTTTTGCTTTGCAGCTAAAGATAAGGGAGAAAAGAATTTTGCAATGGCTTACATAAGACTAATGAAGGAGGATGGAACAACTCTCCAAGATGGAGTCCATGATTTGTTTGTCCTAAAGGTATGGGCTCAGTCTCCCTTCCTCCCTTCTTCCCTTCTTCCCTTCTTCCCTTCCTCCCTTCCTCCCTTCCTCCCTTCCTCCCTTCCTCTCACAAGACAGCTTTTCTCCCACTGTTGCCTTTGACAGCATTGTATATTTACTTAGTGCTAGATGGATTTTATTATCCTATCAAAGATAATACGGTGTTTTTCATTGGAACAGAATGAAAAGTTGTAACCTGTTCCATTGTCAGTAAACGTTGCTCTGCATTTTAATGACATAAAGATGTTATCTAAGCACAGTGAGAGATGATTGCTCTTTTTACCGATATATGTGCTTTTGGCCTTCTGTAGTATAGAGAAAATTATGCTGCAGCTCCATATCTGGGTGGGTACCGTTCCTCTTGCTGGAGGTGGGGAAGTGTTTGATCCATCTGGAATCTTTGTCACATGAATAATCTGGGAATGCAGTCTTAGGGAAATGGTTGTTTTAAACTTCTGTGTAGTTCCTCAGGTACAAAAGTCAAAGTTTCAGCAATTTGGTTTTGGGTGTGAAGAATAGCTTTAGCTACAGGCCTGGCTGGACACAGGTAACATCTTTGGGAAGGAAGCAGGGAACAGACGTTTCAAGACTTTTGTTTTATTTCCCCTCTTGGAGAATGGTGTCTAGCAGGAACTAAGAACCAGAAATCACTTCCAATATAAAGGGAACTTAAGTTATTTCTCATCACTCTTCTCAGTAAACAAATTTGCTGTAACATTAATGCCAAGTGAGATGCATGCAACTAAATCAAGTTGCTTAGGCAAGCCAAAAGAGATTAATGGCAGCATGTAGTTATTTATCTTCTCTTCATTGAAACTATCATTTATAAATATTGAGACTAGAAGGAAAATTGTGGACTGTGTGGTTAGTGTTGGCTATGAAATTCCACGTAATTCATTTCTGCTTCAGCTCAGTAATTTTTTCCTGAAGTGACAGCATGGATGAGAAATGCTAAATGGAGTTGACCTAGTTTATGGTTGTGAGAAACAGACAGATTCTCTGACATATGCTTGCCTATTCTAGTATTAAAAACAGTAATTGTAAGCTGTAAGTGTTTAAAGCAGTCATACATCTGGCCTCTCAAAATAAATAATTTGAAAACTGCTAAGTTTAAACCGTCTGGATCTTTTTGAGAGACTGTTGGATCAAAATTTCATGTCTTTTTCCCATTGTCTGTCTGACTTGTCCCAAAAAGAGGAAGTCAAGAGTTGCTTTTGCTTCCAGAAATTTGGGAAGTAATGATTTGGCAAGCCTGATACAGTCATGGATGTTAGTACTGTTTTCTGTTGTGCTGCATTAGGGTTTTGCCTCTTGTCTGTCTAGGTCTCTTATAGTCAGCTTTTAACCTTATCTCGTTTGATAGGAAGTAGAAACTGCACATCTGCAGTCACCAAACCAGATAAAACTGCAAAACTTTAAAGTCTTGCTAAAATATGGTTTTGAAACTCCTTGTTCATGCACATTTGTAGATTAAAGGTCTGCAACTGAGTCATATCTGTGACAGTGTTGCAGCTTTAAGTGGCAGCTCAAACTCATCAGGGAAATTTTCTGGAGTAGTTTTGTTAAAAAAACCCATGTTCTCTAAACAGTGAGTAGCATGATTTTTATTGCCTTTGTCTAAAACTATTTTCCTGTCTGGGGAATCCTAAGGTGAGACCCAGAAAATCTGTGGGATTGTGGCACACAAGCTGATGAAAGAGAGGAGGGAAAAATATCTGTTGGCTCTGTGGTTTTGTACTGTTCATTCTACTGAGAAGCACATATTTATGTCATTTAGCTGCTGTGGCATACTGTGTTATTTAAAACATAACCTTACCATGCCCTGATCTTTTGTGTTCGAGGTCCACATACAAAGTTATGATGGGGATACCAAAATAGTGCTGTTCTTCTTTCCTTAGTCCTGTTTTCTGCTTTTAAGTTGTGTGCAGACATTCTAATCATATTGTCTATATCCTGTGTACAGTCTTCAAGGTGATGCTCAGTAGTCTGCTGTGTTCCACACCTCTTGGCATTTTAATGAGAGATTGGCTCTTGCTTTTACTCTGCCAGTGGTGTCACCCCTCATAGTCCCTTCCTACACCTTAGTTATGTTTACTTCTCTAGAAAGCACAAAATAAGTTCAATTTTGAATGTGGTGCTGTGAAATGGGTAATGAATGGTGTGTTGTTTTTCAGGGGGACAGTAAAAAAATGGAGGATGCTGGTGCTTACTTGATGTTGCCTTCTGTCCGTCAGCCCACAGAAAACAAAGGAGCAACCTTAGTCAGGAGCTCAAGTATTGTTGGGGGGCTTTCAGTCAGCTCTCGAGATGCATTTTACATTTCAACTCTTGTTTGTTCTACAAAGTTAACCCAGAATGGTATGTATCTTCTAAACAGGTGGGAGTTTTAGAAAGAAGACATTTGCACAGATTGATAAACACATTTGAAATTTTAATGTCTGTCCGTTTATTTTCTATTAGTGGGCTTGCTGGGTCTCTTGAAGTGGCGCATGAAGCCAGAGCTGCTTCAGGAGAACCTGGAAAAGCTGAAGATTGTGGATGGAGAGGAAGTAGTGAAGGTAAATCTTTAAATAGTTATTCTAGTAATAGTTATTCTAGTAATAGTTATTCTAGTAATGCCTTTGTTAGTTTGCAAAGGACATGAGCAAAGCTCTTCATTAGAGAGAGCAAGAAAGCAAATACCTGGACAGGATTCTTGACAGTGCTGGCCAGCTCTCCTTCTACTTTTTGATCTCAAATATCTCTGGTATTGCCTCTTGTTGGGCTGGGGGATTTGCAAGATTATTACTAGGAGATGAAGATAGTAAAGATAAAGTATTTTTCACTATCTCTATTTATCTGTTTCCTTTTGTCTGTCTGAAGTAGAACAAACAATTCCTACTGCTTTCTTTGCAGTTCTTAATATTAATTTACGTGTTGATATTAAATCCAAGAAGTGTTATGTACCCAACTAAGCTCTTTCTTAATGAGTATCATGTGAATAAAAAATTGTTACTACTTTGGAAAATGGCAGACCCTATTTATTACCTTTGTCTTCAAACGCAAACTAGTTGTCTCTGGAGAGAAGGAATTAATATTAAAAAAAAAAAAAAAAGTAGGAGTGGATTTTTTTAACCAAAGATTTGTGTCCCAAGTCACTGAGGTACTTTTCTTTGATTTAGAGCAGAATTTGAATTAGACCACAGAAATAGAAAGAGTGTTTTTAATCATCATGTATATGTGAAAATAGCAACTACTAATCTGTGTCACTAAGGAATGCAGTTTTAACAAGTTTCGTATTTTATACAATATTTTTATATTTTCCATAACTCTGAGCTAAGCATGTATTATTGATTGCTCATGTGTCTGAGGATGTAGGTTCTTAAAATTAAAGCAGCTAGAGCCTAAATCCTTGGAAATGTTTTCTGAATTTAAGTGATGCTTCAGTAAAGGTAGTGAAATTCTAACTTGAGGGAAACCAAGTCTGTTATCAGAAAACATTCATGTGAGGTTTTCAAGTTGAATTGGTTATCAATTTGTCCTTTTGTGTTGTTCTATAGTTTCTCCAGGATACATTGGACGCCCTGTTTAACATCATGATGGAACATTCCCACAGTAATGAGTATGACATTCTTGTCTTTGATGCACTGGTAAGAATCAGCACCAATGATTTTATTTGTCAAAGTAAAGAACTTTAGAATTTTGAACAAACTATGAAGTTGTTAATTTCAGAGAATTAATCTTAAAGTCTCTATAGAACAGAGGGATATTACTCATTGACTGAAAATTAAATTTCTTTAAAAACCTAAATAGTAAATTACCAGAAATATTTTTAGAAAGTTAATATTTAAATTTGAAATGGGACTCTGGCTAATTGTGTCCCTGTCTGTTTAGATCTACATCATAGGGCTCATTGCAGACCGTAAGTTTCAGCACTTTAACACTGTTTTGGAAGCATATATCCAACAGCACTTTAGTGCAACCTTGGCATACAAGTAAGTTTGTTTTATCTTCTTCCTCTTTTTTCCTAAACCTTCACCATCACATAAAGGAAAGTAAATCCTGCTTGTGACTTTTCTGATGTAATTAGTGGTGGCTGTTGTTTTGATGCTGCTGTTTGCTTATCTGCCTCTGAGACATATTTGGTTATAAATGGAATTAATGAACCAATAGCAAATGATTTGGGGTTAAATGATGCTTTGGCATTTGTTTTCTGTTGCCTGGATTTTGCTGTGTCTGAGCACTTCAGATGTATCCTGTTAAATTTATCAAAAGATGCTTTGCTGTAAAGCCTCTCCCTTCATATCCCTGGCCTTAAGCTGAAATGCCTCAAGTGAGGCAGGGCTTGAGGATGTCCTTAACCCATTTACATAGGTTTCCACTTTTTTTTCCACATCAAGCAAACTCAAGGGGAAAAGAATTGTTTGGGAACTGTCAAGTCTTCATATGCATTTCAGTCTGATGTTGGGTCAGGAGGGGTTCGGTGCAGTGAACTGGAATTTTGGTATTTGTTACGTGTTCTGCTGTAAATGGAGTTTTAGTATTTGTTACATGGTCATGCCAGTGGGCAGGTGGATGGACTTGTAGTGGTTTATTATTTTATTTGTTTTCAACTTCTGGAGCTTCCACATAATGCTCAGATGGGAAGACATGGACTCATAGAAGAGAGTAAAAACCATGAGGACATGTTATACACCAAATTTAATGCTGGATTCCTACTTTATTTAGAATAGGTTTTTGCAGATGATGGTAGGATAAAATGACTGAATTATGAAGGAAGGTAGCATCTTCAGCTGGTGCTGATCTCTGGATGTGCTATAACAGGATAGATGTGGGTTTTTAATCCACCTGATATCTTGTTCTGGCAGCTTAATGGAGTGGCAGATTGAAGCAGAACTTTAATTTGGAATATGAATAGTATGTGGAAGACCTGAGCTGAAGGTTTGAAATAGTTGAGGATATCTTCTAGTGCCTGTGCTGAATTTGCCTTAGTTCTAACTCAACAGAAAATGGCACAAAAATCATGCACTAGAACATGAGTTTCCTGGAGTTGAAAGGCAGCAGTGCAAAACCAGCCCTTTCTGACACCCCAGTAAAGCTGAAATGAGCATTAGTGGGCTCAGAAAGCTCAAGCACAAAGAATGTGCTCTTCTTCAACCCTCGCTCACTCCATAAGTAATAAGCACATGTAATTTAATGCTTTATGTTACTGTGAAAGAAGAGAAGGAAGGGTACAGGACCTCTCAGGACAGCCTTATTTGCATAAAATATTTCTAAGACTTACCTGGCTGGAAGTTTCTGATGACTTAATCTATATGGTAGAGGCAAAATAATAATGTTTATGGTTGTTCCCCACATCATGTGTTTTCTTGGCATTATTGATTCAATGCAAGAATCTTCTTCATGGAAGATTTACTCTGTTTCCAGAATTATTTATGAAATAAACAAGTGTGTGTGGCCTAATTCCTAGCTAGGAAGGAGCTACTATGTCCCAGACATATTATAACCATGTTATGTCATGGTTGGTTGGCCAAACTGTTACCTATTTATTCAGTTCCTGGTTAGTCATCCTTTCTCCTGGCTTTTAGAGAGCTCTGAGAGGGCTTAATGTGCACTCCCCCTACATACAATTTGGGTACATTTTGTTCCAACTCAGAGAAGCTATAAAAAGGAGTAAATGGAAACACACAATGGTTGTAGTGCCCAGAAGGCTCAGAGGCTGAAAGCACAGCATTTTTGTCCTGAAATGTGAGTTAGGCTGGGGATGAGTATTAGTTACTCAGGAAGTTGGTTGTTGGCTTTGTTTGTTTAGGGCAGGGGGACAGTGGATCTCCATTTCTCTTGTGATTTAGGAAAAAAACCCAACCACCCTTATCTTAGTATGGCTGCATTAAAATCAAGACTGCATTATTAGTATTGGTTTAATCATTTAAGATGATTCTATAACTATAAATTAAGGGACTTAATTTTAGGTGAACTTCTGCACTTTTCTAGCAGGCCGTGTGTTTAGCAAAAAGTTGCTCTCAGATCCAGAGTAAGGAAGTGTTTAATAAAATAAATAATTTAAGCAGATATTGCTGTGTACTGGAATACTGTAATATTTACATGCAGTTAATTAGAGTGTGGTGGTGTTTAATCACTGCTCAGTGCAGGTAGGCAGAAGTAATATTTCGTGTTACCTTGTGCATATGTATTACAAACTTCTGTAAAGGTTCCTCCAGGACTGTGAAAAGTCATGCTGCTCTTTTGGGATTGCAGGTTGCTCTCTTGCTTTTGCAGCTACGAATTTGCTCCTCATTTGTTTGTACTGACAGAATTTGTGCAACATAAATGCAGAAGTACATGCAGCCTGTTTTGTTGTATGTGCTCGACTAAGCATGAACATATATTTAGAGTTGCCAAACAAGTTAAAGAAGTTAATTTAAAAAATAATAATAAAACCAAATTGTTTAAATTTTTTTTTTTTAACTTCAGGAAATTAATGAGTGTTCTGAAGACTTATTTGGATATTTCCAGCCGAGGAGAGCAATGTGAACCTATCCTAAGAACTCTGAAAGCACTGGAATATGTTTTCAAGTTCATTGTTAGATCAAGGACATTATTTTCACAGTAAGTACTCAGATATTGCAATTTAATTACCTGTCAGACATAGAAGGAGACCTGAGAAGTAGAAAAAGTTGATTCTAAAATAGAAATGGTTTTTATTTTTACAAATAAAACATAAAAACTGGCAACTTCTCTAAAATACAGATATTGCTGACATATTTTTTGGAGAGGAAATATTCAAAAATCTGCTTTCTGATTCTCAGTGTAAGTTCCAGAGATGTATTTAGCAATAGCAGCAGGTCTCAAAGCGTGATTATTCTTTGTGTCAGGTGGCTTGGCCTGAGACCAGTGGATGGCCAAACATCTCAACAGATGGCTGGAGGCTGGAGACTTGTCCTTGAGAACACGGTGTTCAGCCCCTCAGACTGTGCACGGAGCAGTGTCATTTCAGTAACCATGGTCACACTGAATTTAGGGGTTTGGGTCTCCTGTTGAGGAATTTATAGGGAAGACTCCATGGACAGGATGTGCGTAGCTCAGGCAAACAGAGGAGGTGTATTTACAAGTGAAGTTCAGGTTTAGGGGGAAAGGAGGATGGGAGAATGAAGTAAATGAAAAGTGGAAGGAGAAAAATTACGCACTGATAACTGTACTCTCTCCATATACCAGAGACCCATTCCCTCAATTCTTTTCTGCTTCACCTTTCTCCATTTATCCTGAGCTGGTTTCCCATACAGCTTGTTCTGACATCCTTTTGCTCTGTGGCTGAAGGAACGCAGGGGCAGAGGCCAGGCAGTGGCAGACTCAGGCCTGTAGGGAGAGCGAGTTGTTGGGTGTTGTGTTTGTGGCTGGCATTCACCAGAACAGGAAGGTGTTCTGTTCTAGCTGTCTTTTGCTCAGTGAGAACTCTAATACCATTTTTCTCTGTTATTCCACAGTCCATTAAAAAAAAAAAATATCCATGTGGATTTATAGTTTTGTAAAATTAAGTTTACTTGCTGAATTATGAAGTTTTGGTTGAAGTAGGAGTAGATTCAGAAGGTATTTGCTGCTACAGATAGTACCTTAGAAATATTATTGTCTCTAGGAACCTACCATTTATAGATGGATACAGGAAAACAAGGTGTAAAGCTGTATAAGGAAGGAGATGATGCTCAGGAGAGCAGAATATAGCTTTATATTTTATATTTTTATCATAGGTGACACAGCAGAAGGGGACATTAGAGTTTTGGGGAAGGAAGCATTGTGTAGAGGATTATGGAAAATTTCTTGTCTGGATGAAGGTCATAAGGCAGAAGGGGTTTGCTTGGAGAGCTGTGGTCCTCATTTTAATCTCTCATGTTATCTCACAGCTAAAAGTTGGACAATCTGTCACAAAGTAGGTTATTGCAATGTGTTGCATATTCAGGTGATTATCTACACGTATCTACTCCTACTTAACTAGAGGTCTGAAACTATACATTGATTGGGCAATTATTGTTATTATTGTAGGCAGTCTTATATTTCAAGTTGAAAAGAAAAGCAAATGACACTGCAATACATAACTTTAAAAAGAGATTTTTCTCTTCTGATAGAGCAGAAAAGGCAGCACTTAGCTCACATTATTCTACTCACATTTCAGGACTCTCTTGTCATCTTGGCTTTTTTCTTAGCTTGTTTTTCTTTAACTTTTGATAGCTGTATCACATAGCTAGTTTCACATGTCACCAGTGTTTTTATTCTCTATGTAGGCAGTGTTTAGCACTAAGAGCCAGTATGAACAATACAGAAGAGATAATCTGAGGGATTAAAACTTTTGAACAGGGAATGGAGAAGTAATGGAGTGAGCTCAATTTAAATGCACTTTTAAACTTTTAAGTGTCAAATGGAGACTTTTTTTCAAAAAGAAGACCGGTTAATGGGGCCAGTAAAAATAGCTCTTGGAAAAAGTGGCAATAGCAGCAGAAGACAGAAATTGTCATAATTTGTGAAAAATATCCTAGAGTAGCTCAGTTGTAATGGGGAAAAAAAACCCAATTTTTTTTTGCATATAAGTTACTTTGAAAGTAAAATGACTTATATAAGCTCCAGTCTGGAAGATGTCATGCTTCAGAGGCTTTTAAAACAATTGAAAGTGGTTATGTAGTATTCAAACTGAAGAATTTCTACACCATACAGTGAATAGCAGTTATATCCCATTGGGGAAATAGCTATGTACATAATATTGGATCAGCTTCGGAAATAGGTATTTAGTGTTAAATCTGTTACATCTGGGAGGATGAAACTTTTTGATTCTGAAAGGATAACCTAATGCATCTCTCAACAGATTATATGAAGGCAAAGAACAAACAGAATTTGAAGAATCAATGAGGAGACTCTTTGAATCCATCAACAACCTGATGAAAAGCCAGCATAAAACTGCCATTTTGTTGCAGGTTGGTGTGTGCTTGGAAACCAGTTGGATTTGGTTTTCTGTATGGTTTTTGTACGTGGCCTTTTTTATTTTTGATCTTTTTAAATAGAGGAAAAGACACTCAGGAAATTTATCCAATATGCCTCTTTTGTAATTCCCCTTTACTGGAAGAGCAGGTTGTCTGACAAATTTGAAGCCTAGTTTGAAAAGGTCACAACAAGATACACTTACAGAAATTCTATGAAAGTAGTCAGGGAAAGAACCATGACACAGATGTTGGAACCATTCAACCAATCTAATGACATGAAGCCTCCAGTGGGACCTGAGCACTTAATTCTTGAGTTTCTCCAGATAATGTTAAACAGGGATTCCACCATCTTAGTGGGGAAAATAAATTTTATTGTCTCAGTCTTTGGAAGTTACATTGTTTAAGCTGAAAATAGAACCAGGTTTTGCCATTCATGTCAATCTTAGTTATTCTAACACCTCAGAATCTGATGTTTTAAAGAAAACTAGAAAAACAGGAGCTATTAACATCTGTAATATCAACTAATTTGCAGTTCTGTATTAAGATGAAAAACTATCAGGATTTCCTGTAGAGTAAAATGTAGAAGATTTATTAGGCAGCTGCGATACTGATGCTTCATACATACTTTATTAAAAACTCATTGTATTTATTTAGCTCGAATTTTCCTCTGGCTTTGTGTTTTGATTCCTTTTGATATGACTTAGATTAGAAGTGGAAGCCCATGAAAATGTCTGTCTTGAATAAAACCTCAGGTGGCTCATCTTGAGGTTTGTATTAGCTGACACTTCGCACGGAGTGTTAATGTGCAACTGCAAAAGAGCTGAAAAAGTAAATACCAAGTTAATTGTATAATACCATGGTTACAGTAATGTTCTAAATGCATTTGAAAATCAATCAGACCCACTGTTACTTGATAATTCTGTAGAGGCCTTCCTGGGAATAGTTTATGTATTTGAATACTACATTGGAAGCAGGAGAAACTTCTGAAGAAATAAAAGCATCTTTAAAGTAATACTGAAAGAGTTTATATAATAACGTTTGCTCTTATGATACTTTTACTAATTAGGAAAGAGATCTTGGAGGATTTCATGCTCTTTGGGAGAGCATGTCACATCACTGCGTTCTGCCCTGCCTCATCTCAAAGTGGCTGTGTGGGATTGTCCATCTGTGTTTCCCTAATGAGCAGGGTAGTTTCTTCTTGAGAGTGACAAGAAAGGGTCATAGAAAACTTTTTCTTCCTCAAGAGTTGCTGGGTGTGCAAGTGGCAATGGTGCACCTGAAAGGCTGGTGGGAGTGTTTCAGAACAGGTTGTAGTGCCAGTGGCACCATGACACTGCATGTATTGAGGAATGATGAGTGTGCCTACCCTCACTTCCATATTTGCATGTTTAATGCCAGTTCCTAATCCTATACCTGTTTAGCAAAAATGCACGCTCTCTTGGTTGATGTTCCTCAGAAACAGCAGAACTTTGAAAGCAGAACTGAGCATCTCTTAGAAGGACTAAAGGAAAGAAATCTAGGCTAATTTTAAAGAGCACGTAAGTGTGTTTCATTAACAGACCGGTTAGTAAACAGTTATGCTTTGATCAATACCATATTGGAAAGGAATATTTTTGATTTCTAATGAGTGCTGTCAGTTGTGCAAAATGGGTCCTATTTATTCCTAAGCATGAAGCACTAGTGGGATTTTGGGTATCTAAATCTGCATAAGGTACTGGAAGTTTTCTTTTTAGCAGGATTATTTTATGGCAGATGTGAAATACTGGTTTACATCATAACTGTGTTCTTGTTCCAAATCCTAATGACTCATACAGCTATGTCTCTGAGAGAAGTCTACAAAGAGATTGCTTTACATACAGTAAATAAAAACTACTGTATTGATGTTATAGAATTCTAATGGGAGAGGCACGGAATAAGAAGTGTCCAGCTGTAGTTTAGCGCTGGCTGCTGGAAATAAGTTTAATGGGGGGAACAAATAAGAAATTAACACTCCCACTTCATCATGAACTCCATAAGCAAGTCAGCCACAGCTTTCACAAGGGACGGTATTTTTGTGCCTGTTTGGAGGAGACTTCCGTGATGATACCTGAGACTCCTGCTCTGGTGGGTGGATGCAGACCAGAAAACAGAGATAATTTCTGCTGAGAGGGAGGAGAAAGGAGTAGGAAGAAATTCATAAATCTGCCTCTGCCTAAATCCAAGACTGATTTCCCTTGGCGAATTTGAGGTGACAATGATAGATGTTGTAGTAGTACAAATTAACTTTGCAGAATAAGGGACAGGTGATTCAGTGATTCTACAGACACATGAGACTCCATAGGTGTTACACTTTGCATACCCAGAGAGGGAAGTTCAGAGAGTCTGTTGGAAAAATACAGGAATAATCAGAAAATTAAAACTTTCTTAAATCTGTCACAGTTGGAATTATCATTGATAAGTGGAACTAGGTTGGTAGGATCAATTGAAAATGTTCAAGGAGATTATTGTCTGAAGATATCAGAGAATAAAGTTTTAGCAGCCCTTAAGAAAGTTAAAGTAATTGGGTTTCTCAGGATATTGAACTAGTTTGCAGAGCCTTTAAATGTGAATTTTTAACTCTTATTTCATCCTTGGATGTCCAAATGCCTATCGGATTTAACTGTAGATGATTTAAAGAAGTATTTCGAAACCTGAAGTTTCTTGGTCTCTGCTATCTTTTTTTTACATTTTTTTTAAAATTTGGAGCTCAGTATTTTAGCCAGTAGTCATTTTCCAGTTGTTTTTACCGATAGAATCACACTCAGACTTGCATTGAAAATTAATTCACTCAGGAAAAGATTGTTTATAAAATTATGTGTTATATGGAACAGCCTCATCTGTGCCAGAAGCACTTTATTGTTTCAATTTAACTTTATCTACTGAGTGATATCTTACTTCCTAATCTGTTAAATGGTGTATACATTTACAAAAAGTTAAAAATCTATCTTTTAAGTCCTTGTTCTCAAGCTGACTGAAGTGGATTGAGGCTTTGACTTATTGTAACGTCTGAGCTTTGAGAAGGGCAGATATCTGGTTCTGTTTTGCAGCACTGTTCATACAAGTTTTGAACAGCTGAAGATTGAGTTGTTAATTTATTGTTGGTGAACTGGAAATGTCCATGTTAATCCACATTAGCCTTTCTTAAAAAAACCAAATTCTGGAGTTGGTCAAGTTATCTCTTTTTTTTAAAGAAGCAGACAGAAACCTTCTCAACTTCAGCATTGCATGAAGTAATTAAGCTACAATTAGGATTATATTTTCAATATCCCTACTGTGCTGATGTTTAAGAGCAACCATCTGAGCTGCAGAGTGGCCTGGGTGTGGGTCCTGGCACGGCACTTCGTAAGACTGGCCCTTGTAGTGGAGATTTGAAGTGGTTTAAGATCACCAGTACAAGTATCAATGTGCAGGTGTAGGGTAAGGGTTCCTCCTTTTAAGAGTTTTTTACAGATTTTTCTTGTAATTATTTAAACCAATTAGTTCAGAACTTATTTTGTCTTTACGATTGTAGGACTTTCTAGGTACTAGAGATAAACCTTTCTTTAATTTATTTTGGCAAGGATGATGTTACAGCTTTGTTGCATTTATCAGTTGCTTTTCTGTAGCCATTGCTGGTGACTTTTGTAGATTTTAGAGAGTTTTTTTTCATGAAGTCTGTACTTCTGGGGGAGAGAACCCCTGAAATCTGGAAACCTGGAAATCAGTTTCCAGAACCTGCAAAGATTTTGGTGAAGGGAAGCTTGGGGGTGGGGGGGAATAGGGGAGGTACCTATCCTTTGTCTGAGCCCTCAGGGAAAAACCCTTCATTTTTAGCGGATGTGTTTTGTGTCTGTTTAAATCATCCTCTATTTCTGGGGAATAAAATTGAATGAATTATTTTGAAATTTCAGATTATGTTTTTTAGATCATCCTACTGTTGACTTCTGACTGTTGACTGTCTGTGAGTGTGCCCTTTCATTGACCAGCTTGTGCTCTCAACCTTAATTTACAAATCAAGCCCCTGCTCCTTTTCCAACTGTTCTGTTCCTCAACTGACACACCACATTTGACCTACAGATGGTCTTGTCTGCTGCAAATGTCAGCTCTCCCCAGCTCACTCCTAGGCACTGATTTGAGAAAGCACAACTCCCTGTGCTGTGCATGCTTTCAGAAACCTTAGATGACATGTTCTCAAGGTCATTGAAACATAGGAAAAAGAAATTGTCTGTGGCATTGGAAAGTATGAAAAATAAGGGAACATGAAGATACTGCCTTTCTCTCATTCTTCCTCACACACTTTTGACCCACCCTACTGCTGCAGTAGACTCCGAGGACTTTATGCATCTCTGTAGAGTTTTCTTATGAGAGAGCAAGCCTAGAAAGGTACTGATAGTGATGCTTTGCTTGTGGTGCACAATGGGGGATGGTACAGTAACTTCTTAAAGTTGCCTTGATGGCAAGTAAAATTAGATTAAGAAACAGAGCACCAGTGATTTCTTGGAATGTACTTTTCATCTCATGGGTACTCAAATTTCATGAATATGTATAATGTAATGCTGCAAAAAGAGGGCAGCTAAAAATAAGCTTGGTCAGGAGTAAAGGTTAAAATAAATTTAGCAGTACATTGTATATGTAAGAAATAATTTTCTGCAGTGCTGTGGGTTTATCTGTACCCGCTTAAAAAACTAATCTCTTAAGGTTTGAAGAATGCAGAACATCTTGTACTGCTGACTAGGAGATTTTAATGACTTCATTAAGGGCAGTGCTCAATTGTGTCCATAGTGCATCATTTGAAGCAATTATTGCAAATGAAACTTGGGAGTCTAAAATAGTGCAGGGGATATACTTGTAATTGTACTTCAGCTGGAACTATGGATCTGCAGAGAGGTGGCAGCTCCATCCTTCCCACTTCCCTCCTATGCAAGCGTAGAGCAGGGAATATGTGAAAGTCAGACAGCACAATAGTCCAGGAGTCAGTGGAGCACTGCTTGAAATATTTTGTGGCCACTGGTGGCTCTATCTTTTATCAAACATCTATCACAGTACCTGTGAATTGCTGTAAGATGAAACTGAGATGCTGCTGTGCAGTCTCTTCATGCAGTATTTGTAGCTTGAAAAGCGAGGAACAGCACGTGTCTGAAATAAAGCTGGAGCCAGTTTCCAGCCCAACACAAGTATTTGTAGGGGTGTTTTAAATAGCCCTGGGATTTTCCGAATCAGTAGAAGATATAATCTCTTTGTTGAAGTTGCAACAGCTTTTAAACACTCTTTTGACCTTTCTAGGCTTGTGTATGAGTGTGGGATGAGATCTGCAGGAGAATGACTTTATCTGAAGGTATCTTAAGCCAGCATTTAGTCTCTTTGAAATACCGTATTCACTCTTGCTGAAGGCTGAACTCTTTTTTTCAATCAAGACATGGATAGTTTTTTGGGTTTTTTGAATTGGCTACTGCAGTGGAAATTCATACAAATAAAATTATAGCTTTATTGTGTTTAAAAGGTCTGAAAGAGAGCCAAAGAAAGCTGCGCTCTGATTGTCCTCATCCAGCCCCCCTACTCTCAAAAAGGAGACTAAGTTTTTAACAAGGAGCTTGCTGTGTACAGGTACAGAGCAATATTGAACCTAGATAGGCTTTTATCAGATAGAACTGTAACAGAAGACTTCACATCACTGTAGCCTAGTTCTCGGCAAAATGTTAGTAGGAATTTATACCCTAAAGCTGCACAGTGAAGTAAAGTACTGCAAGTTAGTTTTTATGCATATTAACCTTAAGTGTTAGTGGTGATTTTGAGCCTGAAATTGCCTGCTGAAGTTTTTTTTTCCCTGTAAGAATAGCAACTCATCTCTTACCCTTGTCATGGTAAGGTTTGGTTATCCCACTATACTGTCAAAACATACTTCAGGAATTGATAAGAGAAGATCAACCATCACACAGCTTGGCTGCAGATGGTGGGTTAGGGACATGACACCCCTCTTCATCTATTCTAGAAAGGGTGGCTCAGGGTGGGTGGATGACTGTTAACCTCAATTCTGCCTCCTGCATGGCACATTTCTGGGATGGAATTGATACTGCTCCTGCTTTGATCAGTGCTTGGTTTGCTTATTTGCATCGTGATGACATTTTTAGTGGTCTGCAAAGAGATTATCTACAAAGGCTGGACCCTTTCACAGGTCTACAAAGAGAATAAGATCCACTTGGTACTCTGGTAGTTAAGCTCTTCTGCATATCCTCAGCACAAAAGCCCTTATGCAACTCTGTGATTAAACTTATTCAAATGCCATGTAAAATTTCAGTCTGGGGAAAGAAGTCCAAGTTTATCAGTTTGTTTTGTGTGTATCTGTCGCAGCAGTATGCTCTGTACTGTTTATGTACTTGTGTAGACATACGGGGTTGACAGGATCTGTCTGTTAATTCAGGTTGCTGCCTTGAAGTACATACCGTCAGTTCTTCATGATGTTGAAATGGTTTTTGATGCCAAGTTACTGAGGTGAGTCACTCTTGAACATTTCCTAGTTATCAGCAATGACTTCTTATAGATCAGTTTAGGGCCTCAAAGCTACACCAGTTCCAAATAATCAAGACAGTGATGGGTCCCTAAATGCATGTTTGTTACTGGTCTCTTGTCAACATTTGTGATATATAAATACATGTAAATCTTAAAAAATGATAAATGTTTAGAAGTACATGACTTTTTGCTCTTTCTCTCTGTCCTTATTAACATATGAGGAATTCATCTGTATGGTATTTATGACACTTTTCCTTTACATGCAGCCAACTACTATACGAATTTTACACCTGCATTCCACCAGTGAAACTACAGAAGCAGAAAGTGCAGTCCATGAAGGAAATTGTACGCAGCAACCTTTTTAAAAAACAAGGTAAATAAGAAATGCCTCTAAGGCTTCAAATAAATGTGTGAAAATTTTCAGTGACTTACGTGTTGTGCAATGCATGTTTGAAATGGAGTGAAACAAACACTGAAAGAGTTGTGAATGCCAGAAGTCTGAGCTCTGGAGGGGATTCATCTCTTTCCACAGGATGGCAAGAGCTGTGCAAAGTGTGATTGCTGGCCTAGAGCAAGGAACAGGTGGGACTCAGAGGAACAGTTCTGCGTGGTTTTCTTGCGATACAGTGGTTAGGTGGATGAGCTATATATCCTTTCAACCCATTTTAAGGTCTATAATGGAATAGGAACATGAACTGAAACCTTGTTAACACAGATGTTATATAAGGCCTCTGCCTGGGAAGAGGACAAAAAAAATCTGATTGTGCTGTGGTATGCTCAGCTGCAATGCAGCATTTCCACTTACAGGAATTACGATGCTTCTCAACCTCTATCAGAATTTAGTGTCTTTCTCAACTCTCAGGTGTTTTAATGACACTGAAATGTCTTTATCAGCATTGTGCTCAGTTTTCCTTCATATTTTCACAAAAAGTGAATTTTTGCTGAAGGAATCTTATCAGAGAAGCCAAGTTTTACATTATTGGCTTCATCTCAGTGTCAAGAGTTCCGACTCCTCTCTTGCGGACCGGATGGTTGCTTCTCTCTCACCACCTTTTTGCTGTGTAGATAACCTTCAGAACTTGAAGGGCACACAGACTATTTAGATGAGTTCCAGTTTCTGACAACTTAGAGATAATGATTCCAGGAACTTGACAGTACAACAGTGCATTGCAAATAGTGCAGTGTGTGAGTAGATTGAGAGGGGATTGCTTTGTGCCCCTCGTTGTGTGTTGCCAGGAGAGTGATGCAGTTCTAACTAGCCAGGACAGATAAAAATTACACTTTATTTTAAGACCTATGCTGCATTCCATTGAGACTGAAATCTATATTGTAAGCTTTAACGATAACTAGCTGTGTCTGTTGTGTTTTAAGACCATTGTAGATTTCCTGGGAAAATATGTCAAGAAAATAATGTAGTTGGTTTTATTGTTTAGATTAAATTATTAGTATTTTCACCTATCTTTATGTTAATAGTTTCATGGTAAACAGCTCTGATTTTTTTTTTTTTTTAACTATGTGTAAATTTACATTTGCTTTGTATTGGTGAAACTCGAGTAGCTGCAGCTTAAGTATCTCCAGACACTGATCCAAACTAAGAGCAGTTCCTAATTAATTTTCAAACAGTTCTAGTCCTGCATTCACAGTTTTCTCTGGTAGTTGACTGTATCTCTGTTTAACAAGCAGAGTCTGATATATCATTGCAGTATGAGCTGCTTTTACTGCTGCTGCTTGTAGGATCAGAAGTGCCAGACATAGTTTTATCTGTGGTGCTTGTGGTGGGCAGCGTTTAGACCAGAAGGAGAAATATCCTCTCACAAGACCAAAACTCTTGGGTTAAAATAAGGCGCTCTCTTGAACTCTTGATCTTACTAGAATTCAGTCAGCTACCCTGTGTTTAATACTGAGAAATTAAGTGTAAGCTATAAACTTATTTTGGTTCAATAGTTTTTCTTTAAAGAAGCTTGTCTCACTGAAGTACAATTGTTACTGGTTCATAGATCAGGAGAGGTGGTCAGGATGGCAGATCCCAGGCTCGTATAATAAGGAATAAAGCCCTAATAAAGTTTCAGAAAGGAAACAGTTGAGCATATAATAACTGTGTGCTTCACAATTCAATTCACTAGCATACATCCTACAGCTCCTTTCTTCCTTCCTTCTGTATGTTCCAGAAGAGAAAAGAATGGGTTTTGGATTCCCAAGAAGATTTCATTACAGTCTGCTTAGTGTGGTGTTTGTTTCATGTGTTTAACAGGCCTTTCCTTTAGCTGAGGTCTGTTAATGCAAAATACTCTGTAAAGCTTTTACTACTTGCAGATAAATAATAATAATAGATTGCTGGTTGCTTGTAAATGCAGCTTGTCTGATGTCTTGAAATATAGCTGGTACATCATGGGAAATGTCTACCTTGGAATGCGTTGTGAATTCTAAAAAGGGGACATGGTTTCTGTTTCTCTATTTTTTTAGGTAATATTGAATAAGAAATTCTGCTAGGAGGATTTCTAATTCGGGGGACCTTTTACAAAACCAGTAAATGGTGGGTTTTGCATAGTGCTGACCAGATAATTAATACATTTTAATTTTTCCCAGACAGGTAGGTAGTGGGTTCGTTTAGTCTCACATTTGTAGATGAAAAAAATGTATTGCCCAAAACCTCTCTATTTTTTGCTAACATCAGACACTTGACAGCAAAACCAAGCAGCTGAGAGTATGAAGGCAACATATCATACTTGATTCATTTCCCAGCCCTGCTCTTTCACCTATATCCTGTATATCTGGGTATTGTGATCCAAAGTTGCGTTAGTAATTGACAGTTAAAGTGTTCCCACTACATAATATGTAAAAATTAACTGCTTGTTTATGTGCTTGTGGTGATTACATGTGCAAGATCTACCTTAAAATGTTTTTACTGTGATACTTAATATAGCAATACTTGGTATATAACTATATAGTAATACTTAGGTGTATTCTTTTTAGAAGAGTCTGGGGAAATGGGTTGATTTTTTTTCCATGTATTACTTAAAAACAAGAGAAGTCCTCTGAAGAAGCAATTGCCCAAAATAGAGAAAACAAGTTGTTGTCATTTTAAAATAGAACTAAAATAAATCCTGCTTATTTTAGCTTTATCGTGACATATTGTTTTAGGAACATCATGACTTATATCATAATAGTAATAACCAGAGGATATTTTTGCTAGCTAGAAAATATTAATGTAAACATTTTGTATGTCAGTAGTTTGATGACGTGATAGAATAAAACAGCTCTTTGTTGGTAACGTAGGATTTAGAGTTGCCATTATTGTAGAATTTAAAATGCCTGAAAACCACTGCTTTTTTATTTTATTTTTTCCTTACTGGAGTGGCAGATATACCTTTACACCATCCTTGGTGCAATCTGGTCAGGACCAAATAGACTTTTGCAAATACATTTTCCGTTTCCTGACACCATTCCATGAAGCTGTCATTCCTCTTAACACAGAATGGCCAGCTAACAATGCTACTATTGCCTCGGGGTGTTACCCAAGTACCTTTTAGGGCATTTAATATTGGAGTTTCTCTGTTTGGTAATGATCTTTATACCTTTCTTTTCACCCAACTGCCCCTGCACCACTAATGGCAGAAAATCATCCCTGTAATAATTACAGGGTGTTTTTTATCTTAATGATATTTTTTGATTATTTGCATTTATGTTTTGTTTTCAGCCTTAACATTGTAATTACCATAGGGGGAGTAGTCCACATCATGTTTAAGTGCAGGCACTGGAGAATGTGAAAAGACCAATACACAATTAAGAATCTATAATATTATAGTGATATGAAAACATTTCTGTACCATGCTGCTGTAATACTGTGCATGGTAAACAGCAAACAAATCTCTTTTCATTTACATCGCTGTGGCTTAAAATAGAAAATTCTAAAGATCCTTTTTTTGCTCTACATCAAATACAATTGATTTTAAAATTAATTGGATAGAGAACCAAGTGTGTGTAGGGTGTAGACGCCGCCTGATTCATTACTGCACTCAATGAGCTGGAAGGTCATTTACAAGAAGGAAAGCACATGTAGGCTATCTCAGAATAGGATGCAGCGTGATAATTAAGGTAAGATTGCCAACAGTATCATTAACTAAAGTTCACATTTATCTACAACAGGTAGCATTTTTTCTGCCATGAATATGGAATGTATTTAACTACACTGCTAATTACAGCGAAGTCTATTAATTTGCGTGTTTCAGATTATCTATTCCTCCAGACTTTATTCTCTTTCCAGGTAGTTCATGGCAGTTCCAGTTCAATTAATTTACATCCATCCCCAGAGGTATTGTCTTTACAATTCAATTGGATTGCATATACTGGCACTTCTATTCCTTGACCCATTGATATTCACAGCATTTTCTAAAGAAGCAGACTTATGAAAACACAGGAAGGTATTTTCAAAAAAATAATAAAAAAAAAGCCAGTGAAATTTGTCTTTATTTAATAAAGCTGCATGTGAACCTGAAGTTGGAAACCTTGAGGGTGAACTGAATTTATTGGTATGTATTCCCAGGCATTCAAAAGTTTCCACTGTAGGCTCAGGGAGTGCTTTCATCAGATAGGAAACGTGGTCCCGTGCACCTCTGCTGTAATTGATCTTCAAAGGCCTTGTAGCACTAAAGCACTTTTAGAAGCCTTTAAATTACATTGCCAGTTTTTTCATAGAGGCATTGATTTCTTGCTCCCACTCTGTAACTATAACACAGCTTGGAGAGGTTATGGTGGTGCAGGTATTGGAGGGGCTGAGTGTAGGAGGATGGATGCTTTCTGCTGCTTGCACACTTTCACCATAGCATTTAGGAATGTTCTAACAGGGTGTGTGAGCAGACTTTTATGCAGTTTTGTGTTTAGAAAATAGTAACTCCTTTTTGGTCAGAGGACAAGAAATCTGCCTAATTTTTGACATTTTTCTTCTAGATTACTTGATATTTTATTATTTTAAAATACCAGGGTTAAAGAAATGGTTGCGTTGTCTCATATAAGCATCTTTAATGGGATTTTAGAGTCTCTTTTATGATGGAAGAAACTGTCTCCTGTCATATCTTCCACCCTGTACAGTAGGATGTAATGGATTATTCCTCCCTGTTGTGAAAAAGTTTTGTTTGAATTGTTTAACTTCTACGTAAAACTACTTTTCAGGAGTTACTGTTTTGTTTGTTTTTAGGAAACTTACTGCCAAAATTCCCCCACTATCTCTCTGTTTTTTGAGAGAGCAACAAATTAAGATATAGCTGTTCATAAATTACATGGAGTTTTTATTGTAGTTAGTGCTGCTGAGTTTATAGGATCTAGATGTTTATTCTAAGATGGCCCTGGAATATTTACTGACACTATGCTGAAAGTTGCAAATGAGTAGCCTTGGGAGAACTGGTTTTTATTGGTGTGAAATGAATGTAAAGTGCTTCAACACATGATAAAATGTGTCTGTTTTGATAGTGGTGCTTTGGACATTGCATTCCCTGACTGCCCAGTCCTGGTGAGGGGTTTGTGCTGTAGCAGAGCTCAGAGATCTACCCCAAGGACCAGGAGCTCTAAGTAGGGCACACAGATGGTCACTGGCAGGGGTGGGAATCGAGTTTCAGTGTCTTGGCTGGAAATGCAGGCCCTGTGCTCACTGTGGCTCCAGACACGGCTGCTGCATGTTCAGCATATGCAAACCACTTGCTGATTTTGGAAGAACAGCAGCAAGAGACATATGTTAGCACCAGGGGTTAATTTGCCAGATGCCAGAAGAAATGCTGAGACTATAGCAATGCTTTTTTTCCTCACTGAAGAACTCTTTCTATTCTATTACTGTTTAAACAAGAGAAGTACTTACACACACCCATAATTACATTGATTTCCTAACACTCGTGTACATTACTGGGTTTTACCTGTGAAATACTTTGTTTCGTTTCAAGAATTGAATATTGTTGGTAGTTTGTGTTGCTAGAGTGTATTGTTTTTACCTTCAGGATTATTAAGAAAAAAGTTTTAAAAAGCAGAGTAGAAGGAGGAGTAATTTCTGATTAAGCATATTTCAGTGTCATTATTATGGTCAGGATTGAGTTGCAGGTATGGATTTTTACTATTATAATCTTACAATCTACTTCCTACTGATATGAGTTCCTAAGCCTAAGTTTTTGCGGATTTGTGGGGGTTTTCTATGATTTTTTTTCCCCCTTTCCTGTGTTCAAAAAAACTTCTCAACATTTTAAATGACTTGAACACAGGAGATCATTAATGCATGTCACTCTCCTGTTTTTAGCTACTGGGAAAAAATTGAAATTAGTCACTGTTCATAAATTCCTTTAAAAAGGTTCTGTATTGAAACCCAGTCTTGCCTGTAGATTCAGTCTCAAAGTTCATATTTAGCTTTTTTATTTATTGGGGTTTTTTTCCGGGGGTACATTAGCTCTAAAACATCACTTCAAGTGCTGTATTCATTTTTTGCCAGTTCTATTCCTGCAATGTTTTGATATAGATGAGTACAGCATAAGCATAACTGTAGGTATTTATCTGCATACATTTGTGATGGACATATGTAGATTAAAGCCATTACTTGTGTTTATGGAGGAGTAGGAGACATGCTCGATATTGCTATTGATAACTTTTTGTTAGACTTGACCCATTATGGCATTTTTTAGTTGCATTTTTTAAAAGTCTTGTTATATAGAGGGAAAGCAAGTTAGGTGAACTAGTTTTAACAATGAACTTCAGGATGTTTATGTAAAACGTGGTTTACGATTACTTCAAATAGAAAAAGCAGACCATAAACATATTAAAGCAGTTGATAACGACACATATTGGGCGTCAGTAAAATGAAATGAGGAAATATGTGAGTTGGAATTCATCTAAATTCACCGAATCATAGGATGGCCTGGGTTGGAAGGGACTGTAAAGATCTCAATCTGCCAGAGAGGATGTGCTGACAAGGCTGTGTTGCAGCCTGGCAGACTGCAGTGACTGCAAGCTGGAAAAGGCACCAAATGCTGAAAATGCTGTCTTGGCTACAGCAGGGTGGTGTTGGAAGTCCTGGCTGTCCTGGAATGCCTGGCTTTACTCAACCCCTCAGGAGTGGAGACACTTGCACGTACGCCTGGAAGCTGGGAGGCAGAGACTTCTGCAACTGCTCCTGGTGTCAGTGGTGTGCTGGGACTGTTGATGCTGTACCTGTTCTGTATCCTCCTGCCTCACTTGCTGACACTGAACAGTCAGCAGGTGTTGTGTGCTGGCCTCACAGGATTCCTGTGTTTCTCCTTCCTTCATGTTCCTATTAGAGGCCAGCGGGCAAAGAGAATTTGCATCTTGCAGTGCTGTCAGGATCTGTAGGTGACCTATGGTACCTTCCCTTTCTGTGGCTCTTATCTGAGCTGTGAAATTTTAATTTAGATTTAACAACAAATGGAAAATATACCGTTTTAAAATCGTTACTTTGGGGCTTCCCAGTAAAGCAAAGAGTTAAATTGCAAATAACAAATAAGGAAGACTTTTAGTAGGAAGATTGCTGCAGTTGTGAACAGATGTCCATTGTGAGGAAGCACAATGCTTTAACTGAGCGCTGGCTGCCATCAGAAGTCTCACCTCATTGAAAGAATGTTGTTCACTGGCTTTATTTTTAAGGCTTTGTTCTAAATCTGTATTCAGATGACACCTATGTCCTTATTAAACTGGCATGCCAGTTTTTAAGTGGGCATGAAGCCATCCTAACAGATGGATATGACTACAGGCATGCCAGGGAATCAAGAGTAGTATTTCCTAAGGGAGACAAAAGTGGTGTTAAATCTTTATTACCATTTTGGCTGCACATACGAGGCAGTCAGGAATGAAACCGATCTGTAATTTTTGCTGAAGGAGACCCAAATGTCTTTTTTAATGACATGATTGCATTAATGACTTAAGAGTTTGAATTTCATTTACCTGGTACATAAGAAATCTTTGGGTATCTTCCAAAGGGAATAAGGTGAATAGAGGGGCTAAAAAACCCAACCAAACCCAAAATAGAAAATACATAACTGCTTAATTCTGGACAACAAAGAATCTACCTGTCCTTATTCAGGAAGGTGCTGCCAGGGAACCTTTCTAAGAAGTGTGTTGGAATTTGGAATTGATGAATATGTATAATACTAAGTCTTTTAACAGACCTTGATGAAGAAAATGCAAGATGCTCAAACTGTATGTTGATGTTTTATCAGTTCAAATAAAGTTTGGGGCAGCTAGAAAAAACCAGTCAGAACAGTTGGGCTTTTTCATGCTTTTGAACATTAAGGAAGAATAGATGTTGCTGGGAATGTTCTTACATTATTTGTCAAGCTGAAAAGAAAGCAGCTAGTACTTAAATAGGCATCTTCCCCCCTCTGTGTCTCTCCCTTGTCTGTCTTGAGCTTTCTTGGGGCATGGGAGGAGGTGTGAGAATGTGAATTGCTTCATCACAGACTTAGAGATTTGTTTAGGCTGGAAAATACCCTTAAAATTGAGTCCAGCTGTAAACCTAACACTGCCAAGTCTGCCACTAAACCATGTCCCCACATCCACACATCTTTTAAATCTCCCCAGGGACGGTGACTCCATCACTGTCCTAGGCAGCTTGTTCCAGGGCTGGACAACCCCTGAGACAGTTTTTGCTTATCACTTGCTACTTGAGAGAGCAACTCCCACCTCCCTCCACTCTCCTCTCAGGGAGTTGTAGAGGTAGAAGGTCCCCCCTGAGCCTCCTTTTCTCCAGGCTGAGCCCCACCAGCTCCCTCAGCCACTCCCCATCAGACCTGTGCTCCAGACCCTTCCCCAGCTCCGTTCCTTCTCTGCCCTCTCTCCAGTCCCTCAGTGCCTTCTTTGCCTGAGGGGCCCAGAACTGGGCAGAGCCCTCGAGGTGTGGCCTCAATGGTGCCCAGCACAGGTCACTGCCCTGGTCCTGCTGCCACACCAGTGCTGGTACAGGCCAGGTGCCCTTGGCCTCTTGCCCACCTGAGCAAACCTGGACTCATGTTCAGCCACAGTCAGCCAGGACCCCCAGGTCCCTTCCTGCCCGGAGCACAGGACCTGGCACTTCACCTCAGTGAAGCTCACCCCACTGGCCTCAGCCCACTGATCCAGCTCGTCCAGGTCCCTCTGCAGAGCCTTCCTGCCACCAATTTAGTGTCATCTGCAGCCTTGCTGAGGGTGCATCCAGTGATGAGTCTAAATCATCAACTACAACATCAAATTTTACTTTGGCTATTTTTCTCAATTACAGTCTTCCACAATTTTCTTAATTTTTTTCTCCTTTTCGCAGGCCATTGAATTGCTCATGTTTAAATAAGAACTTGGTTCATTTTCCTTACATAACTTGTGCAATGATACCTTAGTATTATAATCTGAAACTTGTGTACTGGTTCAATAAACTTTTGCTTGTCCCAAGACAGTACAAGGATTTCATCTTTTGTGTAATGTTCTAGTGAAATAGTTTTACTGGGTTTTCAAAGATACAAAGACATGACTACAGGTTTATGTTTACTTTAGTCCACCTGCAGGCTCAGGATGAGATCAGGTCTTCCTTGCTACGAATACAGGTCTTTTCCAGTTGCTTTGATTGTGTGTTTTTCAGAACATTTTGGAAATACACTCTCATATGAGATGACTTCAACTGCTAGGTGTCTTATAAAACCTAATTAGTTTTCTTTTTCTTCTATTCATCAATAATATCCTAGAAGTGCATTATAAAATTCCTTCTCCTGTACTAACTAACAAGCTGAGTTTATCTAGCAGCCAGTCAAAAAATATAGACATAAAGCTTTAATATTAGCCAAACTAATTAACACCAAAAATTGAATTTTCTTGCTAAAATCTATTGATTTTTTTGTATTATTATCAATGGCAAGTTTGATTTTTTTTTTTCCCTTAAGGAAACAATTTAGCTAAGACTAGTTAAACAACCTTGAATTTCCATGTGGCTTGATGTTTCAACATTGTCCACATCTGAAAATGCACTGTAAATAATTGATCAGCTGCATAGTTTGTCCTTTTAAGAGATTCTCTATGTATCAAATATGGATCCAATTTTAATTTATATTGCAAAGTACAACTGGGAGTACTGAAGCTTGTAGAGTAATTAGCTCTAAAATCTGAAGGAAATCAATTGCACTTTCTGCCTCAACTGTTGTCTCAGTACAACAGGAAAATTGGTCTATGCAAGCAACCCTGTTTTCTCCATGTTTAAGGAGTATGGAATGGCTTTATATGGAAGAAAAATTATGTCAAAGACTTGATTCTTTCACTAAAATACACATGTGTGGTTTTTAATGAGTTACAGACAACAGCAGGCATTTTGCATTCTGGTAGGAAGCTTTAATTGACTTCTGAAGGCTTGTATGGAGGAGTTTTAAATTCAGTGAAGCTTGCCTCCACTCCTCTTTAAGGTGTCCACTGCAACTTGTTAGTCATGAGCTCATCTATGCTTCCTGATTATTGAGCAAATGGGTGTCACTGACATGTGAAGGCACAAGTAATTTGGTGATTAATGTTTTCATAACACCTACCTTGAATCCCAGGGTTTTATTTTCTATACGAAGACAAATTAAAAATGTACTTTATCTAAAAGACAGGGTTCCTCTTGATCAGTGACTTTGCTCAATTTAGTCTCTTACTTTACTTTTGAAAATAAGCTCGTTAGGTACAGGTTTTTATTATCCAGTTGCTCCCTGTAACTTTGAAAGCTACCCAAAAGGAATTTTTATATTTGCTAGCTGTCAGGCAGTTCAAAGGGACATCTTAATAGCTTAAAATTGAGCTGGATATTATTTTGAAGGAGTGAGAGCAGTAAGTATGTTTATCCTGGCAGATGTGAAACCGGAATGTGCCAAGAACCTTCCATTCTCTTTGTGAGAGGTGAAAAGTGGCTGAGATGTCACATAATGTGATGTGACTTTGAACTTTGCTGCTATGAACAGCCTGTTAGCATAGCACTCCCTAGTGATGTTTTTTGAAGTGGAAGTGTTTTCAAGGCACTATTTTTAAGAATGGTAGTTAAGGGGAAAGAGTTGCCAGCTAAATTTCTTACATACTGTTGATTTGGAATCTGTACTTCTATTTGTCATTCCAGATTAGTTAGATGTGCTTGTCTAAATAGGTTCATCTTCGTGTTGTATTAGGTGTAGCTGTTACTGTGTTGTTTCAGATTGTTGGAGTAAGTTATGAATCCCTGTACAAAGTGTAATTTATATGGACCAGGTTGAGAGTTGAGAACTTGTGGCACAAAGTGTTGCCATGGGTAGAACTCTGCTGTAGCTGCAGACAGGCATGGAGAGGGATGTGGATGAGTTTTACTGCCGAGGGTTTGCTTGGTATATGGGATCCACAATGCTGTAGGAGAAATGGGGTTTAGCTTGTGCTGAATCTTTCCTTCAGCATATCTTGCACACAGTCAGAGAATCTGGAAGGGAACAGGGGGTGGAGCAGAGTGGAGACCAGAAAAGAGATATTTTACTGCATGTGTATTTTCATACAGGTTACATATATGTGAAACATTTCTTACGCCTCACTACAGATGCTGTGCAAGTGCTAGGGATTCAAATGGCAAGAATTGGGTTTCTCCTACCTGTCTTTAGAATAATGAGTTTGATATCATCTCTTCTGATATAGGACACCTTGATGTTTGAGTCCACAGATAAAAAAATGACAAGCCCCAAAAATGTCATCATTTATGTACACAGGAATATATGTAACTTTGTTCCTGACTTTCTGACAGTCTCTGTTCATTTTCCAGAGATTCAGAGTCTCCTGTGATTTTTTTTTACTGTGTTGTGTTGCTTACTCGTTACCCATAGTTGTCTGCTCTGTTCAGGTTCTGAGGATTAGAAACTGATATTTTCAGTGCACCAAGCTACTGCCACACTACCATTGATTAGCAGTTTTAGCAATCAAGAATCATAGAATAGTTTGAGTTGGAAGGAATCTGGGAATGTGTCCAGCCCAACCTCCAGCTCAGCATGAGGTCAGCTGTGAGGTCAGACGAGGTTTTTCCAGGATAGTCTGTGCAACCTGTTAGTTCTACTGCTTGGCTGTCTGTGTGAGGAAGAGGTTTCTCCTTATATCCAGCCTCAACTGCTTGCTTGGGTTGTGAGTCCATTTTTTAATTTCATCTGATCCACTTAAAAATGTGTTAAATGTGTGCCATCTTTCAGTAAGACTGTTGCACTTATGGTCCTTCTCATAAGCGCCATGAAATGGAACTAGGTTAGCAATAAATGCTATATCAAAATACAGCTTAAGTATTTTTGGGGTGGTCAGAATCTTGATGAATGAATTCTGAACTGATCATACTAGGAACTGTTTTCCCCCTGGATAACCTGGATAACTGTTGAAGGACAGTCTCCACAGCTAATAATGAAAACAGAACTTAAGTTTGTTTACTAGCTTTTTCAAAAGTAGTAAACTAATAATCTATTTTATAATTTGCACTTATTTGTTGACTGAATATATCAACCCTGTATTAAAAAGTTCCTATCACATTTTAGCAAGTTTTTAAGGTGTTGCATGTAACTTTTTTGGTTGCTGATGATGTTTCTTTGGTTTAGTTTTTAGTTAAGCTAATAGCACTGGATTTGTTGCATTTACAATGAGTTAGAAGCAGTTTGTAGGAGCAAATCAAGAAAGTTTTTGCTAGTTACTGAATTACATCTCAGTTTCAGAAAACTTATAGTATTTGCTGTCTGCAGCTGGTGACCAGCTGCCAGTACTGACTTCTGGAGCGCAGGTGTTCTCTGCCTGCATGAGCACAAATCCACACAGAAGTGCTTTAGGAGTGTTGGTATCCCCTGCTGCTGGGCTCCACTATGTGGTTTGTGAGCACAGCCCTTTGGTTTCTGCTTCAGAGGGGTATCTGTAGCCTGCAAGAAGTGTGTCTGTGCAGAATTGGGCACATAAAGAACTGTAGGCTGTGTGAAATTCATTTTTATGCTGCTGTTCAAACAGGGCTCGTGTTGATATGTGTTCTTTAACTGCTGCCTTACTGGTGAGTTTGTAACTTAGTTATTGGGTTAAATTTGTCTTGTAGCTTGGAATAAGTATTATAGAAATAGTTACCAAGGGTAGAGATGCTTTCTGAGGCGACAAATTATGCTGCTCTTCAGACATGATTAAAAGCTCTTGGCTTCGTTTAGTTTGGAGCTGTTACTTCAAATAAGAATAATCTGCATGGATTGCTTCTGTTGCTTCATCTGCAAAATTCAGACATTTATAATCTACTTTCCATTCTCTTCTTTTTCTTTCTTTCTTTCCTTTCTCTCTGTGTGTACTAGCACCTTTATTTTGGGGGGATTCTGAGCCCCTGGCTTGTTTTAAATCACAATGGATACAGTTTCACCATGTCTCACAAGGCACTGCTTTATCAGGGAGTGCAGTGTATGTCCAGGTGCTCTAAATCATTCTTCAAAAATAAAAGATACTTTTTATTCCTAGATAGATATTGCTCTCATTAAAGTTCTATCAAATTTGTGTATTTTGTTCTCCTGACATTTCCTATAAGCGCCTCTCTCTTAAAAAGTCAATGTATGGGTGATATTGAAACATAACTTCATATTTGTGTCAGCTTCCTTAAATTTAAATAAGGATGAATGTATGCACAGCTCTCACTATCACAGGCTTGGTAGGCCTTTCATTAGAGTCTTCTCTTTGTCTGCATTCTTTTATGTGCCTTTAGAAGATATGTTTCAAAATGATGCACATAGAACACTTCTCTTCTGCTGTTTGAGTCTTATTTTCAGAAATAAGTTAATAAGTGCAGTAATTTTCTCACATTAAAATCCTGTCATTACTTAAACACAATTAATTTCCAGATGCTTTGTGTGTAAGTGAGTAATTTGTCCCCAAGTGTTTGATATAAGCTGAACAGCCTTCAGAATTTAACTGAAGAAAACTATTTTTATCAGGAACTTTCGGTTTTAATATATGAAAATACTGTTAACTTATGAAAATACCGCACAAGTATGGAATATTAACGAGGCACAATTGGAAAATCAGCAATTCCACATTGGGACTGTGGCTGTTGAAGCATATTGTGTTTCACTGTTTGAGGGAGGGTTTATTTGCACACAGTATTTGATTTATATTTGTTGTTAAGATAATTTGCTTTCTTTCAGAATGCAGGGACATTCTGCTTCCTGTGATTACAAAAGAGCTGAGGGAATTACTGGAAGAGAAGGAGGATCAGCAGCTCCAGGTCCAAGAGAGGAAGTACTGCGTTGAATTACTTAATAGTATCCTGGAGGTTCTGAGCTGTCAAGACCCTGTAAGTATTGATGATGATGATATAGAGAGCCCAAGTCTGTAGAAAGCTTGAGCTGATTAGGTAGTAAATTATTGATGATGATTAATCTCTTTCAAATATTTAATACAAGTCAGTGGCAAATTGAACTTTTCTCCTATTTTTCATAAACTTAAACGAAAGGGCAGTTGAGGTATTAAAGATTAATACTGACATCTGAGTAACCTGATCCAGTTGAAGATATCTGTGCTTATTGCAGGGGATTGGACTACATGACCTTTCAAGGTCCCTTCCAAACATAAATTTTCGATTATTCTATAATTATTTTAATTATTCAGAATAAATTTCAAATTTCATCTTGTTGCTCTCACAAAAGCCCCTGTAGTTTCTGACACAGATGCTGTACAATGTGGTGAGGTATGGTTTCTGCTTTCAGCAGTGTCTGGGTAAAACAGAATACTCTTTACTATATTTCACTTGGAGACTGTAGTTTCTTTCTCAGACTTCTGAAATTTTGGAACACTGAAATTTTCATCTGGGTGGTTCTTTTTTTTCTCATTTGAGAGAATATTGAATTGACTTTTAGTTACTTTTTAACGAGTAGTAGGTTATTCAATGAAGCTTCTCAATAATTCGAGCAATTTATTCTGAGAAAACCTCATAGCTAATTACATTAAGAAAGCTGTAATTTCTCCTGTGCTGATTTTTTCTCAGCTATAGTTTTCCAATACATGTGTTCAAACTTTGCAGACTTTGGATTAAGGCAAATTGTCATTTTGGGAGTTTTTCACTGTGGCTCCTTGGATCATTTCCTAGTAAATGGAATCATTACAGTATATATCTTGATTTCATAAAAATCTTTGTTACTGCAGAGGTTTTTCCATTTGCACAGGGCAATCTTTCCATGTGTATTATGAGCTATTTGCCTCATTGGTTTAGACTTAAGCAGTTCAGGAGGGACTGATCCAAGGGGATACCAAAGAGGTATTGGAACATTTGAATTTGAAATGTAATTCTTAAGAGAAATGGTGAAAACATGATGAGGCAAAAATTGAAGTTATCATCTCATAAGTCTATAATGCAAAGTAACCAGTTTTGTTACTGTATCCTTTAAAAGGTAAACACAATTGTAAAGTAAGATGGGGCTCTCTGTGTGTACCACATAAATGAAGTTTATTTTTGAATTTAACAGTTACCATCCACAGCAGCAGTTGCTGACATGTCAAAGACTCATTAGGGCCTACTGAAAATATGGGTTTGTAGCTCATCTTTGTGTGAGTGGGAACATTATGCAGAGCAGCAGAAGAATTGCTGAGAATTTAAAACGCGTGCATTAAAAAAATTATATATTGGCATTTGTTCAAGAGAAGTGGCATTTCTTCAATAGTTTCTTTCAAGGAAAGTAAACTGGAGATTATCTGTGAGATGTTTGGGTCACAGTTATCTACAGATTGTGCTTGCAAGGAATACTGATGCATTTCTGATATAAGGAGAAAAGCCCCTTGGGGCAGCTTTAAATCAGCAGTGGTATCAGTCCTCTGGAGGCATCATATTCCTGAGTCTAAGAAATATTGTAGATAGTTGGGATATCAACAAAAGAACCAGATGCTTCTGTTGCAAAAAGTCCATACCCTGGCCTGCCTCTGGCAATACAACTGCTGGTCAGAGAAAATACAGATTTTAGAATAAATTAAGGATGTGTCATTAACCGTAACACCTGGGCTTGTAACCACAACAGGAAATGCGTGGCCATCACTTGTAGTTTTTTCTTTCCTTGAGTGAGAATCCATGGGTTAAGATCTCATTTTTTAACAAAACACTGATCCTGCCTCAGTACTGAAAATCTGCTGTTGAGATGACTTATCTGAAGGAGGAAAAAGCAGCAAAGGAGGGGAACACCACAGTATCCAAGGATCACAGTCATTTCTCTTTGAGAGCCACTACAGATTTCTCTGGAGTATAATTTTATATTTATATATTCCAGCTAAAGTGAGAAATCTTGTTTCGAGGCTGTATTTGCCTTGCAGCAGTAAATACTTTGTAACCTGTAGGCAAAAGGAAAGGGTTCACATATGGCCAGGTTATTGTTTAGGCACTGACCTTCAAGATGCCTTTATATGCAGTGTGATCTAGATACAGACAATAAGTTTGGTAATTAACCAAGTCATTTCTGCTGGGATTACACTTGAACCCTAAAATGAATGCAGTTTTCCATTCAACAATTCATTTCCTGTATTGCTTAGCCTCTTTCTAAGAAAATGGATGTTTGACCTCCTGGAGGAAAAAGCTTCAGCCCTTAGTAGCAGCATCACTTTACAATATTAATAACACCAATGCCCTGTCCTATTCCTTCTGTTTTTTCCATCTCAGTAGAGAAACCTGGTTTCAAAATTTTTGGATATTAACTTTGATATTTTTACATTTCATTTATTCTGTGAAAGTCACCAGAAATAAAATGCACACAAAGGACAGGGAAGAACAAACAGCAGTAGTTGTTCTGTTTTGTGTGGTGAAAATTTGTACTGTGAGGTGATCTTTGAAGTTGTTACAGAATTTTTGAAGAATGCATTTTCTTTGTCAAAGGAAAAGATATTTTGGTATTACCAGCTCTGGTCTACTGTATTGTCTCACATTGTTTAGTGAGTGGGAACATGGGAATCATCAGATCCCTGTGTTCAAATGCAGTTTTCTTCAGCTGCTGCCTCACTGCTGGGTTCTGCAGGTAGCTAGTGTGTTGTTAAAAACTCTGTTTTGTGTAGTGTTTATTTTTATGACTAGACAGTCACTGTTGGGCATCTCAGTGAGATGCTGAGATTTGATTTTAAGTTTCCTCTCCAGCAAACAACTTTTGGACATAGATGGCATTGTTTTGGCTTAATCATGTCTAAAATTAGCTTCATAGCTTGAGACTGTGCTTCAAGCACCTGTGAAATACAGTTAAATCTCAGAACTGCAAGTCATTGATGAAGGTCATGGTGAAATCTGTGGCTTTTTGTTTCTGTTTTAATTAAAACCACTTCCCTTTTCCCTCTTTACAACACTTTTTCATGGAATCTGACTGTGCTTCGTGAGGTGACTTTGTCTCTAATCTAACACATATGCTATGCCTTAATATTTACTGAATCAGAACAATTTTTTATTTATAGTGCCTACAAAATTAAATGTAATGGTTAGTGCTTTCTCTTGGAATCTACAGTGAAATCTTGGCTGAGACTCTAAGTGCAAGAGAGATGAAGAATCTTCTCCTGTTCTGTGCATTGTCAATAACTGGCAGCAGTTGCATTTTAAGCTGTTTAGCAAATGCTAGCAAACAAGCCTGGAAGCATTTTAGAATTGCAAAGAAATTTCTAAAGCTTTTGCCTAACTTATGGCAGATTTTAAGGCTTTAGCAAAAGAGAGTTTCAAAGGAATGTAGTCAGGAATACTGCATGTCCTTTCAGGGCCTGTTACCTTAAGGTCCTCTGTGGAGACTTTTCAGCCAAAACAATGCAGGATTATGAACCATGGTTTAAAAAAAAATTGTTATCCTTCTATGTGTGCCTTTATTTGTATGTGTGTTAAAGAAGCAATACAAGTTACAGAACTGGGTGCACCAGGGAGTGAGCGCGCAGGATCTGGTTGGTGTAGAGCTCATTTCCTCTGTGGCTGCCCATAGAGTGCCATGTTTTAGATTTGTGACCAAAACAGTGTTGATAATGCAGAGATGACATTTCAGTTATTGCTGAACACTGCTTGCACAGTGCCAAGGCCTGCTGAGTTTCTCACTGAGCCCCACGCCAGGGAGGAGAGTAGAGCTGGGTGAGAGTTTGAGAGGGGACACAGCAGGGACAGCTGAAATGAATGCACAGAAGTGTTTCCAAGTGGGTACCTCGAGTACAGGTTGTGTAACGTTGGAACTCCCAAGCAGCCATTCAGTGAGCCCCTGTTTGTCCAAATAAACAAACACTCCATCAGAATCTGAAGTGCAGGGTTGACTCTGAAACAGAATTCCTTTTTCTGTCCCAATCCTGTAGTAGTTTAAATAGAAGATGAAAACCAAATCAAAGCTATCTGCTTTTACCTTGCACAGATATTTTGGCAAGAGAGTGAAATTTTGCTTGGTTTGGATTTTCTCTTAACTAATCTGTGTACCAATATGTGCCATCCAGCCCAACAAGGACCATGAAGGTGCTAGAGCTCTGGGAGAACACTCCCTCCTGCTGACCTGCCTGCAGAGTATGAACTCTGATTGTTCCATGCCTTGGTCACCTGGAAAATCTTTTCAACAGCAAAGACAAACATATGTTTTTGATCAGCATATTTAATTAAATGGAATAATACAGTTAATGTTTTCCAAGTGAACATTTATATATGATAATTTAATAAGTTAATTTAGCTCCTAAAAAAATCTTATGCTTAATCAATGGAACAAAGCCAAATGATGGTGGGTTTTCCCATGTCATCCTTTTGAAGAGAAATATGATCTGAAAAAGCACAAGTTGCAGTGGGCTGTTAGACTATCTTCTGGAGCTAGAAGCTTTAAGTTAAAATAAAAGCTGAAATCTCTTGTATTGACAATGTGTGAAAAGAATTTTTGTTAATTTTGCATTGTCAGTATTGAATGCCTAATTGTTTCTTAGATTATCAAGAAGAAAGGGAGTCTCAGTTTCATAAAGAAACCATTTTATTTCATTTGCTAATGTTTCTCTGAAAATTCAAAGGTCTAGCAGAAAATAACCTTTATGTGCTTGAGCATATGTAATAGTCTTTCCAGGAGAGGTTTGTGATGTGCTGCTTGTGAATTAAGAATAGAGCTCATCTTTAATGATGGAGTCAGGGCTAAATGTTAAAACTCATTATGCAATGTTCTGAACTGTTACTAATTATGGTATAGCACATACTGGAATGTGGAAATTAACTTACATTATATGAGCCCTCATTTTTGAATTTTAAAAAAAGGGAAAGTAATGAACTAATTACATCCCTGTGCTAAGTGCTGCTACACAGTTTTTCAGTTTGGGCTGTTGATATTTTTTTTATTATTATAGTGGTAAACAACTTTATAAAACTAACAACAACAAATGTGTCTTCTGTGCAGCCACTCTCAAGTGTAGTCGTGTTATAAACATAGGACTGTACCAGACAAAGTGAAATTTTGAAGTAGGAAACACCAAACACAAACAAATTATTCTGCAAATACATTGTTCATTTATAGAATATAACAACTTCTGAAATGCTGTGACAGATGAAGAGATCACTTAAGCTTCTATGTGTCATAATCAAAGGATACAAGAGGACTAAACGGTAATAGTAAATAAATTGCTAGGTGTGAGGAAGGTTCCTGTTATGAGGTGTGTGGGCTGATCCAAAGCAATCAGAACAGGAGGAAAAAATGGAGAAAACATTGGCTGACTCAGAGGAAAAACAGAACCTGAAACAGTTTCTCCTGGAATGGTATTGGGGCTCAGCTACCTAAAACGTTATGAAGAACTTGCCATGGTTCTGTGATTGTGGTGTTCTTTCCATACGATATCTGACATTAAATAAGGGTCTTGGTGGAAGCTACATATCCTTTTCTACTAGAAATTTGTTTAGACTTTTTCTTCCTTGTTGCATGCTGGTTTCCCAAGTTGTCGAGTGATCAGAGTAAGGTCAGTGAAAGTGGTGAACATAAGGTTGTTCCCATTTGCTCAGGGTTTTAGAATAAATAATCAAATGTCCTTCTTCAGGCAATGAGAGCAGTACTTGGGCCAACCATCCCCAGTTTGTGCCCTCCCAGAGCAGCTTGGCTAAATGAAGACAACTTTCTCCTTTAATAACTCTATATTTGTGACTGCCAGCTAAGAAAATTCCTGAGCTCCAGCCTGCCCTGAGAGCACTGACAGATGTGGGGAGCTGTGGGACAATTTGCCTCAGTTAACTGTACCAGGGTAAAGTTACAGACTACTCACTAAGGGGGAGAACAGGAGTGCCTTGAGTGAGAGATGGGAAGTGACTGTTTGAAACAAAAACCAGTTGTGGAGTAGATTGAGGTGAAACTGGACTGAAATTGGCCACGAGTATTCCACTGAAGTTGCTGGAACTAAGGAACAGTGTGAGCAAGAAGAATTAGTGTTTCTCTTTCAGTGGGGCTGTTACATCGTACAACTTGAACTGACAAAATGGAAATAATTAGTTTTTTTCTTACTTTTAAAAGAGATATGATTTTAATACCAGAACTCTGGTTTTTTTCATTTGCAGGCTTCAACTTATCACCATATTCAAGAAATAATGGTGCAGTTACTACGCACAGTGAACAGAACTGTTATTACAATGGGACGAGATCCATTAATTGTGAGTAATATTTTAATGCATTTTCCATGCTTTGAAACTCATTTTATAGTTATCCTGGAAAAAAATGCAAATATAGTCTTTGTGGATTTCTTGAGAATTATTTTTTTCAAATTTAAAATAAGAAGTCTCAAGCTTTAGTCTTTTTGTCATTCAGCTGTGACACTCTAGTCACAGTCTTTTGAAGTGTGGTTGTGAGATTTGAACATTCTTTAAGAGAACAAATGATAAATAGAAAGTTAATTGATATTTGCAAAAGAGAAGAAATTTTTACAAATCTGCATAAAGGACATGGTTTAAGACATTGTAAAGAGTATTTCTACTAATCTAAAGTGACATTTTCTGAGTAAAACTAAAAAAAAAAAAAAAAATCTAGGCATGTGCTGGCACAGAACATTTACCTGAGACTTTTTTTTTGTGGAGGTTCCATGATTTAAGAGTTGTATTCAAGGACAGATCCTGCAATTTATTCAGATTTAAGTACGCATCTCCTGAGTGCTCCCTCTGGATTTAGACTATTCCTGAGAATGCAAGGAATTCATCAGGAATTCAGAGCTTGCCCTTCAGACTGGGCACTTATGGGAAGATGTTTTCTAATGGTTTGTCCTTGGAGATTTATTTTATTCTGCGAAATCATAGCATCATTTACTTGATGATTTTAGCCACAAGAGGTGCATTGTGTGCCTTTTAAAATGCCCAGGTTTTCCCTGTTTACTTCTATTGGAAAGCCAAAATAACAGTTTTAGATCATTGCCAGCCAGAGCACGTGTGTCTCCTGATTACTCTCCTAATAACTGAGGAGACTGATCGAGCTCCTCAGAGGAAATATTTGCCAGTGGTTGCTTTGAACTCCCTGGTGGTACATCTGCAGGTTTGAGACATCACTGTAGCTGTTTATCTGAACTCCAGGCTGTTGTTGTTCATGTGTAACCCTCGGGCACATCCATGGGCACAACAGGAAATGGTTTGGAATGAAGATCAGTGACCCTTTCAGTTCTCTCTAGTGTTTGAAAATGCTTTCTGTACTCACAAGGAAAGCATGATATGAGTGTTGGGGATGACCTAACCAGTCTATTAAGGAGTATTTCTGGATACCATAAACAGCACATGAAGAGGCAAAATGAAGCTGTTGTAATCCTGCATAAAAGATCCATTAGGAAACCAGTAGGAAACAAGCTGGTTACAGTAAATTGAAATGGCTTGGAAAATGTTTCTTTTTTTCCCCCCCTCCCATCTACTGTAATTTCTTCAGCTGTTTTAACCTGAAAAGAACAAATTCAGTGTGAGTTTTGAAATGCAATTCTCTTCCTTCTAATTATGCTCATGAGCACCTATGCATATGTGTATACTGGGCATTTTAGAGGTTTTTCAAAGCAGAGTTCCAATAAATTGCTATGTTTTCTACAGCTGAGGCAACACCTCTCAACAGAATAGCCTTTTACATGCAAATAAATTGTTTTTAATGAACAAAAGTCTTTTGTATTCAGAAAGAACTGGCAAAAGAAGCTTTTTCCATGCTCTGTGTGCTACTTTAGTTCACCAAGTTAATTTTCAGGTTTGCCTTAACACTCTTGAGAGGGTCAAACTTTTTGTGAAAGCCTGAATGCTTGATCTTTTCAAAATGAAGCAGATCATCAGGAATTATGTCCTGGAGAATGCTTAGGTGAGTTCAAGGTGCTGAAATGTGGGAAACTGCAAGTACAGGTGGGATACATGGAATTGCTGCAGCTGGACTGCATAGCTGATGTTATACAGCTATAAATGACATTTCAAATGGGGCTAAATCTATTCCTTCCAGGAGGACAGAAGGTTACTCTTTAGATTCTTAAATCTGTGTTTGTGAATATTGCAATTATTTTTATTAACTTCTGCAGTGTAATTTTCTATAACTTGAAAATGCTCTGGACAGTAATGCTAATACTGATTTATGCTGATAAAAACAATGGTTACGATTTACAAGACCTGTAATTCCTTGCAAGTTTAAATGCCTTGCACTGAAAGATAACCGGATTTGATTTACCTGAGGGGTTTTTTTGCTTTCTGACAGTGATAAGCAGGTTAATTTTCATATTCAGGTGCTCTTTTCACAATCCTCTAGCTTGCTGGCAGAGATTGGGGTTTACAGTTGCCTGGATCTTTTCTTGCTGCAATGCCAGTTAAAGGGAAAGGGAAGGGGAAGGTTCTGCCTTGGGCTTAGCTGGTAAGTGCCTGCTGGGAGCTGTGTTCGTGTAATTACTGAGAAGAGTCAGGCTCAGAAAGAAACAATCTCCCCAGGAGAAGGAGGTGGTGGTGGAAAGGTAATTTGGCTCTCTGCAGCTACTGCAGGGGGAGACTTAGTTAAATGCCATTCTTGCCTTCATTGTGGTTTAGCAGCTGAAGGCTTTAACAGCTGCTTGGTTGTTTTCACTCTTAAAACCCCACAAACCCCCGGCTGTTTGTAGCTGTAGAATTGCTTCTAAACTTGTTGTGAAGAGGGACAAGTTTATCATGTGAAACTGGCTATGCAATCTTTACCTTGAATATTTCATGAAATTTAGATTTTTAGTTAAAGGTCATTGTCATGCTGTGAAGTCCTCCTACAGGAATTACAGAAGTCAAAATTATAAACTGTGTAGAACACAGCAATACTTGTTTTCAGTCTTGGCTTGGTTAGGTAAATAGAAATATTGTAAATCCACCATATGCATCTTAAGGGTTTCCTTTAGTACTTTCAAACTTGAGTTTGTTCACAATATCAGTTTAACATGATGAAATAAGTGCAGCTATGCTACACAGAGATGTTTTTAGACAGTATTTATATATAATATTGTACAAATAAAACTTTGCCAAAAAGAAATCTGTGAACTCTGTTAAGCAAAGCTACTCTAGAGCTTTCTCTGTGGGCAGATAATGACCGGAGAAACTATTTCCAGAGCTGCCTTGGTTGGAGAATTTGATATGTTGAAATATACCCATGGTCTAGCTAAAAGCTTACAGCTTTTTCATTTGATATTCAAATTGACATCCTTGGTCTACCTGGAAATGCTGCAAAATGATTCCATGAAATGCCTGTTAGTCTGACATTCATTTTTCTTTTCCCAAAGAACAGCTGTTCCCTTCCTTTGGAATCTAAATATTGTTTCTTATTAATTGACTCCTGAAACCTAATAAAAATATCTCACTTTATTTAAAAAGATAACATCACATTTAAAGGGCCTAGAAATATACAAAACATACATCAGATTAAGTGCCATTAGGAAGATGGTGTGTGTCTATGCTGGCAGGATTATTATAGTGCACAAAACCATCACAAGCCCTACATGAACTGCTCTTACATCAGACAAACCAGTATTTTATTCAAACATTTTTAATTTTTAAAGAAAGTGAGTTTGACTCCATCAAACAACAATTTCAAATACAGTAATTTTGGAATGTACTGCATTCTGTGCAATGTTTTATATATAGCATGTATAATTTAAATATAAATTCCTCAGAAGCCCAAAATATTTTCATAATCAAGTGCAGTCAAGTAGCTGTGGTTTGGGTTTTTTGCTGGGGTTTTTTTACAACTTATGGGGGGTTTGTGGGTAATTCTTCCATTTTATTTAAAAATGTGTTTGTATTTCTAACATTTCTTTCCTGCTCTGGGAGCTGTTTTTAAGGATTAGACAGTAATTTTGTAAACCAGAGAAACTTTATATAGCCAGTACTTTTATCTTCCAACAGTCTACCAATTTCTACTGCTCTTCCAATCTTCACACCATAAATTGTGTAGTGTGTATCTGGTAATTTTTTATTTCCCATAAGAATTAATAATTAATGATGAAAATGTTTTTAAAATAATTAACAATAAAACAAACCCCAATGCTTTCATATTATATTTTCATATAGCCGAATTTCTCCAATTACGTGTTACAAAGCTCTTAAATTTTGATTATTTTATGTTGCTAAGATATACATATTTTTAAATCTAAACAAAACATCTAAGAAGCATTACACTGTTCCTGTTCCTGGTGCATCCATGACTGACACTTCCCCCCATTACCTTTTGGTAGAAAAAAAGCCTTTTGTCTCAACGTTCTCTTTCAAGTTTTATATAGAAAGCTTTTTGTGTGTCAAGCACTATGGGAATGACTGGGGGTAAAAACTCCTTGCAGCCTTCCTGAAGGAAAGTGCTCTCACAGCACTGGAATTTCATATTTTCTGTCAAGGAAAACAGGTGCCTTGAATGGGGTGAGTTTGATAACTCTGAGCACAGGGAAGGCTGAGAGGCCAAGTGGATGTTCCTGCATGGCAGCAGTGGGAGCTGAGGCTCGGCTGGCCCGGCAGCCTCCAGTGGCTCCCTGCTGCTGTGTGTGCAAAGGTCGCAAACACAATTCCATATCCACATGTGGATGATCCAGACTTGACTGACAGAGAGAACTCAAAAACAACCGATTCAGGAATCTGGAAAACAGAAGCTAATTGTGACTAGGAGATCAAGGATGAAAAATTGGTTACAGTTCTGAATTCCACCAAACTCAGACATTAAAATATGAAATCTGTAAGCACTTAAATCTGTGTATTTCAGTTTTTTAGGAGTATTGATGTTTCTTCAGGCCAAAAGAAAGACTTAGACCCTTACTTGTAACTACCTTTGGTTGGACTTTCTTAAACTAAAAAGAGTATTTCTGTTTTGCCTAGTTCTTCTGACCCCAGGAATTGATTAGTGCTATGTGGTGAACCAAAGTGCTGTGGTTTGTTTAAATTAAATGATCTGGATCCTTTGAAAATAGATTGAAGGCATCATATGCATTATGTGGGCAAACCAAAAATCAGATTGCTTAAAATGAGCGCTTTTGGTGTTTATCAACAAAAAGAAAGGCAAAAAGATTGCTTTTCTATAATAAATTATTAAAAATTGGTTCAATACAGAAAAAAATCTTGCTGGTTTGACTAGTGTTACAGCTCTTCGTTTTGCTTATTATTATACTTTACCACAGGGGATATTGGACTTAAAATGTTATGTCAATACACAAGAATAATTTATACACTAATAAATCCTTCACTGCATCAATTATAGAGACTAATGCAAAAAAGAAATGCTGTTGGCACAGCAGCACAAGCAGTGCATGTACTTGAGTTCTCATGTAGTCATTTAATTCTTACCTTTTTTATAACCACAACCTATTACTGAAGAGCTGTTCTGTCTCACTAAAGGCATCTAAAAACATGTTAGTAAAAATTAATTTCCTTCTGAAGAGCCTCTAAAATAGAAGTAGTTTTGCGCCTGTCATTTCTGTACTAACTGAAATTAACATGGAAGTGTTTTTTAAGTGTCAGTCCTTTAGAATTTTGATAAATTAAGCCATGACATATTGCATACTTTCTTCTAAAAAATTCGTTTCATAAAGAAATTAGTTCTTCCAGACAAAATTATTCTGTGCAAAATTGTTTTTAATGTATTTTCAAATGTGTAATTAACCCTAAGAATTCAAGGAACAAAGAAGTGTACAAAAAATGTACAGACATTTAAAAGTAACATTGCACAATTGTCATGGTTTAGCATGACATGATACAGGATGACTTAGAAAAATAAGATGAAGCAATTAATCTATGGAATACCCTGAACCAGAGCCACTTCTAAGAAAAGGTCTGCACTACATTCCACTAAACTTGCATTGGAAAACCTTTTCTCCCTGCCCCCCCATATGAAAGGTGACCATGTTTTCATTAGTAAAATAATAGTATCACCAATCATAAATTGGGTTCCATTGGCACAACCTGTGCTAATGGTAACTTGAGTATTTCTGGAGGAAAGAAGTAGCTGTATTGACATCTGATAAATTCTTTTCAGCACATATAAATTTTTTTGTGTAATACAGATCAGTTCACTAAATATTATTTTTATGTTCCATTTTTTATCATCTATTAATTTACATCTTAAGGCAAAAAAAATCTTGGGATATTTTGGTACAGCAATACAGGTCTTAAATGGACAGACTGGGCAAGTGATTCAGTAAGACAAGTAGCCAGGATAGTTATTCCTCTTTATCCAGCAGCTGTGTGATGACTTCTGAGGAACCGTGTCCAGTTTTAGGCTTCCAGGTGTATGAAGGACATCATCCCTGGAGGGACATCACCAGGACAGCTGTGGCTGCAGCATGTGAGATGAGAGGCAGTGAAAATTGGATCTGTTCAGTCTTTTAGAAGTGAAGACTTAGGAGAGAGGTCTTATTATCCATGTAGTTCTTCTTGAAGGTGTACTTGGACAGAGCACGATGTAATGAACACAAATTAGAGCGCAGGAAATTCGGAGTAGATGTTAGGAGAAAACCCTGGAACAGCCTGCCTCAAGGAGCTGAGGATTCTTGTCTTTGGAGATACTCACAACTCAAATTCACTGAACTGGACCGTGCTTGAGTAGGGGTTCAACACAAGAGTTACTGTGACACTCTCTTTTTTTACAACCCCAAAATTCTTTTCAGAAAAGTCCATTAAATGGCTGAAACTTCTAAATGGTGCCTTTCACAATGAACAAATAAAAGGATCGAGTAAAACTTAACCTGAAATTCTTTTGTTTGTTGTTCAGTAGTAGATGACAGCAACAAAAATATCTCAGTGGGGATGTGAAATAATTACAATTGTCTCCTTTGAGGAGAGATTAATTTGAATAACTTAGGTTTCCCTGAATTTGTTCTTGATGATGTGGTTTGTTCAAAGCTCAATGAATTTTTTTGCTTTTAGTCCATGTTGCCTCTAAATGGGAAATGAAGGCTGTGTGACATGCTAACTTTGCCTACAATTGTTTTTTAAAGTAGAGATTTAAACCTTGTTATTTTTGGAAAGTTGAAAAAAAGGTCTTTACAAAGCGTATGAAAGTGTCCTTGGAAAAACATGAGAACTTCCTTTTGAAAGAAACCATTTATTTTCTTGAAAATAGTATCTTCATGCACCTTTATTCAGCGAGATGATTTGAATAAATTCAATTATTTTGATTTTTCAGATACTCTAATTAAACATTCTTAACCTTTGTGATTTCATAATAGCACATTTTCAGGTGTGTGCTCTCAAGCTCTTTCTGTTTTAGTGTCTTTTGAAATGTAAAAGGATGCACGAGGAAGTCAAATCCACCAGAAGCATTTTCTTTTCACCTTTTTTGTTTTTCTCCTTAACTCCTTTTTCTCGGGAGCTGGAGGATCAGGTGGCGGCTTCTGAGGTGAAGCTGAAGGTGGATTTTGCTCTGCATTGTCCAGTGTTTTCAAAATCTGATGAAATCTTCCTTCTTGTTGTCTGAAGTCATATTCTACACTATGGAAAAAAATTGAGAGATCTATACTAGTACATGAAGAATTCCCCCTTTAAAGAGCATGTGGAAAGGCTGCTTCCCTCATCAGAGTAACTTGGTGTTATTCAATACAGCCTGGGGTAAACAGAAGGGGTTTAGGGGTTGTTCCTTTGAAAATAAGTTCACCTCTTAATTTTTTTTTTTTTGAGCAAAAATTTTACTTCATGTGAGTCAAGAACTCCAACATTGTGCCCAAAGCGATGGGACAAAAATTAAGGGAGACACAATGAAAATGTACTAGGATGACCTTTCAATGTGTTTTATTCAAAGGTCAGATTTTGATACCATAATCTAACAGTCATATGCTTGCAATTAAAAGCTCTCACATTCTTAACTTTGTTAAATGCAAATGGCTCCTACTAGGACACAGGCTGGGAACAAAAACATATGAAATTAAGCCGATATGTAAGTCTTTGAGGTAAGTGGTGTTAGTTAACAGGAAAGTAGAAGTCATTTCCTCCATTGTAATCCCTAATTATTATTGATGGCAAACAAGAGCCAGGATGTTAATTAGATAACAGCAGATGAGTGCATAGAAATAAATGTAAGGCTCAAAAAAAAAGTCAGTGTGGACAGGGACTAAGCAGTATTGTACATATTGTCCTTATTTCAATCATCTTTTCTGGGCAGGAGAGTGAGTTGTGTCAGCTGTGTCTGCTGTGAATGTTTTAGGGGGGAGGAGAAAGGTTGTATTTGCCATAACGGGAGGAACAGAGCATCATCTGAGGGGGGTTGGGATGTCACTTCAAGGCCCTGAATCTGACTTTTGCACTGATCAGAAGAAATCTGTGAAGTTAGTCAATATGCAAATCTTTAAACACTTTTAATTGTGAGTATTTTTATATAGAATCCATAAACATCATTAAATAGTGTGTTAAAATTAACTTGAAGATTGTTTCCCTTAATTCATGTGTTTTGAGGTTTTTCATTAAATAATATAACTCAACTGGTAAAAAGAAAGCAGGGGGATTATTTTCATTTATGAAAGAGTAGAAGAATCTCTTGAACAAGAAGCAATGCATGATAAATATTAAAAAAAAGCAGAAGGAAGTGATACAAAATCAGAGCCTGTTGCATTTCATCAGCTTATTATGAAAACTGCAAGTTAATACCTTTTAATATTCACAGACCACGAGTACTGGAGAGGAAACGTTGGGTTGATAGAATAAGTAAGGGTAGCATCTGCTCACGTTCCTTTTTTCTGCCCTTCTCCAGAGTTTTAAATTTAATGTTGGAGATATCATCTCCAGAGGCAGGAGGTCAATTCAGTCTTTATTTAATACTGCCTATGATAACTGGTTTTGGTTGCTACTTGCATTTGTTTATTATAATACAAACATTTCTATTACATGATCTGGATGGAAAATCCCAAGGCTGGAATCCCTGCTGGGTAGTTAATAAATCCAAATTTACAGTCACTGTTAGGCTGAAAAGCTCTTTATTACTTTAGTGATCAGTGTAATCCACACGGGGATTTCTGTGAGATTAATGCATTGTTTGACTCGGGGACTGTGTGTGATAAAGATGGTTCAGTGACAGCAACCCAGCACTCCACGTGCAGGGTTTGCAACAGTGGGGAGTGAGGTTCTTCAAGAGCAGGAAAACTGGGAGCAAGATAAAATACCTGATTTTATAATTGCAACTGGGATGCTGTATTAGGGGGAAAATATTTGCACGGACATTTTAGGCCACATAAAACACAGGAATTGCATGTGTTTGTCTAGAGCAAACACTGACAACAATTGCTTCTTTCAGAATATTGTCTAATGAACTTCAAGTATTAGTCACTCAGAATGCTTTTTTTCATAACCACATCCCCTGGAACAGCTTTGCAAATCAAAAACTGTTGTTTCCTTATTGTCTCGTGTTTGTCTCTTAAAAGCAGAAACTGTTTATAGCAACTGTGTTCTGTACATGTTCTATTAATCATTGCACCATGAGCCTCCAGGCATCATTACCACTGCAAACTACCTGGTAAATCAAAAAGGCCCCTCATGTTTTCCTACTTCCTCTGTTCTTCCCTTTGAGTGATGGTGCTTGTTGTTCAGGATCTTTCCTGCTCTGAAACTGTGTAAAATTAAAAACACGGGGTATTTTTCAGAAGAGAGAAGGCATCCTGTGGTCAAGGGTAGTCTGTATACAAATTCTAGGGAGTGATCTGTTCATGTCTAGTCCCATAAAATACAGAGATTGTTTGTTCAGAGATAATGACCAAGTAAAGGAAATCTGTTTTGTCCTGGACCTTCTTTTTCTTTTTAATGGATACAGTCTCTGCTCTTGGGTATGTCACACAACTTCCCAGAGTATCCAGTGGGCTGTGAAGAAGACCTACAGCTTTGTCTCAGAGGAGTTGTGGTGTTTAATTTGTGACATGTTAATTACTTGGAAATTCCATTACCAGAGGTTTAGGACATCAGTGTGGGACTGAGTTGTATGTTGAACAATAGGTTCTAGTGCTGTGTCTAGTTTATTAAGCTCTTTACAAAATTTGGTTCATGCAGAACATGTGTGAAAAACACTTCCATGTGAGTATTTCTATTAAAAAAGTAAAGGTTTAGTGATTACAAACTCTTGAAGATAATGGTCTGCTATTTTCTTTGAAATGAAGGAAAAAGTTTCAACCTAAAAGAGACATTATCTTACCCTTTAGTTTTGTAAATGTAATCAAGTAACCCAAGGTGTGGGTTTTCTGCCTCATAGCTGAGCTTGCAGAGATTAGATAATGTCTTCAAAAAATTCCTTACTGAGTGGACAAGCTACATGTGCAGTAAACCAAGACTTTGTATCTGTTGGCTTTTGGGTTGATGTCTGGACAGCTGAAGGCTCCTACAGTGTGTTTGTATAGACACAGCATTTGAAACATGTACAGCTTCCAGAACACGGCCCTGCAAAGCTTTCTGGTCATAAGGGCTTAGCATAAGCTGCACTTTAAATGTGAAGTATCTTACACTCAAATTGCACTCTCTGAAATTAATAACAACTGAGGTGAAAATTGTGGGAATTTTGATTTTATTTTGCATGTTAACATGAACTGTAGCTGTAGCTCACTGGCATTCAGAGAACCGAGAGTTTATCTTCTTTAAGATCTAAAATTATTACAGAAACCCTGGCTTTAAAAACGTATCACACAGAGGAATTTCATAATCAGAAATGGCATCACAGATTTTCAAAGCATGCCAGTAATAACACTGTGAACCTTTGTGGGAAATTTCTGTTTGCATTCTCCCAAGTCCAGTCCCCCTTTCCTTTCAGCTAACACCACTGTGAATTGTTTTCTGCTTGGGGTCAAACAACCACTTGGTCTTTTCTTAGAAACTGGGTTAGTCACAGTTGAGATATTTCATAGGTGTGAGCAAAACACTGTTTTGTGCAACTAGAGGGATGCCCAGCCAGGACAGAACCGTGCGAGGGAGCGAGGTACCTGTAAATGATGCACGCCGTGTTCTGACAGGTGCTGCAGTTGTTGAGGTCCTGCCCAGTGTGGTAGAAGTTACGCCTGGAACAGACAGCAGCTCATGAGATGTGGAGCTATAGATACAATAACACAGCTCTGATTCTTTTATGAACAAAAGCCAGCCTGTTCACAACTTCTGTTAGCCCTACTAAAAATTCTAGTATCAAATTCTAAGTTGGAAGGTTTCTTTAAAAAACCCCAAACCCTATGAGCCTTGTCTTGCACCTTTCCCACTTCATGCTGTTAAGGGTTCTGGTATGAATACCTGTTATGAAAACACATAGACATGAGACTGTTTCTAACAAACACATTTTCAAGTATTTGAAAATCCGTGCATTTGCTGAATCAGTCTGATCTCTGTCCTTATGCTTTCCAGTCTTCCATTGACATGTTTCCTATTTGAGTATAACCAAGTCAGATTTTCACTGTGGATAAGATACAAATTTGGAGTGTTGAGAAAACAAGAAAAGTGACTTTTCATGCTTAACACGAACTAGAGCTGAAATACTTTTATGATGTAGAAATCTGCACTAGAAACAGGTTGAGATTGGTAGCTCATTGTGTCTGAAGAAAGTGTAACACTTATACTTAACAAGTTTTATTTGAATTAGGGGAGATCAGTTGGTACCAAAATAATTTTCTGATTGTTTTGGGAGTTCATGTGCATTGTTGTGCTATCTATACAAGTGCTTGGAACATTCAGTGAGATAAATCTACCAAGGAGGATTGAAGCTTCTCATTGGATCTCAGAGAGACACTTCAAGATATTTGACAAATTTTTTCTCTTCAACCATGTGGTAAATGAACAGAAATGGATTATAAATATTGCTGTATAATCTGACTGTGCTTCACTGCAAATTAGTCTTTGCTATGGGCAGATTTGCAAACATAATTGAAACCTGTGCAGTGTCTCGTAGAGAACTGCATGCAGGGGAGAGGGAGTGGGTGTTCTGTTCTGTCACTTCCTGAGGAACCACAGTCGGGTGGGGGTTGGATGAAGATTACAAGAGAGAAATGACTTCTTAAGCCTGAGACATACTTGGATCCTTGCCTCTAGTCTTGCTTTTTCCTGAATTTTTTGGGGTTTGGAGTGTTGCATTTTTGCTATTAGTCTATCTACATGGATTTTGTCTCTTGTGTTTAAGCTGTTGCAAATCTGGTGCTAGAAAACCATATGGAGCCACCCTCTGAGGGAGGGTAGCTGGATCTGAATTGTATGGGGGAACTCTTATCTAGAACAAGAATTTTTGTGGGCACAGTGAAAGCTAATGAAAGTATTTTCGTGCTAACATCCAGATGGACATTACTAGTTAATGTTTCCAGATAAAAAAGGTAATATGTATGGAGTAAAATCACAAGCCAACTTGATTTATATTAAATTTTTAATGAGTGTAAATTCTTATTTGAATTGTGAGTTAGAATGTCATTCAACAGAAATATAAGAAGTTCACTTCAATTCCCAGCTAAAATACTTGGAAAAAGAAAAAAATTCTTCAAAATAAATTTTTTTTTCTTTTTTTTCCTTCAGAAGCTGTAAGAAAATTGGGGTATATATAAAGTTGTGGCCACAGTTAGTTCTATCTTGAGAGTTCTGCCCGTGTGAGAACAAGTGCAAAGCCCTGATGCTGGATGGTGTGAGCACAGCAGTGTCCTGCTCTGGGCTATTTCTGCAACTGCACCTACACAAAACCCTCAGTGCAGCCTTCTTGTGATGTTTGCACAGTTTGTGGAAATGTGGAATATTATCTGATTTATTCATTAATTGTAATCAGTAAATACAATTAATTGTAATCAGTAAAAACACGGTGCAGTTTTGCACACATAAGTGATTTATCTACATGCATAAGATGCCTGTGCTAAGCATTAAAGTAAATGTATGGTAACATAGTCTTCTTGTTGTTTCATCTTAAAATAATAAAGTAAGAGGGAACCATAATTCCCTCTATTTTTTTCTGAGTTTTTCAAAGATAAATTGTTTGAAGGGTATATACTACTTTGCAACAAAACAGAACTTTAAAGTGTATCCTAGGTGCAATTACTGTAAGAGATGCTGTCAATAGTTTGGAAAGCTCTATTAGGATATTCTGAAATCTGTTTTGAGCTGAAAAATATTTAAAATTCTATTTTAACTTTGTCCAATCTTTAGATGTTAGTTGCATTTTTGGTATTATTATTTTTGGGGTTTTTTTTTTATAATGCATAATAATGCCTGAATACTTTTTGCAGCCTTGGCTATCAGTCCCTGTGTCACCATACTGACAATAAATAGAGGTCATGCTTTGTTATGGGGGTGCAGAAAGGGGCCGCTCTGAAATCTGAGGGTCTGAAGTGAGTTCTTGCTGACAGCCTTCACATGCTCTGTCCTTAGTTCTCAGTCTGCATGTCTGGCACTCCGTGCGTATCTGACCTTGCCATGCTTTGAACACCCTAAATCTAAATGAAAAGGGGAGTTGTTAAGCTGGGCCTTGCACTGGGTTTAGTAAAGGCAGTGTCAGCTAAAGCCAGACTACAAAGGGACTTGCTTCTCTGCTGAGGCCCAAGCACCACAAAAAGGGCATAAGACACGTTTTTGCAAACTCATCTTTAAATACCAGAAGAGCTGTGTTTTTCAGCAGCAAAGTTAAAAGAATGTTAACATCTACTTTACACTTCTGATGAATTACTAATATTAAAAATGAACCATACCCTTCACTGAGGGCTCTGGATTTTTCCAGATCTTGGATTACATTCAAAAGGACTTTAATCTTCTCCTGGTTCGACTGCAAGGATTCCTCTACAGACTGCAGCCTGCCTTGTAGGGCACAGAGTTCTCCATGTGCCAAGTGAATTTGATTTATTTCGTTAATCTCTTTGTTGCTTTGCAGGTTTATTTCACTCCTTGGCGGATAAGACTTTATGTGAAATCCTTCTAAACAGCTGTTGCACTGGGAAACATCTGACTGGGTGGAATTTTTCTCGATTTCAGTATTACGTGACAGACATGGTTTTGATGCATTGCTGCTGGTCAGTGACACCGTTGGGTGATCTTCACTTGGTAATGTCACGCAGCTGGAATCTGGCTTGTGCTCTCCTGCCTGGTGACAGTCTCTGAGGAAACAAGGAGATGAGCTGTGATTTGATGGAGGTGACAGTGGAGTAGTTTCCTTACTGCTGGCATCTTTGCTGGCTACAGGCGGCTCAGAATCACTTTTCTCCTCTTCCCGAGCAGCAGAGTGGGGGTTACATTCACTGCAGTTCGTAGAATTGCTTAGGCAAGGCTCTGCTTTTTCAGAATCAGACGACAGTGTGCTGTTTTCGTGACTTTCGTTGCTGTTGATGACGGTAGAAGAATGCAGTGAATTACTTGAAACCATGGTTGTGTCTGGTGCATCCAGGGAAACGTTTCTGTCTCGTGGAAAACTCACATGAATGTATTCAGGCACCTGTGTAGACGCAGTCGTCTTGTCTGACACTGAGAAATCATCTGAGTACATCGGTCCATTGCTTTGTGCTTTTGATGATCTTTGACCCAAGCCCACCTCACTATTCCTGCATCCATCCTCCAAGTGATCACTTATTCTTAAGTAACAGAGCTCTGAAGACAGAATGTCTGGTTCACAAAGATTGCCATTTACCTGGATAGAGTTTGTAGGCTCCGCTGGCATTTCTGTCAGTGATTTGCTTACTGTCAGCTTTTTCCTTTTAAAAACTGGGAAGTGTTTCCTGAGGCTGGGAGAAGTTTGTATGGCAATATTCCGAAGCCCCTTCTGAGCCCTTGGAAAAGTTGGAGACTGAGATAGCAAGAAATTGTGATCCCTAAATATTTCTGTTTTTCCAGTTGTGAATGCTGTGTCCCGGGCAGGATTAGCTTCCAGCTCTGCCTTGGTGCTGACACCATCATCCTTGAACCGAACTTGCTGGGATTTGGTCCTGCGGTGCTGGGGGTGTCTCAGAAAATCCGCCGAGTCCAGGCTGTTCCTTTTCAGTAGCACTGGTCGCATTTTCATGCTTTGCTGGGCCATTGAATCACAATTTAAAGTCTGCAAGTAACGTGTTTCTTTGCGACCCATTTCATCTGTCATTTGACCTGTGTATTAATATTGTTCCTAGGATACCAATAAACACCTCACTTCTGGAGCTTATCATTCTTCTCCTTGTTATTGTGTATATTTTCAACTGGCATGTTCTATTTAGGGATCCTCTTTCAAATTTAATTGCTGATTAGACCAAAAACTAAGATAAATTATATATAAAATTTAAGGAAAGATTTCTTGTAGCTCAGGAATGCAAAAATGCTGCTGCCTGCAGCTAACATGGTCTTTGTACTACAAAATTGCAACAGGCTGTTACACTTCCAGTCAACTAATTTAAAGGTAAGGTTGAGTCTATGGCTTTCCTAGTGGCTCTTATTTGACAGCAGCTCTCCATTAGGGATCCAGCTTTTATTTTCTCATGGACCAGTCACATGTGTTTTATTTGCATGTTGTCTAAACAAGCATAATAACTTTTGGGGACATTTTCATTTCTGATGCATAGTTTTACTGATGGAATATATCCATTAATACCAAACTGAATTTCTTTCTTTAGAGATAGTTTTTCTTCCTCAGCCATCTTTTTAATTTCCAATTGAAACTAATCTTCCCAAACAGGTAAGGAAAACGTAACCACTTCTGACCAGAGAAAAATACAGCATCCAGTGGGATTCAGTGAGAGACGTTATTGATGCGTGGTTGTTACTGCAGTTCTTGCAAACACAAGGCAGATCATATCCAAGGGGTTGGCTCAGTTCTGTAAACAGGAGAGGTCCAGGCTGAATAACCCATAAAAGCAGAATAGCAGAAAGTGTTTCCTGAAAATAAAAAGACAAGAGTTGTAGCTGAACAAACTGGCAAACGGTGTCATTTTCTTCTACTGTCTCCCAGTAACTTTCCATCATCACTGGTTCTGTGACTTTGGCAATGAGACAATTGCATAGAAGCTGAAAAATGCTTTAGAATTTTGAAGTGCCTAAAGTCCTTTTTGTATGAAGTACAATACTCAAGAAATGGATATATATATTTATATACAACAGATACAAAATATCATAGGCCTGAATCTGGTCCCAAATGCAGATCTTTAAACTTAAGTCAGATTTCAAAATGGCCATTAAATCCTGTAATGGATGAAATATCCAAAACTGAACAATACAAATGTGAGTTCTTAATTCAGAGGCAAGTTGAGGGGTTGTTTGTTTGTTTTTTTGTTTTTGTTTTTTTTTTTTTACTTGTTAATTTTAGTGTTCAGATTTGAATACAAGAATGCAACTAAATTCCCAGCATAGTGGTAACTTACTATTAACCCTGTTCCCTGTTAATTCACTGGTCATCTCACTAGCCTTACTACTTCCATTAGCTCAGAACCTTTTATTTAAGCATTGCACAGATTTTACTGTATTTAATTTACAAGAATTGATGAGATGGGTGCAGTGGGAGAGATCTTTTTACAGAACATAGCGAAGTGTTATGTAGCATCATGTAACATTTAGGCGCTGTAATATAATTTAAACAAAGTAATAATGTGATATTACTCTATTATAAAGTTCTAGAAGAAAATGAGTGTTGGATGATTTCACTGAGAGAGAAATGTCACATAAGATATTGAGGAAATAAACATGTGCATTAATACCAAATTTTACTTTTGTGGTAGGCATGAAGTTATGGAAATCTGTGCACTGATTGTGCAATGGAAACAAGTATCACAATAAACAAGTCCAACAGTTTCTGCAAACAACATTCCAGTGCCAAGTTCTGAGTTCTTATATCATCCACTAATTACCAGAGACTTTTTACAGTTTTGTTTGAGAATTTATCCAAATATTGCAGTAGCATTCTCCCCATCACAGCTGCTGTGCTCCAGGCAGATGGACTACTTTAAAAGTTACACTTGCCCAATTAAATTCTGAAAGAAGCTTTAGAAAGCTAATCCTTTGTGTTTTAAATAAAAGTAAAAAGCCCTTAAGCGTTTTGTGAGAGCTCTCTCCTTTGGCTGTAGAGGCATTTGAGCTACATTCCTGCAATCTGAATTTGAAAATTGCTATTTTAACTCTGTTGATTTTTAGCTACCTTGGCATCCAGTACTCTGGGTTTACTATGAATTGCAATGAACATTTTGGTGCTGTTTATACTAAATCAAGCTGAAAGAAAAAATATATATAGCTAGGAATGTTCAAATATTTGGATTGAAAACCCAGACTAGTGAATTTCAATGAGTTATAGGTGTCTGTGCTTGAGTTAACAAATCAGTGCAACATCGCCAATTACTAAGTTTAAATAACATTTTGCCTTGCCCAGCATCTAATTCTTCACTCTTTCCTGACACAGCAATTTAAAGTTCTTGTTTTGCTCATTATTTCACATTGAAGTAGGAAAAATCCTAAAGATCCATTTCATAGAAATGCTTTCAATTTATTAATTTAACTTATTTCACTCATAAAACAGAAGATTAAGTCAATTTTAAATTTATGTCTTGTAGTAATAATAACAGTTTTAGTAGAAGAAATTTACTGGGCTTTGATGTTCCATGGCTCCATGACCTTGCATCCAGCTCTCCAGCCTCTTCCTCCACATCCCTTCCCTGGGCAGCTGCCCACAGTCCCAAGGCAATGCCTTGTGCTGTGGCTGCTTTGCTCAATGAACCCCCCCATGGGTTTGTTGCAGTCTCTCCATCCCCTGTTGGATAAGTGCCCTGTGAGGTGCTGGGTAGTTCATGTTGTTTTCAAATGGTGCACATTCCTTGCTTCTCTTCTCAGTGTTCTGGGTATGTGGATCTGACTGATGTTTTTGTGGTTTTTTTTCTTTTAGGCTTGGCTGGTACTATTAAAGAAAGTCTTGACTTTGAAGGTCTCTGCGTGCTTTGCTCACACAATTCTTAGTGGTGGTAGTTACTCTTCAGTGTAAACTTATCCTTGCTCCAGTGTAATTTGTATCCCAGGGTGTAGAAAGTGAACCCTCTAGAAAACAGTCGGGGGCAAAGCCTTCCCCCTCAAACAGCAATGGAACTGGTGTCCAACCTGGGGATTGTGGGTTTGAGTTCTCTGAAATGCACCTACAGCTTAGTTAGACTGCCAGGCAGAGGAAATTTAACAACAAGACATAGGTATTCTTTTATATAAATATTCTTCTATCTTTCCTGCCTCTGCCTTCTCAATTTCTTCAAGAGTCAAACATAGTTTTTTGGTTCATATTTCAGTTCAATGACTGAAGCTATGGGTAGAGAAGTGCAGCTGGTAAGGATAAATGGAGTTTACAGGGAGCTGCATGGAGTGAAAAACCATGGAGCAATGGACAGTTGGGATTTTGGAAGAGAGCAGATGTGTGAGTGGTGCTTCTAGGGGGGTTCTGCAGTTTGTGGCAAAAGTTACATACTTGACATCGTTTTCAAACTCTTTCAGCTGCAGCAGGATACCTTAATTTTCCATTTGACTAACTTGCTCAAAAAATACGTGTTTTTCCTTATAGTGAAAGTGTGATATGAATTGGTGGTATTTTGTTTTTCTTTTAAGCATGTTTTAAAGCCAATATTTATTGAAAAAAATTGGGGCAGACCCCCTTCAGTAAATAAAGGAATTAGGTAAAAGTATTTTGTGGGGGCTTGCAAGAGGAAGATGATTAGTGTAACTTGCCTTCTACTTTTGAGCATCCACACTTTAAATTTCCCAATTCACTCTATGGAAGAGGGTTGGAACAAGTTGATCTTTAAGGTCCCTTCCAAAACAAACTGTTCTGATCCTGTGATTGGTGACAGCTGTAAGAACTGTAGGATAATGCATTCAGACTCAGCAGTTTTCTGTCATGTCTGATTTGTGGTTTGCCCTGTATAACACAGATTTTCTATGATGCACATTTGATGGACATTTTCAGTTTAGAGAGGCAGCTTGCTGTATTTAATTATGGTTTTTGTTTGATAATAAGCTGTTTCCTAGGTGGGAGATCATCAGTTTCTAAGAAATTTGTGTGACTCTCACTTTCCCTTCGTGTTGCAAATCTTTCCAAGATTCCTAAGCTATTGCTGGGATCAGAGGCTGCATGTGGGGGCTGTTGTGAACTGTGTGCTTGTCAGTGGTTGCAAACAGCCTGGCCACTGCAGAGCTCTCCTTCTATGCAGGTTCACTCCTGCCTTTCAAAATGCAAAATTAACATCTGTAATGTGCCTTTTTTTAGTTAAAAGTCTGAATTAAGGCTTTAAGTGCTTTGGTTTGGATGTTGCTTTTCTTCCACTTCATTTTCTGTCTCTATCAGAAACTTTGGCAATAGCTGTTGGCCAAGCTGCTTAATTTAGTCACAGCTCTTCTTTGCATAAAAGTCATGTTGGGTTTCTTTCCTCAAAATAATGAGAGATGTTGAGGATAAGTTTAGATATGCTTCTGAAATCCCTGGAGACTGCAGTGAAACATACATCACCAGCTAGCACGGAGAGCTAGAGATGGATTTGAAACCATTGCAATTGGATGATGCTGAAAATTGCCTCTTTTTCCTGTCCTTCTTTCTTGCAGAGGGAAATGGATGGAAATGTGCTCAGAGTTACAGAGGAACTGCATGCAAGGAGGCCTCTGAAGGGAATATTTTCAAATGAAAATGGGTGACAGATGCAGAGCCTATAAAGTAGAAACAGACCCCCAGAAGTGCAAATTTGCAGCTTATTGTGATACACAGGAAAAGCTGGCAGGGAACAGGAAGGATGAAACTGCTGAGAGAGATTTTTAAATGGCCTCTGTGTACAGGGGCCTGTTGTTGATCACAACAAGAAGTCTTATTACTTTGGGTCCCACAGAATAAAGCTCAAAGCTATTTATGAAAGTAAATGTGTTTATTATAAGAGATGGAATAATTTGTAGAACACAGTTTTGTACCTGGAGTTTTCTCCAGTGCACAGCTTGTCTTGTGTAATATTATTCTATTTCTTACTCTAATTGGGCAGTACACAGAATATCTGTTTCTGTTGGTGTGCACAGCCACAGAGGAGTTCTCTGGATGTTCCTCTATGTGCTCTGTTTTCCCCCACAGCAGTGGTTTGGTAATGCTGAAGGAACATTGGTTGAGCACCTGAGAAAAAAAGGACTGAAGAAGGCAAGAACTTTTTTACAAATCCTGCTGGTGGGTTTTGTAAGCCACCTCCAGGTGGGATCAAGGTGACTGGAGAAGAGGATCTAACACAGATAAGGAATACAGGGTAAGATGGAAGCTTCTGTCCTCAGAAAGGGAACATTTCAGTGATGGAAGAGATTATAGGATTTTGTCTCTGGTTAATTTTACAGCAAGATTTGAAAATTACTTCAGGTTGGTGAGACTGGGTAGAGAAGATGCTGTGATATTTAGTGCAGCAGAAAATGGACTTAGCTAAGCAAGTTTTAGGGATGAAAATTGAGTGTGGTTTGCCTATAATTTGATGGAGATGATGCAATGCCATTCCACATGAAGTGCTGAAGATGCACTAGAAGATGAAACCATGATGATCTTATCTCTGAAATAACTTTCAGAACTATGGTACTTGAAATTCCTTTATTCTACTTAAATAAAAATAAAAGTTCTTTTCCTTTGAAGAGATGATACATTCCATTTGCTCTCTCAGAAAAACAAAAAAAGGCTTCATGGATTAGAAAACATTTTTATCTCAGTATTTCCTCTGGAGCATACACTGGAAATTGTTCCTGCAAGGTTTAGTGTCAGGAGGTAAGATACAACTTTTTATTCACTTAAGAGGGAAGGATTTCAGTCACATATTTATATACAGACACAAGTTGGATTTTTTTTCAGTGTTAGTTTGCAAAGATGAGTGTACTTAAAACTGAGAATTTTCTCTTGAAGAACTGCTTGAATGCCTACAGGGAGAGGGAAGTTATCCAACATGACAGGCTGGTGAGCTGGAAAGTGTCCAAATACTGGTTCATAGCACAAAATTTCAGTGCTCTTCCTTGTATAAGTCTTACCAGTTGAAAAAATATTGCTAAGTACATGATGTTTGTGTCAAAGTATGCACACATTTTACACTTTAGATTATTGCAGGTTTATATTCAGGCTTAATAAAATGTTAACAGACCTACATGTAGATCTATAGGTAACCCATGCATAGGCAGGTTTACACCTTGTGCTGCTTTGGAGGCCACAGCATTTGGTTAGAGACAGATTAGTTCATAAAAATGACCTTTTGAACTTTCTCTTTGGTTGTCAATTATATTGGCTATGCTTGTTAAAACAGCAAAACTTAATATTTTTTCTCAAGTAGCAAACTTAAATGCTGCATTTCCATGGTTCCTATGTGACAGGTTGTCACTGCCCAGTACCTTTCTCCTGTTGAGACACTGTTACAGGAAAAACCATTTAGAACCAGTATAAAGTGCTCACTGTGACTTCAACACTTGAGTTGTTTCCATCATTACAGTATTTATTTAATTCTAAAAAACAAGTTCTGAGTGTACTTGCTGCAGCCCCTTAGCTTTCAGTTGGTTTCTGGGGGTTTTTTCCAATTAATTTATCACTTCAGATCAAGAATGACATGGCAAAGCTGAGTCCAAAAGTATTTAGCAGTCTGCTGTGCTGCAGCTGTGTGTAATGCCTTGTAAGCACTGTGTGTTCAGTTATGATTCTTCAGGATCTCCATAACTTTTTTTGCCACTGTAGTATGTGGGAGTATTCAAAAAATGTAAGGAGTCAACTGTTACTCTCACTTATCTCACAAACCTGGGTATATGGGGAAGCAGTGAGAGAAGAAACCATGCCAAGCTCTTGCTGAAATACATTGTCCCATGGCTTCTGTTTCCTATGGAAGCACTGGAACCTGGGTGGGAATATTGTGCCAGTTCTCATCGTGGTAACAGGGCTGGAATTTAAAATTGCATCTCGAGGCTTTTTTACCTGTATTCCACCAGAGCAGTGAATGACATCAGGAATGCGAGTAACTGGGTATTTTGTCCTCCAGAGATGTATTTTGTGTACTCAGCTGAATATACCTGGCTGTGCCTCTTCCTGGATGCCAGTTTTGAAAAACATTGTTGGTGTGGGGGAATTGAACTACGGCTGCTCAGACTGGGTTACCACCAACTGGCTGACAGTAACTGCAGGAGAGACTGGAAGTGTGTTTATTATTGGCTTTGGCAGGGTGTCTGCAGAGACTGACACTTCCCACAAGCTCTCAGCTTCTGGCACAAAAAGCTACAGGTGGAGGGGAAATGGAGGCTGGGATACAACGAGCTGGGGACTCCCCTGAGAAAATCTCTGATCAGTCATGACCATGGCTGTTTTCAGCGTCAGAGGAAGCTTTTCTCAGGCTTTATCACTGTGCAGGGTAGTCTGCTCAGTCAGTCTGATGCTTTGGCACATCTCCTCTTTGAATGTTTACAAAATGGAGCTGTGATAAGGTTGGTAGTTCAACTTGTGTGAAGTTCTGTGTGAGTTCTGTTTCATTCTATCCTTAACCTGTTGGTAGTTCAACTTGTGTGAAGTTCTGTGTGAGTTCTGTTTCGTTCTATCCTTAACCTGTCAGGAGCCAGAATTATCCATTCTGGGGGGGGACTGGTGAGGAGTAGACCAAAAGAGAAACCTCTGTTTGTCTTGAGTCTCTGCTCTAAGTAATTTCACATCAAAATACACCAGCCTGCTGATGTTGGAGAGGTCAATGACGAGTATTTTGAGGGGTTACAATTAAATAGATGAGAATTGCACAATAAGAAATCTTTGCACATGTTTGTTCTCTTCTTCTGACTTTGCAGTTGCAAATTTTAGTTCTGTTTTATATCATCAATAGTGAAGGCATTAAGGAAATCTAAAATTCAGATTTATAAGACAAGTATTTGGGTAAGAACACAACTCTTAGTGTCATGACTGTCTATTTAACAACTCAGCAGCTTCGTGCTGCAAATGAATAACAGGAAGGGACAACACAGGTATGTTTCACTTGTGTCTGGTCTGCTGTGCAATACTTCTCTCTAAATCCATGAGAAAGGCAGCAGGTTTATTCTCTTTTATGAGCATTGTAAAGGTAGTTTTTAAAGTTGTGTTTTAAGTCTGCTTCACCAACTTATCCATAATTCTCTGTGATTTTATTCTTTCATTTTATACAGCACTTCTGTCCTGTATATTTAAACAGTCTGTAGTTTAATGTTGTTTGTGAGGTGCACAGATTATTATTATGCAGGGCAGGTGCCTTTAAAAATGAACTGTAGCATCATTATTTCCTGACTATTACCTTTTCTAAAGGTAGAGAGAAGTTGCTTTTGAAAAGCCTTGCTTTTTGTGAGGAGAGGATTTGAAAGATTCCCACTTAGTTAATTATTTATAGCCTGAAAAATAATATAGCCTTACAATCGCTCTCCAAGCTTAGCTCCACTCCCCATGTAAGGAGCACCAGGAAAATGAAAGTTTCTCTGCAGCTCATGCTTTGACAGAGACACCCATTCTAAGTTACAGCATTATTACCATGTGTAGCATTATTTTATATTATTAAAATATTTATGGCTAGATACTGGTTTTTCTTCAAAGCAATAGAATAAAAACTCAGTCAAAACTTGTCCCACTGGGTAAGACAAACAACTAGCTAATTTGTTCTTCACACTTTATTCAAATAATATCCTTTTATTTTTACTTTTTTTTTTGGTGGTTACTGCTGGCTTGGGACAGATTATGAAAGCCAAAATCATCTCAGTACTAACAGGTACTGAGAAATGTAGGAATATAGAGACTTCAAAAAAATGCTAAGCAACTTTTTTTCCTGGTACTTAAAAGAAAATGTATGTTTCTTCTTTACACAAAGCTTGTTTAGCTTCTCATGAAGTTGGAAACGGTGTGAGTTACCAAAGGACTGTCCACTTGTCTGGAACTCAAATGTCCTTGATGCCTGAAGGGCTTAGGGTGATGTGTTAAGAAATCATCAGAACTAGCAGGATGGATTTAATGTTTTTCTCTCAACCTTGTAATTAATTGTTTCTCTATATTCAGCTCTTAATCTTGATAATGTTTGTTATTTCTTAATATTAAAGAAATATTAATGTAAATAATTTCTTAAATATATAAATTCTCAATGTAGAGAAACTGAGACTCTGCAGTTTGAGGTTACTGTTGGAGATGCCACAATGCTCCCAAGTTAAGGGCTGAGATTCAGTAGCTGGGGGTCTTTGGCACAGTGCATAACTGCCTATAGAAACAGAGGATGAAGGAAATTCTGTGCAACTGTGGTGTCTTAGGAGGAGGAAATAGTGCATAATGAGATAATAATTATGATATTTGAGAGGAATTCAATCCCATGGCAGAAAAAGTGAGGTGATGATACTTTACCATGTGCTGAGATGGGGAGAGAGAGTGATCTGGTAACACACTGAAGTGTCACATAGATATATTTATCTCCTGCTGGGCACATTTAGAATCAGATGGATCTAGTGTCTGGTCTGCCCTGGAACACGTCCAAAGAGCAAAGGTGCAATCGTGGTTTAAAGCAATAAATCACAAAAGTGTAGATAAACATTTCACTCTCCTCTTGGGAAAGGTGATGCTTCACCTTGCTGAGTTTCTACGACAACACCAGAGAGGGAGGGAGGTGACCCTTTGATGACCTACTGATGGTCACTAAAGGAAAGATGAACATCTCTGGACACTCCAAGGGCTCTGAACCTTGCTGGAGAAATGAACACCTTCTCTGGGCAACAAAAGCTCTTGTCCCAGTGATGCCAAGGGCAAAACAAAAGCCTGGTTGTTTCCTTGCCTTTTCCCATTTCAGGTATTTCTTAATATCTCTACCTCATAACTGATTTTATATCTTGTATAAATTCAAATTTTTTTAGCTTACAAAGTTATATTTAGATCGTCAGAGAAGTCAATAATTGATGATATGTCTAATAAATCTGCAGTGTCCTGAGTTGTGTGGCACCTGCTTGTCACTCAGCACTGGGGTTTTTGTTATTCAGTCTTTACTGAGGCTGGCAGTTTGGAGAAGTCCAGAAGTTGAATTTGAGAACTGCAATAAGCCTAACTAAAAGTTAGGAAATAAGTATCTTCAAGAAATTTTTGTCTGCTCAAATTATTTTTCCACAAGTGAGGGCAATTAATTTCAAAGAAGACAGGAGATAGAAGATATGCAGCATTCTGTATGAATTAATAGAAACTTCAATTCCTTGTATGTTTTGAAATATGTGAAGTCCTTAGAAAATAATATGCAAGTTAATTGCATAAGCAGATACATATTGCCTTAAATGCACTTTCCCTGTGCTTTCCCATCCTCTTCTAAGCATAAGAATGAGGAATGGCCCAAGTAATTGAGTATTTTACATGATTGTATCATCTCTAGTTGGAGAAGAAAAGAGCAATCTCTGAAGTGGTTACATAATATGGAATATCGCCTGCCCTGTCTCAGGGAAAAAGATGACCTTTCTTCCTTTTTGTATCCCTGGGATGATCTCCTGGGGCCTGTTAGTGAAATATCAGCAATTTTATAGAAGTTACTTCCTTCCTTCATTATTTCATATGTTGCCTTAATGGCCCTGCAATGAGGTTATTTTCAGAAAATTGTAGTGTTTTTTATTTTAGAGAATAATTTCATTGCAAAAGGTCTCCTTGGGAATAGCTTCAGGTTCAACTTGGGTAAGTAGCAGTGTGATTCAAGCAAAATACTGAAATGTATTCCTGTGTTATTAAGAAGGCAGGTAAAACATGAAGAACTTGGGCGTGGTTGTGTCTCACTTCAGACGTGACTGAACATGGAGTTTTTCCAATGTTTTTCAGAAAAAGTTAAACAAGAAACCAAATGAGTACCTTGCCATGAAGCTGAGCAAGGCAGGCAACCCAGAAGCTGTAGAGAGACTTGGGTTAGAGTTATCATACAGTATGTTAGCTGCATAAAATTAGGTGTGTGTTTCAGGTTTTTATTGCTTGGTTGGTTTATTTGTCTTGTAAAATTCAAAACAAAACAAAACCTTGAAAAACATTGATAGAATCCACAGAAATGTTGCCATGTGTAATCTGTCAAGATTGCTTTGTTTTTCCCCCAAGTCCAGAAAAAGAGTTATGAGGCAGGAATGTCTAACTGGCAGCCTGAGGGCATGTGTATCCTTGTATAACAGGAATCGACCTAGTTCAGCGGGAACATCCTTTCCTTTTCTTAAAAGAGTAAGTTTCATACATTGATAGAGATGTTTGTAATCCTGGTGTCACTTGTTTTGAACTGATGAACTTTGAGAAAATCACAGTATTCTCAGAGCTATTTCTGTTGCAATAACTTAGATTTCTCTTAGCAGCCTAACAAGGCTTATTTTCAAACCCTTTGAATATCCCCAGGATATTCCACAGGTTTGCACATCAGGCTGTTTCCCCCTTTAGCTTGTCTGGAAACACTGGTGTGCCCAAACCTGTGGGGACACCCCTGATGCAGGACTTGGAGCCAGCAGCAGGGAAATCATTTGGACAAGGGCTACATTTGGGGTTTTCCAGCTGCTTTCAGTGGCCAGCCCAAACCACTCTGCCAGCCCACTGCCCACATCCTGCACACTGATATTCTCCAGTTTCTTTGCCACCAAAGAACCTGTTCCCCACACACTGCTGTGAAATCCTGGACAGTGTTCTTCAGTTCAGCAGAGTGCAAGTTCTTTTTCTGTCCTCTCCCAGATGCCTGGGACTACATTACTGGTTTCCTGTTTTCATGCTTGAATGCTCTGTTCTTCCAGAGCATCTGTGCCTTGAGCTGTACAAACTGCTAGGGCCGACTTAATGTCCTGGAACTCTCTAATTGCAGCACAGGCAGTTAGACTTTTATGATAATCTGGAAGGGGTAAGGGAACTCCACTACTGCTCCTGTATTTCAAATTTCCTCCTTCTCAACTGCCTTATTCATTCAGCATCAACCTATGAACAATATTATTTCTCCTCTTATTTGGTTGTGTATATATATATATATATATACACACACATATGATTTGGAATTATTTGCTAAATGTTATTAAAATATTTTAATGTTTGTTGTATTTCACAGTCTTGGAGGTCAAGACCTTGTACCAAGAAGAGATCAAATAAAAGACACTTTTACCTTATGTGACTATAGTGCCATTTAAAAAAAGACAAATGGCCTTGGTCTAGTAGTAAATGCTTTATTTTCATATTTTCTAAATATAAGAAATTCTGTAAGACATTTTGCTTTTAAGAGAAATATTTAAGAAAAAAATATTCTACATTACTGGATTCCTGACACAGAGCTCTGCAGGCTAGGAAACCTTGTTTTAAGATACAAAAGATTAGCAGCTTCCTTTAAAACAAAAACTGAGCAGAACAAGTTACTTTTTTTTCCCTTCTTAATAAACATACTTTAAAAACTGATCATAATCTAAATGGAAAATTTGATTCCAGTCCCTCTAGCTTCCCAGACTCTTGCCTTAATATTATAATGTTGCAGCCGCAGTTTGGAGAGTCTGACCAGGAGCAAGATCCAGGACTAGGAAGCTGTAATGCAACATTCAGCTCAATGGATTTATGTTAACTATGGGAAAAGAATTTGTTTGTAGAACAAATCATAATGGTATCAAGATATAAGATATCCCTTCAAATATCTTGGAAGTTCTTTTGACTGTGTGATGGTACAGCATCTACCAAATGCTTGTTCTGTTCTTCAGCTTTACAGAACTAAAAAGACAGAAAATTACCTGCATCACAACAGGTCCTTTGGTGTCAGTGAACTGTAACAAGGGCGAATCTACAGACCACGATCTAATCAGCTTTTATGAGCAGCTTCAGTAGTACAGACCTGGAACTGCTGTTAAACCCGATGGCACTAATATAGAAAATACAGTGGAGGTGTAGGTTGTAATGGTTCTAATCATAACCTCTTTTCTCTGTGTGTTGTTAGATACGTACTGATGCTCCCACACACTCTGTATTGCAGTGACTAATCATAAAAATAAGAGACTATAAGACTGTTCAGGAGATGCAAACTAAATATCAGAGGCATAACAAATAAGATTTCTCTGGCACTCTCATTGATCAAGTTTGCTTTTATAAGGGTGTGATTCTGCTTTTGTTTGTTTCCTGCTAGGATTGCAATTCCCTAACCTGTATCTACACTCATTATTTCTGTTTGCTTTGTCCAGGAGAAGGTGTTGGCACCCTGGCTTCTTAGCAAGACAATCTATTTGAATTTTAGTGATGAGGAGAAATAAATCTCTGTAAATAGCCTTGAATATTTTGGCAGTAAAGCAACACAAAGAAGTGTCTTTTCGGCACATAGTCATCACCCTCAGAAGGAGTTCAGATGGTCAGATGATGTGGCACCACAAAATATTTTGATAATCACGTTTGCAAAGTTGTTGAAAACTGTTTGAAGCCCAGTTTGTGTTTGGGAAGACCTGTTGTAACACAGTGCTGTTACATCAATACTCACCCATTTTTCTGAGGAGGGTTTATGCTTGGGGTTTTTTGGGGAGCAAGTTTTAATTTCAGAGTAAGGACATAATTTGTTGACAGTGGGATTTAATGCCAGGGGAGCAGAGGTGCCTCCTTTTACCATCCTGGTGTGTTTTCCAAACAGCCAGGAACAGGAGTTCTGTCTCGTCCCGTTGTGGGTTTAGGATTCGGAGGCTCCTGGATTGCAGTGATTGAGCAGCCAAGGGACAGTCACACCGTGATGGAGCCTAAGGCAGGGCAGTCTGAAATTCTTTACCTTTCACAGGCTTTTGACTGGTTTTTCTTTTTCTCATTTAAAAAAATGGAAGAAAAACCAAGAGCTAAACTAATTCCTTATTTAGTTATTCAAAGAAATTTCAACCCTCATTTTCATTCTACTTTTATTGTAAGTATATAATAAATCCAGCTCTCAGGCTGGTGCTAGGTTATTAAAGGAAGATTCCTTATTCGGCCAGAGCCCAGGGAAAATGTGTTAGAACCTCCCTAAGAAAGACAGATTAGCATATGCACAAATAATTGATGCAGACAATGCTATTTGGGAAATTTCTATCTGTATATTATCAGAGTATAAAGATTCTCTGTTTCTGTTACATTATAATTGAAATTAAATCAACTGGGACACAAGTGACATTCCTCAAAGAGACCCGCACCTGAGGAGGATGCACAGTTGGCTGTAGGTTGTGGAATACCCATTGACAGGACATTCTGTAATTTTTGGAGTTTTATCCTTTTGTCTTTAGACATGTGTTTCCACGGGGTTTTCTTTTACTGAGAATTCCCTATGCTTTCTGTTAAACAATTTACCCAAAATTCAATGTGAAAAGCTCTCTGTTTTAGAAAGATTTGGAGTTTTGCTATGAATTTTGGTTTTAGCCAGTTACTCTGCTAACCAGACTCTAAGACATTTTTCAAGCTTAAAAGTGGAGCCCACTGTTACATAACAATTAAAAATTTAATAAAAGCCCCTACTGGATATAATTTCAATACGAAAAATATTTCAGATACAAATTAAAACTGTTCTAACAGTTGCTACTTGTTATTAATCAATCCTAGATAAACACAGTGGGTAGACTGGTTAGTGTAATGGATATGAGTTGTTGAAAAATTATTTTTATTAGGCCCTATTTTCTTTATAAAATCAATTTAAAAGTAAGAGGGAAGTTTCTGGAGTGATATGACTTTCAACAGTTTTAAGCAGAACTATTGTGACAAAGCTTTGTTTTAGCCATTCACAAATATATTGAATTAATCTCATCTCTGATCAAGTCATTGAAATTTAATTTAATTTTTCTGTCTTCAGTAAGCGCAGCTGAAAAAGACCAAAATCAAATAGAGTGATTTAGTTCTGGGAATACAGGAGGTGGCTCTGTTTAGTTTTAAGGAAGTGAATCATCATCCAAGACATTTGTCTTCACATTGTATAAATTTAAAATACATGGCTTCGCAATAAAAGATGTTACTGCACTTTGAAGAGCTTGGATTGCTCAGTTCTGCTCTTTCTGACCTCAGGGTTGCTCTCCCTTGCAGCTGCTCTGTTCTCTGCAGTCTCCTGTTGCAATCCTGGCTGGGTTGATTCCTGCTGTTAAGTATTGCACCTCTGGGCAGGGAACTCTTCCCCCAGCCCCTCTATCACTTCCTGCAAGTTCCCAAGTTGGTTTCCAGTCCTTTTAAATGAAGAGATTGGCCAATCTCTTGTTACAGTTAATAAACCATGGATGGTATTTTTAATCTTACTCTTTGCCTGTACTTTGTGCGTAGCTCCACTGTTTCTGTGGAATACTGATTGCACCACCTCTAACGTGGGAATGAGTGCACCAGGACCCTTGGCAGGACCAGACCTGCTCTGCCTGCTTGGCTGCCCATCTGGTTTAGTGGCATCAGGGCAGTGCAACAGCAGTTGGAATAAGAAATTAGGGAAATGAGCAGCCTGACAGCCTTGGGATGCTGGGGGTTCTCAGTGGACATCTCATGTACCAGGGCAGGGAGTTCCTTCTGGCCTGCGGGACCAGGCTGGAAAGTAGCTGAAGTGATGATGGGAGGCAATCAGTGGCTTGCAGAGGAGGAGGGAAGAAGCTGCACAGATCCCTGAAGGCAAGGATGCAAGATTTCATCTGCTAGAGCAGAGCTGAGGTCGGAAGTGTGACAGCAGTGCTTAAGTGAGTAGGTGAAACAGATCATTGTGTTTTTTGATAAATGTGCCTTGAACAAGTTAGTTCTGTTTCCAAGCAATGATTTCTTGTTCCAAGTCACAGCACCAGTTCCAAGTCACATCCATATTCTGGATTGGAAGGGATTCACAGGGGTCATTGAGTTCAACTCTTTAGTGAATGGCCCATATAGGTATTAAACCCACAACCTGGGCACTATTAGCACCATGCTGTGACCAGCTGAGCTCATCTCAGTTCCTCTGACCTCACTGATTAATGTTATCCATAATTTGTTTGCAAATATGCCTTGGAGATGAACACAAAGTTAGTATTACAGGAAAAGTAGTAAATTACACAACTGTGTTTGAACACAGACTTAAGCAGAAGTTAAATCTATTACAGTGGAGCATTCATATCAACCAGAGACAGTAGCAGAAATTCTGGAGTGGATTTATGGCACAAAACCAGCGAAAAAACAAAACCCAGCAGCAGCAAAAACATTGTAGGGAATGAAAAATCTTCTTTTTTGGAATATTGCTGGAAAATCAGTACAAAGTTAAAAATCCACCCCTCTAAAAAAGGTAGATGGCAATGGACATATTCCATGAAAATCCAAGCTACTTTTATGTCCTACCATGAACCATTATTTTATTGCTTTTATCTATGTATGGAAAAGTCTTAAATGAAATAATACTGAAATTGTTTTGTTTGTCTAACTTGTAACATATCTTAAAATCTGCTGTTACTCTCCCATTGTGCTACAAAATTGTTCTGTATTATTCTACCTGGTAGTCTTCTGCTTTCATAGTTGTACATCCTTTTAGCTAAACTTTGTGAATGTAAGGAAAATGGTAGAACAAGCTAAAACAGCCCAGCATGTTTTCAGTCAGAAATCCAAGGCTGTCAGTGAGATGCGGAAGCAGGACCTGTTCAGTCAGCTATAAAACACAAGGAGACAGAACCAATGAACTATATGAATGTATAAATGGAAAATTAAAAACCCAAACCCACTAAGAGTAGATGAATGTTACTGTAAATGAATTATTAGTACAATGTGCTCATTGGCAAGCTCCACGTCTGTATGGATTGGGAGCTATTCCCCATTTCACATGTAATGAATACTCGAGGTTGTTGCATAGCAGCCCGTCCTAATGTTTATGTATTCGTGCCTTTCCAGCTAGAAACAGTACATTTTAGGACTGCACATGCATTGGCAGGGACATCTATTTCTGGAGAGAAACAGAACTACTGCATTAGCAATTCGCTTGAAATTCTGCTTATTTTTCCTTACAGACTGGTATTGTTTAGTATTTGCATAATATGATCAAGATGTTTGTTTCAACCTCTACATATGCCATAGTTCTCAAGGTTTAATGGGGTTTTCTGAGGAACTGTGGCTTCAAGCTACTGTGGTTCTTTGTTGCATCACTGAACACCTTCCATAGTTGTAATGGCGTTGCTCTTTAGCTCATGACACGGGACAGCTCTGATGACTCAATTGTTCTGAGAAGATGGTATTTTTGGAGACCTTCTCAATAAAAGGCCTGTGGTACAACATAAATATTGATGATGTTTAACACTTGATTAAAATAGTTGGTTAGTTTTTCTTTAATTACACTCAAGATGACATATTTATCACTTTTCCTCCAGAAAGATGTTTGTACTTATTTCTGAACAAAGAAAACCCCAACCAAAACAGAGAGAACTCTTGGCCCGTAGAAATTCTTGGTCACACTCTTTACGTGTGTCATTTCTACAATTACTGTTTCTAACATGCAATGCATTTTGAAACTTCTGGCTTATCCGAAAAGGGAGTTCAGAATTAAATCTCATCTATGATTGCTGCAAATACCACAAAAATGTTGGATTGTTTGAATAAGTTTCTTTGCCCAGTACAGAAAGCATAAACCATCATCAGTGAGTGTGGGATCACAAGTTGTGAGGATGGTGCAGAGTCCCTTTACCTCACTCCACGTGTGAGGGTAAGCAAAATGAGCATGTCCATGTGGTTCTGTGTTTACACTCAGGCTCTGTGTTGGTAAAGTGCTCTATTAATGAGGGCAAATGCTACTTAAGTGCCTACATTAAATAAATATCCTCCTGAGTCCTTCCAAAAGTACATCTGCATGAGGATTGCCTACCCTGCAGCCACTGAAACACTTCTACTAGATTAGGTCAGAATGTAGCTTCATTCCATGTTATTTCTCTTGTTTTTTCAGTGCATTTGCCTCATCCTTGTGCTGCTGCTCTATTTGAAGTTACTACGGCAACCTGTCACCATCTGCTATTATAAAGTGTGCTGGGGTTTAGTTGCTAGGTGTTGAAGTTTGTCATCTCACTCATATGATCCTGATGTTCCTCAGCTGTTTCTTTTCCATCCACAGCTAATCTGCACTTTCTCAGCAGTGCCAGAGATTCCACATCTTCCTGCCTGACCTTAGGAAGCCCTGTTTGTGTTACAGAATAAGTCTGCCATTCCTTTTGATGTGCTTTGTATATACTCAAGCAAAACAACATTTCTTTTACCTTACCCACTACTTTACAGTGTTTATACTAAAGCCAGCAGTTTAGTTCATTTAAATATGGTATTAATTATGCAGGGGGTTAAGTGGACAGAGAATTTGAATATTTCCTCCATATTTTCTCCTCTGTTTTATTTTCATTTGACTGCCTATTTACTCGTGTTCCTGCTCCTGACAGCAGTACAGCATTCACAGTATCAATTTCCTAATTTCTTTACACATTTTTTTCAAGTCTTTCAGAAAACTGGATAATTAAAAAAACTGAGTTCAGTGCTGTATCTATTATGGGTTCTTTTACATTTTTAAGGAAATTATTGTATTGAAGTTGGGAAATGTTTTATTAAATCTCTTCATAGTTGTGCAGAGCTGTTTCTGGGGTTCTTTCTGTTCATATTGTCTCAGCAGTCAAGTGTTTACTTTGATACGTTTATTTTTTATACATTTGACCTAGTTCTAATCAATGTTTTCTGCTGAAATTCACAGGCTAAATCCGAACAAACCTAAGCACAGCTAAAATGACTCCCTAGGATTCTACCTGAACTTCACCTTGTCTGCCACAACCTCTTTTATACTATTCAATTCCTATGGACAGTGTTTGACAATGAAATAAGTTTTTTAATAGACTATTGTGTGATTCTGAATTTCTTCTGCCCATCCCATGAACACTCAGGCTGTGTCCCGGTGTAAGAGCTGGTTCTTGTGCAGAACTTGCTGTATTCACAGGCAGTTCATGCTCTTTGCACATTCCAGTAAGAGGCACTTAAACCCCAGAGGAGAATTTCAGTGGATACAGAGAGATCTTTGCAGGTTTGATCACAGCTCTGTAGAGCCCTGTGTTATCCTTAAGTTCTGCCAGTGAGAATGGCAGTGCTGGGGGTGCAGGGGCGCTTCAGAGATCCGAGGCTGCCTCTGAGAAGCGAATATTTATTGCTGCCATTTGGGGATTAGGAGGGAGGGGCAAGCTTTAAACCTATAAAGATGCTAGCATATGATTTCTGATAGTTGAGATTGCTGGCAAGAAAATGATTAAAGATCAAACAGTATTTGTATTTCCCTGCTTTACAGTTACATGGAAAGGATGGAGGAAGTTTTTGTAGCAAACCATCTTTACTGTCACCTATTTTATTATCATTCAGTCCAACTGATGTGAATTTGACAGGTTTGGTGCAAGGTCCTGGCCAGCAAGATATGATCTTTGCTTATGGCTCTTTTCAATGCATGTCATCTGTTAATTTTAAAATCACCATACACAGTCACTGAGGCATTTGTGCTGTACCATAATCACAGGCATAGCTAGACACATTTTTTGAAGTTGGTTTTAACAAAAGAAATAACCTTCTTAAAGTCTTTATGCCCTTAAGCATCATAATACATCTATTCAATGCTTGTGAAGAAATGCTGCTTATTTCAAGCAGTGATTATTTAACTTGAATCTAGAGAGGCATTTAGTGGTGAATGCTTAACTACTAAAAATACGAGCTGCTTTTCGTGTCAATTCTCTAACTTCTGTCAGTAATCTTTTTTCAAAATCAAAACACGAGAAGAAAACCCCCACACAATTTCAGCACCGAATCCTTTGCAATTCATTATTCCTTTCAGCGATGCATTTAACACCACAGCAAAGATTTGTCTGCTCCAGAACTGTAAAAGTGAAGTACTACTGCAGGAAACCCAGCATTTCTTTTAGAAGAGCATCAGTACCCGAGAACACACGATTTCTTACCTGAAAGCTTTTGCTTTACCTGCAGAAAATGAGTCTTCTTAGCCTTAAAAAGTAGGCAAGGCTCTCACTAGCACTAAGGTTACTCCGACAGAAGCTACGGTATGTCCTTTAGGTTGTAATTTCACTGTTTGTATGCAAGAAGTGCGCTGGGTCTGCTCACGTAGGAATAAATAAATAAAGCCCCGGCAGCGCGAAGCGAGCAGCGGCTCGTGGAGGGAAGAACAAGACCTCTAGTGGGCACAGGCAGCAGCCGAGACAGGCACGGCTCCCTCCGCTGGAATGGGGACAAAATGGTCGGGTGCGACAGAGCAGCCCAGCTGGGAAAGCTCGTGTGCCTCTGGCTCTGATTAACAGCGGGACAAAGCGAGCCCGAGGGACACCGAGAGCCTGAGCAGCGCCGGGGCCGGTTCTGAGCCAGGACAGTGAAAAGATCCAAGGAAATCTAGAAAAGGATTTTGCACGCTCATCGATTTTGTTGTTAAAATAAAGCGAAGCGTTGGAAGCAGGCTCGATTTTAAAACGAGAATTAAAGCATCAGCAAATGAAAAGGAATCAATAAGTTGGGAGCTTTACAGTATTAAAGGAAAACTGCAGATCATTGAACTCACTATTAGTACTTGGGAAAGAAGCGTCTTTGTGACTTCCAGTAACTTAGAGTGAAAACTTAGAACTGGAAATCATGTCATATCTTTCAGCATTTAGACTTGCGAATTAAGAAAGACTAAATACTTCCTTTTGAGGAAGTTTGAAAGAAGTTTTGAGATATGAAGGTCATAAGGTTCTATAGAAGTTCAGGAGTCCTGTAATAGCTGGTTAAACACCTGCAGAATGTAAAAAATAGCATTTATTGCACTATTTCTTCCTGTGAATAATAGAATTATTAGAAATTAGAAAATTTTGATTCTATATTTTCTTTGATATTTGATTCTATATTTTCTTCCTATGAATTCCTAATGGAAGAATCATGGGGAACATCACATGCCTTTTAGGAGTCTTAAGGCGATATCCAGTTGTACTTTGTACAAGTTTTCTTGTCACAATGTGTTTTCCATGTGGTGTATCATTAATGATGCAGCTTTCTTACAAGAGCCTGTCCCTTGCCAAGGCAGCTTTGGAATAATCCTTTTGGAGTTCTTAGTTTGTTTCTTTCATCTGGGCTTGCAAAAGCTTGACTATTATTTATTTCTACATGCATAAAGGGATTTTTCCGACATTTGGCATACTTCAACTTCAGAAAGAGTACAATCCAATACCTTAAGTAATCCACAGGTGTTGATTCTGTCTGGTTTGCTTTCAGAGTCATTTTGTGGCGTGCATGACAGCGATCCTAAACCAGATGAACGACCAGCATTATTCAGTGTACATTGAAACTTTCCAGACAAGTTCAGAACTAGTGGTGAGTACTAAGTGATCATGGAATAGATAGTTTTAAGTATTTGATTTCCTGTGAACAATCAGACAATTTTTGGGGTGTTTCTTGTCTGATTCTTCCTAGAATGAATTCTATTGCTGTACATTTTTTGTCTCTGTATTGTTGCACGGCCTCCCTCTTCTAGTTGTGCCGCTGGACAACACTGTAATCAGAAATTTGGAAAGGCACAAATGTCTCTGTTGATCCTGGCACGGAGGTGGTGATGTAACAATCCAGAATAAGTAATGGGATCTTTGTGCAGTACTCTATTGAGGATACAGAAAAGAAAAAGAATAAATCCACAACAAAACAACAGCAAAACTTATCCTCAACTAGTTGAAAATTCCCCCCCCCTTCACACACAGTGATCTATTTCCACTTTCGTTTTCACTATTGAGTCTACTCCTGGTGCTGGTAACATTGTAGGCTAAATGCAATAAATGCCCTATTCCTGTAGTGCATCCTTTTATTGCAGTTGTTTCTGCCATAATTTAATGGTAGTTCAGGTACACTGTAGCCAGAAGGTTTCCATAGTCCTATGTCTGTCCTTTTACACTCCTTGTGTAGCTCTCAGGTAAGTCAGGGCAGTGGCAAAGGTTTGGATTGCACCATCTGTAGTTAGTCCATGGAGGCAATATCTGCACTTGTCAAGAACTGATCCCTTTCCTTCCTTTCTTAAAGCCAGAGCGGTGCCATAAATAAAATTGTAAATGTGGAGTAAATGGACTAAAATAAAAATCCTGTATTTTTCAAATCTATTCATTCTTTATGCATAGTGAAACTGCTCTCCTAATTCACAAAAAACCCCCCAATTTTACTCCAAAGTACTACAACTTTTTCCTTCCATTCATTTATGCCTTATATTTTCCTAAGAGCCCTGCATAATGACTTCAGTGTAATGGCTTTTAGCTTCCATTTGGAATCTGAGACTGCTGTTCTACAGGACTTTGGCTCCAGTCTCAGGTTTACTGATAACACCAGGAATTCTTCTCTTGACTTCACTGAGCAAAGTGGAACTCCCCATCTTGGCTCATTAATCACACAGAAACTTCAAAGTGTGCATTACACAGCCCCAGCCTGACCACATTTTGTTGTTCCAGGACTTCTTGATGGAAACGTTCATAATGTTCAAAGATCTCATTGGGAAGAACGTTTACCCTTCGGACTGGATGGCCATGAGCATGGTGCAGAACAGGTAAAGAGGGGAGGAGGACCAGTGCTCCTGTTCTGTGTGCCTGTGGAGAGTGACTCATTTCGTATCTTACAAAACATTTTTCAGTTCAGTCTAGAATTACTTTATCATTCCAGTCTGGGGAATGCCAAGAAGGTCATCTGAAGCAATCCACTAAATAGCTTGTTGCCTGTGCTTTAAGTCCACTTTTTAAAATTTATTTGGGTATTACCTTTACAGCTGAACTTATTCTGGTTTCTTGTTTTCAAAGAAAAACTTCGAGTTTAGATGCTGGATTGTATTATGAAGTGAATACACTTTTTAAGCAAGACTTCTGTTGACAGTGACCTGTACTACCTTTATTTTAGTTTTGTAGAGATGGTGGTAACACTGAGTTTTCTAGAAGTTGCAGAGGGACTGGTCTAAGAGTTAAGTGTCAAAAGTGCATAGGTTTGAATGAACTTAGTCCACAGATGCTGTTTATTTGAAATGTCACAGTTATACAATTCTTCCACTTTTATAATATATAAAAAGAGAGGAAAGAGGACACTCAATAAACTTGATCATTTCCTGAGAGTGTTTGGTCTTGAGAAAAAGATTTGCCAATAAAGTTTACAGTTTTGTGATATCAGATTTTGATATTGGATACATTTTAATCTAGGATTTGAATGGAATGATGTTAAATGAAAAGGTTGGTTGGGGCTTTTTTTGCATTCTGTGGTTGAAAAGTGAAGATTATGTTCTAGAGGGTAGTGATGGTTCTAGTCAGGTGTCCAAACCTCACTTTGTCACTCATGGATGTTAATGACCATGCAGAGGGATCCCTGACCCCTCTTCTGAGGTGGGCAGGTACAGATGTGCTGGTGGATGTGTAAATTCAGGGAATATTTTGTACTTTACAGTAGTTTCATCTCTCTTGTTTTTCTGTCTGAGCTAGTCTTTGGCCTATAAGGCAAAATCCAACTCCTTGCACATTCTTATGTGGCTGCTGCTGTGATTGCAGTTAGTTTTAATGTACCAAGGATTACTCTAAAAAATATCAATTTGGTACTAAACTACCTACAGTCATCTGGCACATGTCAGCACATCAAACCTTTCCTGTGTAAAGCTGTTTCTCTTATCTAGAAAATGCTGTTGACACCCACCCTGTCCACAAGTATAGGATTATTTTATTCTATATGTGTGGGAAGTGACTGTCCTTGGTCAAAGAATGTCTTTGGGGCTTGGCCTTCACCTGGTGGTGTCTGTATTGCCTCAGGTCCTGACAGTGAAAACTGCTTTGGGGGACTGTATGTGTGTACATCTGCCTCCTAATGACTCTGAGCTCTGTGGACAAGTTGTTCCAGGCAGGTTTTGTCACTCTAAGCTTTATCCTCTGTAAAGAAATAAGTTAGCATTTAAAAAAATATTGTTTAGAAGCTATTTAACAGTCCTCCTGTAAACACATTGCTTACCTAAAATGACTTGGCACTGTTTATACTCCTTGATTATGCTGCTGTTCTCTGGAATGCATAAGGAAATGAGTTATTGATCTTACTTTATGTCTTAATTTTATGTTATATCAACAACTGGGAGTGAGGATTTTTTATCATTCTTTATAGAAATTTGGTTTTGTTTTTTCTTTTTTTGGATTTTGGGGGGTTTTTTTGAGAGAATGGATGTTCCATGAGATAAATTGAAGACTAATTTAGTTTTGTAGATTTGTCTTGTTAACATTCTTTACCACAAACCAGAGAAGTAGCACAGAGAAGAAGTCACAGGGGATCAGGCTTAGGTCTCTTACACTAACACCAAGAGAAGAAAAAGAAATTAAAACAAAACCCCGACAAACCAAACACAAAAAATATCAGCACAGTGCAGGTTTTGCATTCTTAACTCCCCTGTTGTGAACAGGAGGCTCCATGCAGGCTTTTTACTCCCTGAAGGAGCTGTTCTGCCTCGAGTCTCCCCTTTCTGCCTTTGCAAAGAGCTTGGTTAGGGCTGTTGGGCATATCTGTGGTGTGTGGTGTAACCTGGCCAGGGGCAGGGTGGAGCTGGTGGCACTTGTGCCCTCCAGGTGTGCAGCAAAGCCTGGCAGGCTCCCCTGCATGATTGGGTGTGTTTTGTGGCTTGCAAGGAAAGTGGGAATTGGAGGAGTTTTGCTGTAGGAGGGACTGCAGCACAGAGAAGTGAAATCAGTACAGAGACAGAGGAGAGGGAAGAGCAGCACCAATACTGCAGGTCTGGTCTTGTTTGCTGAGCAGAGGCCCCAATTCCTGTCATATGGAAGTAAAGACAGGCAGTGCCTGAATGATACCAGGGATATTTCAGCTAAAAGTTTGATGTCTGGCATAGATGGAAGCAAACAATGAGAGAATGGCTTTTTACAGGCTCCAAAGGAAGGGAGAATGGACACATTCCTGTCCAGGAGAAGCTCTGGTGTATGGGTTGAATGAATTGGAGTAGAAGCTTAACTGACTAAACTTAGTTATCAAGCTTTGCCTGTATCAGGATGGAATTATTTAACTCAAGTTACTTTAACTCACTACTATAAACATCGTGCTCTTTGCTTCCCAAGCATGCTCAGGCTACCAAAGCATGTTTGAAGGAGGCTGAATCTGTGTGTACTGGTCCCACTGGACAGGCAGTATTCAATGAGCAAAAGAGAATGAAAAGGGGGAATAATAATACATATATAATAATATAATAATAAGAAATAATGAAATACCTTTTCTTTTTTCCTGTTCCCCCCCCCTCCTTCCATTAACAGCAAGATGGAAAGAACACTTTTTTTACAGCATGCTAGGTGGTGCAGAACACTTTGGAAAACAGTAACACCATCGTTGAGGTCATGAGGATATAATATCTGAGTTATTTTTGTGATCCTCCATGGTGGATTTAATTAACTTTTGTTCTAATTAAAGTTGCTTACTGCATTCTTCTTATTATTAGTTTCTACTCCTTATATGTGCACTTTATTCCACTCATGACACTTAGATATTGGCTATTAACTTATTAAAAGCAGTAATTCCTAAGTACATGGCATTTGTGGGGAAATGCTTAGCTGGTTTAGCTAATACCATATAGTCTGTCTATCTTTCAGCAGTTCATAATTTTAATTCAGAGGGATATAATTTCTCCCAGGAAATTAATGTACTTTATTGTCAACATGAAGTGCATGGGGAGTCAGATTTGCTGAAGAAGGAAGAGTTAGCAGGGTTAGCAACTACAGGGAAAGCATTCACATCCCTTAGCTTGTCCTCTGGGCTTTGAAAGGGTGATTCCTCACAGGGAGTCTGAAAGTATTTGATCTTATCAAAATTAGTGCCTGGGATCACTTGGGTTGGTGTCCAGTCTGAAGTGGCCCAGTGAGCACTTTGTTTGCATGTCCATTTGGGTAGTGCTGTGAGCCTTTGGCTCACATTATATTAAGGTATTTTAAAATAAATGGAAACAGTGTTTCACCAGCACATTTCAAGGTCGGATCCTACTGGGTGGAAAAACTCCTGCAAGATAACACTGTAGGGTATTTTATAACACTGGTAGTTTGGCTTTTTCTAGAATATGTTTTCATTACCTGTGCATCTGAGTGTTTTCAGACATCTGTCAGAGTCAAGTCTTCCCCAGTGCTTTTTAAGTCTAACTTGAAAGGTTTAGCACTGCAGGTATTTGGCAAAAGAACTGGAATTGTTGTCAATTTTCTTTCATTATACATACCAAAAATAGCTGCTTACTTGCTGATGAGATGCTTTGTAACACCCTCCAGACGTGGTTCTCATGGAGCTCACACCTGGAGCACTGTTATTAACTCAGCCAAAGCTCACTGTGGCTTCAAATCAGCGTCACCTGCAGCCCCAGGCACCTCAGCAGTTCTCAGCCTGCCAGGGCTGTGGGCTCTCTCGTTGTCCTGGTCCTGGCCAGGCAGCAAAGAGAGGCAGAATAAATTCCTCTTCGATGCCCAGCAAGGGATTGCTGGGACTTCTGTTCAAGAGAAGGACAGTAGGGATTCCAGGCCTGGGTTTTGTTGGGGTTTTTTTTGTGTTTTTCTTTTCATAGATCATCAGAGAATGGCTCTGTGACTTCTGAAAAATTTGTTTTCCACATATGTATGCATGTTGCTGAACACAGCCTTGGAATAAGTGTCCAAGGCCAGGTTGGACGGGGCTTGGAGCAACCTGCCCCAGTGGAAGGTGTCCCTGACCATGGCAGGGGGTGGAATGAGATGAGCTTTAAGGTCCCCTCCAACCCAAACCATTCTGTGATTCAATGAGCTCAAGTTGAAAGGGAGAAAATCCCCAAATTAATTAAAATATTTGAGCTGCTTCTCAGTCTTCTATTTATCTGTTGGTGGAAATAAAAGCTTGTCATATTTAAAAACAAACAAACAAACAAAAACCCCAAACCAACCCCCAGGTGAATAGTTTAGGTTACTTTTACCCTGAAAGCTGATTCATTTATGTAACTAAGGTTGGATGACAGTGTTATGGTTTATTTTGTGCAAATAAGGCAGAATTTAGAAGGCTCATCTTCTGCATACAAGTAACTCTTTTCTTTGATCTTGTTTTCCTCTGCAACTTTTGACTGATTTAAACATCTTCTTACAGAAGTGCAGTTGTTTTTATAAGGGCTTGAATTTTCGGGGGAGCAGAATACATTTATACACAGGCTTATGGCATATTGCAGGACTTCATAATTGTAATGTACGAAAAGATATTTTAAGCAACAAGTATAAATGTCTAATGCAAATATTCTTTTATGCACAGTTGCAGAAAAGGGTAAATAAGGTATTATAACAAGTGCAAACAAACGTTACTGTTTAGTCATGGATTTAATTGTGTACAGTGATAGGATGTGTCCTTGGACAGCTTGGTTTTGCTGTGAGACTACAAATGTCCTTGCTGAAATGCAGTTTCCCTGTTAATATGAAGTCCCTTTCAGAGGGAAATTTATTTCTTTATTGTTTTCCATGCTGGAGTATTTGGTACACAGTGCCTCAGTGTTCTCAAATTTGTATTCCTGCCCATTAAATCCAGGCTCCTCTGTTTCCTCATTGTCTTTCTCAGTCTCTACAAAAGTCAGCATTTGTAATCAGGCAAATGGCATTAAGTTAGTCCTGGGGCAATGGGGCAAGGCAGGTGAGAGCAGAGGGAGTTGTTTCCCTGGGGACTGTACTTCCCTCCCAGGGAGAGTTCCAGCTGTGGCTGCTCCGTTCACGCTCTGCTGGCAGCTCCAAGCCTGGCACAAAGAGTCCCTTCCATCTGCGGGTGCCTGTGCCAATGTCACCCTGCCTTTCCATCCTTGCATCTTTCTAGCTAAATTCTGCTAATTCTGCTCTAGCTCTGCATGCTGCTGGTGGTTCTCCATGGTGTGGAATTATCTGCTTACCAAGAATCTGAACACGTAATTATGTAGTGGTTGCAGCAGATAATCCGCTCAGCAACAGAGGCAGTTGCCCATCGTGGTCATGGTACAGAGTGGATGCCTGGTAGGCTTTAACTGCAGTCATTTATTTAGTCTTTTATCTAAAAATGCAGAGAGAAAATATGCAGGGAGATACCCCATTCCCACTCCCACTGCAGAGTGTCTCACCTTTCCTGGTATCAGCTGCTGGGATGCTCACACTCCTAGGCTAAGAGCTCTCAGAACTAAAAGTAAAGTCCTCAGTGGAGAGAACAACTCAACACAAAAAAAAAATCTTGGTAATTTGATGTTCTCAGAAAGTCAGTGGGATAAACTGTTACTCTCCTAAATACAACTTCGACTTGCAGATAGAAACCCCTAAGGTTCGTTGCTATGTGGCCTGTTATAAAATGCTTTCTTATGTTTTCATGTATTTTAATTTTAATAAAACATCTGGGGATTAAGACAACGAGGAGTACTTTCCCCTCTATTGAATATATGTGCAAATGAGTAAAAAACATTGAAGAGATCACCCACACAAACTGTTCTGTGTCACTACAGAAAAGACTGAAATTTCAATATTCATAATTTTCATCAGTTGTAAGTGCAGTTGAGCAATCTTTCTGTCTTCCTCTTTCTGAGTAGCTTTGACCAGAACTTCTTATAATTAGAGTTTTTCAGGAAATAAAATATATGCAGTTTCCTTGTATTTAACATTATTTTGAACAGTTAATTTTCATATTTTTTACCAGAAGCATCACAAAATAGGCCTGCTGGTGTATTATGTATTTGCTGCATAATCATCTCTTTTAAAATTCATAGTCTGCTGGTTCAATGCAACAAAAATCAGTGGAAGAATGGAGAAGTAATTTTGCGATCATCAGTTCAAACTTTCTTCAAAAGTGAAGGCTGTGGAGTTTATTAGTGTGTGGCATCCTGACACAACCATGTTAAGACCTTACATTCATCTTTAAGAGCCAGGTTTCAGCTTTGTGTCTGATTCCCATTCTTGATCTAGCACTAACGACAGCATGTGATTGTTAATTTTTTCATTAATTCAGAATGCTTCTACTATGCAAAAAATTTTCTGGAATGAGCAAAAAAGCAAAGGAGACTGAAGTGAGAAGAAACAATATAAGCAAAATTACTGAAAGTAATGAGGTACTGAAACCTCTCTGAAATTTTCTTAGAGCCCATTCTGACAGCTCTTCATACGCTTCATTTTCAAACTATGAAGTTTCTTAGAGTTCAAAACATCCCATTTCCAGGAGTTTGGCATAAAATGTGTACCTAATATGCAGACTTGAAAATGTATTTTGGTTCCTAAATGAGAGCTACAAAGCAGGTTTTGGGTAGATGCTGAAGGAAAAGCTGCACACAAAGAGCCTGTTGGCCAAGTGAAGGGTCTCACATGGAAACTTGGCTTGTCTGGCACAAAGCCACTGCACATTCCTGTCTTCCTCTGGGAGTTCATTGTGCTGCTGTCAAAGTAACTCTGACACAGTGCAGCCTGCAGTGTTCTGGATGCTTGGCATAGCTGTTTAATGTAAATTTTCAAATCATGCTAGTAAGGAAAAAAACCCAATGTATAATTGAGACAAACCCCAATGTTATAATTGAGACAAGAGCAGGCAGAGCACAGCCATTTTGAAGCAGTTGCTTTCTGACTGTGTTATTTAGTTACACTCTGGGCGTACATTGGAAAAGAATTTAGGAACATGGCAGTGGCTTTATCATTAGAATTCAATATGAATAGTTCAAGAAATTATTCTTCAGTCTGTAGTGAAGCTGAGTTGACACAAGGGAGAAATATGATGAAATTATACTCCTTTCTTTGTGCCACTGGCCATATTTTTCCAGTTACCATGGAAGTGGATTTCTTCCCAAGTGTTGCCATTATTGTGCTCTTCATAACTAGGTTTCATGTAGCCACGAGGTTATTAAATATTGCTTCCATCTTGCATTACCCTTCATTTCTAGATCAATGATTGCCATATTATTAGGAGATAATTTCTGCTCTTGCTTTGTGAAGATTTTTGTTATTACCTTTTCACCTGTAGTACACGTGTGCTTTAGTGTCTCCTGTCACACTGATTGCTCGTTCTGTGTATTTTGTACCATCCAGCATTAGTTCATAGTTGCCATTCACTGCTTCAGTCCTTGACAAGGATCAGCACTGGGGTTTGGCTCTGACCCACTCTTTGAATCTTCTGATTCTGTCATGTGCCTTCTTCTGCTTGTTCTGCACACAACAAGCAAGAAAAAAGGTGACAGAAGCCTACAGGAGAAGGGAATCATTTGACTCCAGCTGCTTTTCCCTTGTGTTTGCTTCATGTTACAATACCTATCAGGTGTCTTCTGCACAGCATTTTATGAGGATGATACTAGGAAGTCAATATAAGTTATGTACAAGTATTATTTTGGCTTTGCTATTCCCTGCTCCAGATTTCACAGAATTGGCATAATGGCCAAACCATGTCTATCAGAACTCAGAAAAGATCTTTAAAAATATAGTCAGTACATCCTCCAGGGTTTGCAAGAACTTCCCTCATATTCCTTGTCTGTTCAGGTAGAGGATTCACTGATTAAAGCGCTGACTAATCAGTTTTGGGGACTACAAAAACCACTGAAGTTAGTGGAACTCCTTCTGGCTTGAATTTTGGACCAAACTCTCTGAAGGAAAAGCACTTAGGGTTTGTGAGAAGAAGTTCTGAATTGTAAAAACTGTCCATGCCTTCACTGGCTTTTAGATGTGACTTTAAAAACCCATATATGCCATCATTTTAATGGTTTCTTTCAATAAGTTTTCATAACACAGGAAATACGCTCTTTTAAACTTTCTTTTTCTGGGTCTGATTATCCAGTAGAAGTTTGTACTTGATTCATTTTTTCCACCTGTCATTACATCAGTGCAGTCACGGCTTGAGGAGACATAGCAAGCATGAGTTTGAGTTGATGCTCATAAATACCTAAGTGAATTCATTCAGCCTTCACCTCAGTATATGGGTTACTCATCTCAGAGTTGAAGCAGTGAAATCCCAAATTTTCGAGTCATGTGAACCTGAAAAGACATTGAAGAGCATCTCACTGCAGTTGGGCACTGCTTTAAAAGAATTCACATGTAGGAGTCTGAGACGAGGTTCTAGTCGTTATTTTGGAAATGTTTCTAATGCTGTATCTGAATCATGCACCTTTCCCAAAATAATGTTGTGGACCCAGAAGCGTTTCTTGTTTGGAACAAGGTGCAGAAAAAGGCCAGCTTTTACAAAACCACTAAGAACAGTCAATGTGAATGTAAGGGTTTGTTTGTTTGGGGTTTTTTCAGGGGGGTGTTGTTTGTTTGTTTGTTTTATTAAGTCCTCTCTTTGATTTACATTGCAAGAAGCTGACACAACAATTCCAACTAGCTTGCTAAAAATAGCTTGGAGTTGCAGATCTGAATTTTAGATTTATTACCTATTTACACTTCAAAAACAAGGACAACATGCAGACCTATTTCACTGTTAGACAAAATCATCATCTTCTGAGAAATAGCCTTGAAATCCTATTTTTATTAATATGTTGTTTATGAATACAGAATTCTTTCCTTGTTCCATCTCAATCCCTCTGTTTTATTTTGAGGGAGAATCAGCTTGAAATCAAATCTGTATCTTACGGTGACATGAATTTCCAATTTTTTCTGTCTTAAATGATTTGTCTACGTTACTTAAGGTACTGTTCTCCCCTGTTAAGAACAGACATCTAAGTGTGTGAAACTGAGTACAGTTGCACAGGATTCTATTCTTTGGGCTCATTTTCCAGCCAAAGTTTTGGACAAATGTCTCTGACAATACAATAAAGTGAAGCAGAAGCAGCAGGAAATTCAGAGAGAGAGAGGAAACAGGAGCAGTTGAACCATGGCAATGTTGTTGCTGTCCTGAGCCAAAACCCTGCCTTTTAATACCCAGATTTAGCCCAGAGACTTTGGACTTCGAACAGCTTCCCTAAATCTTCAGGCCCAAGAGTTTTATATGAGCTGTACATTAGAAGCATCAATCCTCATAAACTCAGGAAATATCATGGAAGTTATTGTGGGTAAAGGAATTTCAGCAATTTTAAATCACAATTATTTAAATTGATGAGAAATTAAATCTGTAGTAAGTGTAGAAAAGTTATTGGTTAATTAAAATTAATGGAAAATGTGACAATTTAATTTAAGTCTTTAAAGATTCATGTTTAAAATTATATTTTCTCTGTTTTTTTCATCAAAATCTCTAACTGTTTTAGAAGTACCTGTTTAGTTTCGTACTTGTGGCTACTTAATTAATGCCCCTTTTTGGTGAAAGGGGAGACTGAGGCAGGACAGTGAAATCATTGAGGCATTGGAAGGAGCCAGGAATAGCATTCAAACCTACTGCCTAAGTGACTCCCAGTGACAGGAATAGATACACCCTTTAGGCAAAATACAAATGCATGAAAATATTGGGAACTTGACAGCCTGGAAATATTGCATGCTCCCTGAAAATGTGTCATTCCAGTCTGTCAGATAAAAATATTTGTGAGAGCAAAAGGGATATTTACAGAAGACAGCTTACATATAATTATATTGTATAGAATCCTGTAAATATTTTTAATGTTTTCTGTGATTTCTACAGGGCATTAAATACCTCAGTATTTCTCAGGTGTCCTTGAGTTTTTTTCTGTATGGCTAAAAGCAAACCACAAGCTTGTCACAAAACTTTTTATTATTACACACAGTAATATGTCAATATTATGAAATAGATTTCCACTAATATATTTCATGTGTGTTTCAGTTATGGTTATTTCTACTCTATCTTGCATGATATTTCTATTTAAAGAGTAAAGGACTGAAAAGTGTGGGAGTTTTTTATTGCAAGAAAAATTATTAGCACCGTACCAGAGTCTGCCTAAACTGGATATTTAGGTGATGTGTTTCACCATGGTGTTGGAGTAGTGTGGAAATCCACAGAATTTGGGAACTAAAAAAGTCTCAGAAATGGAAGACACCTCCTCCTACTCCAGCCAAAAAACTCTGAGTGAAGGGAAATGCTCCTCCCTGAGCAGCTGAAGCTCAAGAAGTGCTTATGTGACTTGGCAAGAAATAAACTTTGTAAATCAAAGGGTCTAGAGCAATACAGAGATACAGAAAAGACACAACACTGAAAAGGCCTTGACCTAAAACTCCTGTTCTGAAGAATAATGATGATGATGACACAGAACAACGTGTCTGTGATTCTGCCAAGCTGTGTGGGGTTTTGTGCTGCCTAAAATAGATCACTCTTTCAGAATTCCCTTTTTTTTGCAACATCTTAAACCATTTGTGTCAAGTATCAGGCAGCTTTGAGGAGATAAATGTCCCTGTGTGAGTGGAGCATCAGGGAAGAATGTGTTTATTTCCTTGTGGGCAGTGTGGGACAGCTTTCAGTGGGAATCACATTTAGGAGTTGATTACATAAAGGTGGCAAAGCAAGTTCGATAGGCTGGGAAATGGCAGTGGGGGCACAGGGCAGCCCTGTGAGTATGCACACAGAGAATGAGAACTCTCTGTTCAGCAGAGCAGTGACAGCCTGCAAGGGCAGCACTGAGCAAAATTAGATTTCTTGAACTGGAGGAGATTTGATGACACTTGGCTTTTCACAAATCAGCCCCTCAATTCAGCTGGCAAGATTAGCTCAGCCAGAGCTAGAAGATGAGATCAGAGGATGCCCTGGACCACAGGGAGGAAGCTCAGCTGAGTGTGTGGGATGATGCTGTGGAGTGACACAGCACCATCAGAAATCTGTAACCTCCCCCTGCCACAGCTCCTGCAGCATCCCTCTGGTCACCTTCACAAGAAGAACTTGGCAAGATGTGACAACATGCGTAGTTACTGAATTTCCTTGATCACATCAGCAGTTCAGGGGAACGTTACACAGATGGAAAGAAATTCTTCTTTAGGTTTTCACAAAGAATATTTACCTCCTGGAGAACTTCACCCACAACAAGGGATTTCACTCCAGCCAGTCACTGCTCTAATGAAGCAGGGAGCTCCTTTGGGTGATTGCTCAGTGGTTAAGTGGGATTCCCTGTAGTAAGCTTGCCAAAAGCTGAACTTTCGCTTTACCTCCCTCATTAAGAAACTGAACTTAGGCCTTCTGATTTCTTTTTTTGTGATGAGACTAAAACTCCTTTCCCTGACTGTTCTGTTTCTCCAGTGGCTCACAGACAGCTGCCAGGGGACCAGTGTAACAACACAGCTTGTTTGCTGTGTTCTACCAGCCTCCAGTGACCAGTGGCATTTAATTGTCCTCCCTTCAGTTTAGTCTTTGATGTGTCTAATCACTTCTGAGCCAGTATAAAATTCAGGCATTTGCAGCATCCTGTAGCAAGGAGCTGCAGAGTTGAACAAGATTAACACAGAACCTGGGTTCGCTTCTTTTGGATGCACATTCTGGTTGTGTTCAGTGCTCTCTGATGCTTCTCAGAGAAGCTGTGAGCACTCAGTCTCTCATCTCCTTGGTACTTTCGATTTTATAGCTCCTGTCACCTCCCTCCTCAGTCACACCATGTCCCCTGACTGAGGATCATTTCTGTGTCACATTTATTTGCTTGTTTTCTTCTCTCTTGTTTCTTTTTCTATTTGTTTATCCTTTTGAGATGCGACACCAAAACACCAGAGTGATTCCAGCACAAGGACACAACATTCCTTTGACAGTCACATATGGATATCCTGTGGTTTCTTAATCTTTTGCTGATAATCCTAATTATTGAATTATTGCTTTCTCTCATGCTGCTAATCACTGAGATGGTGGGGATTTCTGGACCTGGCTATTACAACTATTAGATCTCTTTCCTGACTGGGAATATCTAGTTGACAGCCAGTCATTGTATTTGAACAAATAGGATTGGTTTTCCCTTGTGTTCAGCTTTCTCTTTGCCCCTACAGTGCTTTCCATAGAAATACTTCCATTTAATAGCTTTGAAAAATCTACCTATGAAGTGGAGTCTAATGATCACTTTCAGTCAGTTTACAATTTTGAAAACAACTAAATTATTTAAATAAACTTTATAAATATTTAAAGATACTATTGATTTTTCTTTTACAAATGTCCCATGCTGGGAAGTCAGACAAGGAAATTAGCTTTAGAAACATGACTTAATCACGTTGCATTAATCAGGAGCTTAAACAGGTGCTGCTTTTCAGAATAGAAGGGTAATGTTCATGCTCTTACTCTTGGAAGAAGTAACTGTATAGGATTTTGAATCTGTATTTTCACTGTTTTGAATGTTTTTATAATCTACCCGGGGAGGAAGCTGGACAGAGGTGTCGTCCTGCCCTCCCCACCCATAAGAGAGCTGAAAAACTGCACTCAGTATCTTTGAAGTGGCAAAAGTGCAGTTGCAGCTCCTAACTAATGATGTGAGCACAGGAGCTGTTTCAGCTGTCAAACCCCCAAGAGGAGGTGATGCCACCCTTGTGAATGATCTGGGTTTGGCAGAAGGTAACATTGGGCTTGAAAGAATTGCTCTCTTTTCTCAGGAATGCAGTGTAGTGTGCAGCAGAGGAAGCAAAACTCTGTTGTCTGACTTTTCCAGTAGAAGTTGAGAAACTTTTTGATAATTGTGTAATTTTTTTTATGGGTAACACTATAAATCCTGTGCCACTGGACAGATTGTCACCTGCTATGCTCAGGTGTGTGAGAACTCTGATGCTCCCAGTGTGTTCAGTGCCAAATGTGCTTCCACCAACATCATACATGGTGGGTATTGATTGCCAGATGTTACATTCATTTATCTATATCACTGTTTTTCCTTTTTAGGGTGTTCTTGAGAGCCATCAACAAATTTGCAGAGACAATGAACCAGAAATTTTTGGAGAACATGAATTTTGAAGTCCAAGTAAGTATTTAGGGTTTTTAGCTGAGCCAAGGCAGTACATGCAGGTCAGCCCAAGCCCCTCCTGGTGCTGTGCCCCAGTATCAGACACGTTGTGGATCTGAGTGGGGCAGGACTGGACTGTCTTCCATGTGACATCAGAACTGGGCACTTATTATTTATAATAAGGCACTCAACCAGCGTATTTTCCTCTGTGACTCTGTTCAGGACTGGGAAGCCACAAACTTGTTTTTCTTAGCCAGCCAAGTGCACTCAGAAAGTCAATCTCAGACATAACACACAGAGCCTCTACAATGTCAGTGCTGTGGATGTAGGATAGGACAGAAGGAGCTTAACTTTGCTGATTCCTAGAGTATTTAGCACTTAGAATTTATTTTTGACTTGTAGTCTTCCTGACAAGTCTATCTCTATTTATGCAATTTCATTAGTTCTTTCTGTAATAATTTTTAATTAGGGTTGGTTGGGGTTTTTTGTTTGTTAGGTATCATTCTGTGTAACTGAACTATTTGGTTATGCATTTTACCACCTTTGGCTTCCTTTAGATAAGAATGAAAATGCCTGTAGTTTTCACGTTCATCAAATTGGTGTTAAAATGTAAGTACACTTTTAGATTCAGGATTTGTCCCTAAGTGCTGCCTGATCATGGTGTGTAAAATTATTCTGTTCCATTCTTACATAAAGTTCAGGGCTTTATATTTTGCAGTTCATCTCACAACTTTCAATCTGTTTTAAATGATTCCACTTGTCTAAAAACAGTTTGGGAATTGGTCTCTTGGTCCTCAACACAAAACACCTTGGTCCCAAATAGCTGCAGAGCTATGCCCATGTAGGGGTTACACAGGAAGAGTTTGAAAGACAGTAGTGAAAAGAAAGGTAAAAGATTCAGTTCACACTCAGTTACAGTGGCCCCAAGTAGGAAATGTAGAGCTTTTTCCTGCTTTATTTCATTAAAAATGTTTTACCTTCAAAAGATGTGCTTATACATATGTGCATGTGTATAATATTAAGATTTTTAAAGATGTTTCTTCCAACAAACTTAAAATTTATTTTTTAGTAAATATCCCTGTTGGAAACTCTCAACCCCTTGACATATTTATGATACAATCTGTCTAAGGCTCTATCAGTTTATTAATAAGAAATTTGTAACTTATAATTTCTATGGCATTTAATCACTTATTACTGCACAATGTGTCAGTAATTTTTAAAAGCAGATAACAAAGGTCTGAAAGACATCATGTGCAGGATACCAAAACCACACAGACTATAAAGACTGTATCTGTCAAAGTTTTATTAAGGTGTACACTGCCTTTTTCAAACATGAAAGCAGCAGTTTGATCTGGAGCTTTTATTTCAGCTCTTTCCTGTGGCAATTCTGTGCCTTCCAAATTGTTATCAAACAACCATTGGAACGTTGTAGTTCCACAGTGCACCTTGCAGTTCAAGGGAATACATTAATGCTCTTTTATTCATGACTTGTCAAATATCTGGAGGCTCTGAGTAAGCTAAACAATGTTATAGTAAATAAGTGGAGCCCTGTAAAGAATTGTAATACCCTTAGAGTCTTCATAAGAGGATTTAAAGTACAAATCAAGGTGTTACCTTACTTTTCTTTCATGGATAAAAGCTCTGCAAACCTTCTAAGAGTTCCCTAAGTATACCTATTTAAAAAGCTGCTACTGGACTAAAAGAGGTCTGAATAGTGCAAAGCACATTGTCTAGTATTCTTAATTGTAACTTTAATTTGATTTCCCACCGTATTTTTTTTATATTTATACACCTTGGCTGTAAGCAAACCTGAGCAGTGGTTAACTCAAAGTAAATGAGAAACTCCTGTGCTTCATAAAACAGTTCACCTTGTTACTGTGTAGCTGTATTTCTATTTTTATTTGCATTTGTATAGAAAAACTGTGAATTGGGACAAAGAAATGTTTTTTCTATTTTGATTTGAGAAAAAATTTGGAAGTAGCATAACTATAAGGTTTATTAGGAGCTGCAGCCTGATGATCACACAGCCTGTTCATTCCCACTGCCAGCCCCAGGAGCAAAGGCAGCCCCACACATCCCAACCCTCAGGTGCGTTTGGGGCAGGTCCCTGAGCCTGCTGCAGGAGGAGCTGAAGGGGAAAATAGAGATGCACATCAGTCACAGTGTTATTTAAAATAAAAAGGTGTCGCACATTTAAGTTCTGTGTAAACAAGTGCATGATTTATACTGCTTGCAGGACAGTGTTTTCAGATCAGATTATTAATAGCTGAGGCAAAGTCTTAATTAAAAGAAAAATTTGAAAACTATTGAAAGCCCAGGGAAATAGATCTGAAGATTTTCACTTGGCTGAGTGGTTGCATGGCAATAAATAGGAGACAACGAAAGCAAACAAAGCAAGTCAACTGTGAAGCAATTGAGCATCTAAAAAAGTGTGGTTTAAATCTACAGAAATGCAATGAAGAAATTTTTTGCTACTCTGGTGGGGCTTGTTAAATGGAGAAAATAAAAAGGGTTCCTGGCCTCCTTCTTATTTGCAAAGCAAATTGCTTTTTTCATATATTATGTGATTCAGGTAGAAGGGAAAGAGGTGTTACCATTTAGGGCCTTGGTAAGGATGTGCTGTACCTGATCAGGAGTGGGTCCAGTCCTTAAGTTTAGAACTCAGCATTGCCTTAAAGCCATAGGTTCAATGCTGAAGCTATTGCATACAGAGAAAAATACCAACCCCCTGCCCAGCACAGCAGTGAGGGCTGTTACATTTCCTGCCTTAGCACTGTCATCACTTGGGTTCACCAGGCCCATTTTGGTAGGGAGTCCTTCCCTAATCCCAGAGTTTTGACACCAAAGTTGTCATTGCACTGGGCAGGCTGCAAGGGCCACAATGGGCCTTTGGGTTGGGAGTCTTTGGTCTTGGAGGTAAAAAAATAGTCTGCTGTGTGAGGTTTTGTCCCTGGGTGGGGGTGGTTTTCCTTGGTTTGGGTTTTTTTCTGGGTTTGCACACAGCATGCACGAGGGGTGGATTCAGTACATCAGTGGCACTCAGAGGTTGTGTCCTGCAGAGATTCTCCAGTGTCAGCACGCAGCAAAACTCAGCACAATAAAACCAGGTCTGCCTGGAACGCTTCTAGTATAGAATATTTACTGTTGTGCTGATAAAACAAAGCTGTTAGCTCCAGAGGAAATAATTTTATAGGAAAGAAAGGAGTGAAATTTCATTAAGCAATTGCCCAAAAATAAACCATGAAGTAGGAGTGAAGGAGTGCTCCCAATATCCACAGTGCCTTCAGCTGGGGCGTGCCTACAGTACAAACAGGGACAGAATCTTGAATAATGCATGACTCTGCATTCTTCAGTACTGAACATAAACTGGAACGTGAGGATTTAATGCACAGAAATCTGGAGTTTCAGTAGGAATTATTGGAATAGGTAAAACCTCTCAATATTTAGCAGTTTCTTTTCTATTCATGTCCCTGTATTTGAAACAGGTTATTTTCTTGCATTTATGTTCGATACAAAGAGGTTATGTTAAATATTGGAGCAGGTTATCTAGAAAGGCAGGGAATATTTTCTCACTTCAGGATTCTGAAGAATGAATTCAGCAGTTCACCTGTCTGAAGCAGTTTAGCAGCTCTTGCCTCGGCATGTGCAGCTGGAGCAGCTGAGCTGGCAGGTGTCCTTCAGGTGCATGTTCAGAGCTTGCAACTGGGAGAAGTCTGAAGGCCTGCAACTGTGGAAAGTATTACAGCTTAAGACTGTATTCAGGATGACCATGTGGAGAGAATATTAGGAGATTTATTGATGGCATACAAGGAAAAAAAAGGCAACCACATCTGAGGTCAGACTTTTCCCTCAAGACCATGACAATCGACATCTTACTGCTTGGGGTTTTTTTAATTTGGCTTTTGTTGCATTTCACGTCAATAAAAAGTCTGATCTGTGTGATTGCAAATTGCTTATTTTTCTCTTTTCCATCTTTTTGTTTGTTTGCTCTCAATATTATTTAAAATAATGTTCACAAGGATTCTCTTAACTGATTACAGAACTGTCTCAGGCAGCCAGTGTCCACACCACCTCCCCACACTGGTGCCCCAGTCAGGACCATGTTATATAGTTGTAAGAGGATTTGTTGTGGGCTGCTTTTGATGCTCCCTTGTCTCTGGAGGTGGAGACTGTTGGTGGTGTAGGATTTGTTATCAGCTTCTCATGGTAAAGACAAGGGAAATTCAGCCACTGGCATAACATCCAGTCTTAAAGGACATTGCAATTTTGGGATTTTTGTTGGTTTGTATCAAGTAACAGTTCTTTAAGGATTTGCCATTTTCAGATGTGAAGGTTGGACACCATGTCCAGACCAGTGCTTTGCAGCTGGGCTTTTGCAGGGCAGCAGAACAGATACACCATCATAATGTGTGAATTCTGGATTTAGGAGCTGAGATAGCCTCTTCAGAAAAGGCTTAACAAACAAACAAAAATATTAAAAATTGTGGAATATGTTTTTGAAAAAGTCATCCCTGAAGGTCACCCTGGTGTCTTTGGTTTAATTGTAACAAAAACTGGGTGATTTTCTGTACTTACGATACATCCATGGTAACCTCAACAGCTGCCTGAGAAGATGTCATCTGTGGTAAATAGGACGATTCCGGGACATTTTTGTCTCTGTTGGCAGCTGATGTCATTGCGAGGCGTTACCTTTGTCCAGAACAGAGTATTTTACTCTGCTGGCACTGTCCCCTCCTGGCTCCATCACCTTTGGTTTGGAGTCTTGCTCTGCACAGGAGGAGTTTCCACGCAGGGAGGGAACCCTCCCGCCCTTGGTGGCACTTCCTTGCCGTGGCTTTTGTGCAGCATTTTTTCGGGAATGTCGCTGATTGGAGCTGGCAGCGTCTGACACCTCCGGGGCAGGGCAGAGTGAACAAACCCAAACCATTTCGTTGTGCTCGGGCACAGCTGATGTGGAGCCTCCGCTCTGGAAATGCAGCGTTACCGACTCCTGCTCCTCCCTCCCTTCCCCCCATTAGCACTGTATTTACAGGGCATTAGAAAGGATTGTACTTCTGAATCTGTGCTCTTACAGCCATTATAATTCATATATTAATCACCTATGCCACAGAATTTTATTATAAAAGGCATAGTCCAAAATCTAATATCGGCCTGATTTGAAAGAAATTGCTTATTTTTTGTGTTTTCCTGTCTTTCTTGCATGTATTAGGCTCCAGCAGTAATGAAATGTATTTCAACATCACAAATAGAATTTTGCAGCTTGGTTTTATGTTAAAATCTTCATTTAGAAACCTCAAAATCCAAATCCTCAGTGCATTAAAAATATACAGGGGAAAAATACACACTGTGTAAAAATCTGTGTATGGCAGTGACAGACATTGTTGAAACCATGCAGAGGTTAATAGGGAATGAAACCATTGGGAAATCCAGCTAGCACTGCCTATACTGGAAATATTAAAGTGTTATATTTTTATATATTATATATCATATTGTGCATTTGAAAATTATCAGATTACAGAGTTTGAAATTTACCTTTGATCCTTCCATCAGCAAACATCTGGTTTTAGAGGTGTGTGGAAGAGGCTGCAGCCTTTACTCCTGGATAATTTTTTAGGATAATTACCAAATCTCTACTTTGTGAGATGGCTGGAAATTTCCTACTAAATTAATTCTACGTTTTCCAATTTGACAGCTGTCCAAAACATCTTGAAATGTTATTGGAGGGTTAAGAGAAAACAAAATGTGTCTCATAAGAATAATTTTTGCATTTTTAAAGTCTGTTTCTATATGTTTTTACTTTAGAGAGAGACTACTTTGTCTCATAGAGTTTTAGTCTTGGTGCTTAAAATCTTGTGAGTCATTAATTTGAATATGCTATTGAAAGGATCCCATTTTTTCGGCCATTTTGGGGAACTCTGAGGATGGAAGGAAAAGTGCTTTATAAATAAGGTGATTGAGTCTGTAGGGTGTGTCTCTGACAAAGGTGGCACTGAACTTGGAGCTATTAAATGAAAAAATAGGCAGTTTAGGAATAAGTCTTCATTTTTTCTCCCCACAATCTAGAACAATTTGAGAAATTTTCCATTTCACTGGTATAATTGACACATACAGAGTGTGGGCCCTGCACATCAATAAATACCACTTGAAGGGGCTGAGAACTCTACACTGGTCAAAATAATCTCTTAAAATATTTGGTAAGAGAGGAAACTAGGCCTTTCAGGGCATAAACAACATTTGTCCTGATGAGCAAGGCTCTGAATTGGCTGCAGAATTGAGTTGCTGTGTCTGCAGCAGGGCCAGCTGTGCTCTGGGGCTGTGGCTGCTCACACAGACACAGACACAGCGCTCCAAGGGCTTTGAGACGAGCAGGTCAGCTGGGGAGAGCCTTGGCTGGGCCTCCAAGGGAGGAATAAATTAATGGCAGGATCATCTACAAATGATAGAGGACATTTGAGAATTGTATTTGTTATGGGAAATGTCTGTGGTTCTGGGTGTGGTTTTGTGTGTTGGGATCTGTTTTTCCTGGTATTTTGCACACCAGAGTTTTCCAGGCTACAAAGGACAGAGGCCACTTAAGTTTTGATGGAACATTTTGTTACCAGGCTGTTTAGTGTGGGTTCCCAACCCAGGCTTGTATTGCACCATACAAAATGAAGAGCTCTGTCCCATGTTTTGTTCATCCGTTGAATCACCACTGAATGCATTTCCCATTGCCTTCTGCTCTCTCACTGAGCCCTACCACTGCTTTTAGCTACAGCTGCATTTTCAAGTGTTTAAAGCTGTTGCTGACAGCCTAGAAGCTTCTGAAAATTGTGTTTCCTTCCTTAAATTTGTGTCTCCTGGGGAAGTTTCTCTTTTCCCTTTCCATTTCCAGCGTGTGAGAAGCGCTTCTTTTTGATTGTCTGGAGAACAAGTAATTTGCTTTCAGGAATGAAGGGTTGTGCACTGGAAGCACGGGGGCTTTTTGTCTGCTTGAAGTACACGACTCAGTACTATCAGCTCTTATTTAGGGATGTATTTTGTCCTTCTTTCATGTGGAGAGCTCTTCACAAATTACACTGGAATTTCATACAAATGGCTGTTGAATTAGGATCCGAAGAGGAGGCAGGAGATGCCTTTTGAAGTGGTGCTCAAATGCAGTGTAATTACATCGGTGCCTTTAGCTCCAGATTGTTAAGATTCACCAGCATGTAATGTGTTCCCCCAGTCCTGCTTTGGTTCAGGGTTTAATGTTGTTGGCTAATGAATCTCGTGTGAATCTTTTTTTAGCAATATTTATTCAGCTGCTCTGTTATTAAAAGCAAATGTGTAGTAGTAGTTATTAAAATTCATCTTTCTTGCTTTTCTACTAATTGCATAATACTAATGATGTACATCTCTGCATAATATAAAAATCTCATATTGCTTGCATCATTTGGTTTCATAAATTATTCCACATTATGCATCATTTAATATTATTCCTGCTTTCCTCAAAATTATTATAATTTCCTTATATTCAATTTACAGCTGTGGAACAACTATTTTCATTTGGCTGTGGCTTTTATTACCCAAGATTCACTACAGCTAGAAAACTTCTCCCATGCAAAATACAACAAAATCCAGAACAAGTAAGTAAAACATATACTTCAGCTTATACCTTCAATTTTTTAGTGAAATTATAAAAAAGGCAATGATAAAAATACCTTTGATATTCCTTTCTCCCTAGGTATGGAGATATGAGACGTTTAATTGGCTTTGCTATCCGTGACATGTGGTACAAACTTGGTGAGTAGCAAACTGAGCTTCACTGCAACTGAATCTGTCACATAATGTTTGTTCCATTGGAAAATATCTGACATGGAGTGCTTTTGTAAATATTTCTGCTATTTGAACTTAAAATATGTTTTCACTCCTGTGATTAAGCTTGGAGGTGACATGAGATACAGTTGGACTACCGCCAGGTTTTTATTTAAAAGAGAACTCACAACCTTCTCTCAGATTTCAAACATGACTGAAATCAGATTTCAGGAACCTTATTTTGCAGGAATTGAGACTGGGTAAGTTTTCCCTGAGAAGGTTACTGCTCAGCCTGAACCGTTGGTTCTGGAAATTAGGAGACTCAGATCTGGAATCTGTTTGAATTAAAATTCCCAAAAAGTTTTTACATTTGTCATCTGGCCAGGTTCTTCTGCTCCTTCTGTGAGAGTTTCTCATGAACTCCTTTGGGATCATTTCTTATTAACTGAACTTGGGTAGAATATTCATTTTATCTTGGAAAATTTTTGCATGACATTTGTGTTGAAAATTAACATGGCACACGTTGGAGAGGAACATCAGACTCAGAACTCTCCTTAGTTATGGGACAAATCTCACATTTGTTAATGAGAATGTTTTTGTCTCCTTACAAGCTTCAGGCAGCATTGACACTCTCACACAGGTCCTTGTATTTGCTGCTGGTCTGCTCCACTTATCAGGGCAGCGTTTGGACCATGTCTGAGACCTGGTTGAGTGTTTTGTAGATTTGGGTGTTTGTTGGACCATTGGTGCTACAAGATAATTCTGTGTGGGTTTAGCAGCTGAGGTGTATGGATGGTGTTCCTGTTACTGCAGGTGATTTTGATGCATTTGGTTTGTTTGATTTATTGTTGCAATATCTAATTTTATTCAAAAAGCCAGTAATGGTTTTCTCCTTCATAGAAAGGTTACACCATGTGACATTTCCATGTGGTCCTCTCCTGCTGACAGAATCTGGGGGGTTCTTAAGGTGGTTTACTACTTTCGACTCTAAATATTTATAAGGAGGTGTCAAAAGCTGAAAAACTGAACTCTTCACCGAAAATATCGACTCCTCTGGCATTCTTGCTTATTCCTGGCACTGAATTGTGGCATCTTAGGAGGAGACAGTATCCATTCACATGTCCCCAGCTTTTGAGAAGAAACAGAAAAGAGTGACTGAGTTGTAAGACTTGACCAGTAGAGCTTTAAATGATTGCAGCTCCTAGATGTTTCCCTAAAACTATTTGGTTTTCTCTTCAAATATTCAATTTGTGGTTTTGTTGCAGGCCAGAATAAAATTTGCTTTATTCCGGGCATGGTTGGGCCCATCTTGGAAATGACTCTTATTCCAGAAGTTGAACTACGAAAAGCAACGATCCCAATTTTCTTTGACATGATGCTGTGTGAATATCAGTGGACAGGAGAATTCAAAAAGGTAATTACAAATATCCTGCATGAAAATGCATTTAAATGTCATGTTCTCAGTATTTCTGGTAAATGTTTGTCAAGCGAGCTTTTCTGCTAACACAAAGTGAAATCCCAAATATTAAGAACCAAAGAAACAGCTTTTGTGCAGCAGGTGTAGGATCTCCAGAAGGACTGAGTTGGATTTAGGCAAAACTTGTTGCAATGACAGCAACAAATAGATGGAATAGGAAATAGGGGCCAGGAGATTGCAGAATCTTCATCCAAATTTTCAGGATTTTACTGGAGAAGGTTCTGAGCAGCAACACTTACCTTGAAGTCAGCCCTTCATTAGGTAGGAGATAGAGTTAAATGACTTCTGGGGATCCTCTATAACCTAAATATTTCCTTATCCCCCTTCCTTGTGACATAGATATTGATAAGCCAAAACTTCCAGGTTTTACTACAGTATCAGACAGGAGTAGCAGTGAACAGTTAATTATATTTTATCAGATTTATCAGGAAACTGTAACTTTTCTAAATGTTTATTGTGAGAAAAAAAAACCATTATGAAGAACTGAAAATCCTGGAGTGTTTTCTGCAGTCATTCTGAAAAGGAAAAAGAATTTTTAAGTCTCAACTATGAAATATTTTTGATGGATGGAATAGAAATAGGGATGATGGGACAGGGCACTAGAGATTGTAATCTAAATTTCCTGGCACTGCTTGCTGTGTCTGCTTGGGCAGTGGAGTATCCATCCCTGTCTGACATCTCCATTCTCCTCAATCTCTTTGGGCATGGACTCCCTTTATTCTGTGTTTGCACACTGCTTCCCACAGTAAATGATAAACTGGATATTCAGCACAAATAATTAATTCAGAACAATCTGTGTAAGGAAAATGACAAACAAAAAGGCATCATTTTAGACACATGTAAATATAAATATCTCGTATACCCAGCTATGTTTAATACTTTAAATCATTTGGGGCATTTCTGTGTCAATGAAGTGTGGAACAAATGAGCAGATGGAATTTCCATTTTGGTCTGTATTCCACAGTGCAAAGCTTTTGGTTCAAGGCCAAGATTAAAAACCACTTTGTTTCTGTGCATCTGTTCCCTCCGTGTCCTGATAGTCCTAGATTTGCCTTCTTAAAAATGTTTTCCTGCTCATGGCTTATACCTCATCTCTTGGGAGAGACACACAGATCTGTACAGACAGAAATCCTGAAAACTCATCAGTCATCCTGCCTCATTAACAGGAGCAGCAGCTTGGGAGCCTGGGAGAGGCCAGGCACTCCAGTGACCACTGAATCACTTCTCCTGCCATAAAAATAAGTTTCAGGTGGTATTTTACAGTGACAAGGAACAAGGACATTGGGTTTATTGCAGCTTAAGGAAAAGAGGGAGTTTTCATCTGATGGTGCAAAAACTATTTCATAATTGAGCAGCTGAGTCTCATTGGACTCTAATGTTCTGCTTTAGGAATTGTGATCATTTGCTCATCAAGAATCATGGGGTTTATCCTCTCCTTCCCTATAGAGGAGGTAATTAAGATAAAGAAACTTGCTTCTCTAAGTTTAGCCATTCTGGCAAGTTTTTTAAAATACATATTTTAAAGGAAAGGTACATTAATTTTTATGTTTTAAAATTGTTACCATCTTCATGTAAAGGGGCAAATAATTAATATGAATGGCTAATTATTGGATGCACAAACACTGAACTCTAGGTTTTGCTAGTGGACAATTTTCATATGCAGATTGACATTTAGTAGTATAAAGGATTTTTTTTTAAAGCTTTAGTATAAAATTTTGAGAATGACAACATGTTATTTCAAGAGTGCCTGGGGCACTCAGGAGCCCAGAATGACATTCACTTAAACATAATTTTGTGGAACTTTAAAACTAAATAATTTATTTCTAATCTAATCTTCTCTAATGAGAGAGGAGGGGGGGAAAAAAAAGCACAAACAGAAACATCTTTACCAGCTGAGCCTGTACCAGCACAGGAACCAGAGGCTGTCTGGTACCTCCCACACAATTTAATAACCTTTCCCAAAAAGCCTGTGTCTGTTAATGTGCCCTGGCACTGTGCTGGGGCAGGGCTCTGTTCTGGGGAGGCACAGGGGGTGTGCTGGGGCTGGGGGCTGTGTCCTGCTTTATGCACACAACGTACAGGCAGTAAGGATATAAAGTCATTGAAATCTATCAAGCAGGAATTTTATTTTATTTAGCTATTTCTAGGAAATCGTCTAATCCCAGAGAAAACAAAATTCCACCTGTGGCTCTCTCAAGAATGACTTGCTCCACATGCATATTTAATGGCTTGGAATCTGTATGTAGGTGTAGGACACAGTAAGACATTTTCTTGCAATCCTTTCTTCTACTTTGCATATGTAATTTCCATTCAGCCAGAGCAGTGTTATATAAGCTTGTAATTTTAACTCTAACTCAAGTCGGAGAGAGGGAGCCATTAATATCTACTAATTTTAGCTATCAAGGCTCTGTCTGTCATGAGCTCAGAGAGCTGGGAATCTTGGAAAGCCAATTTATTCATCCCTCAGCGTCTGTCGATAGACTCAGTCCTGTAAATGGATTCCTTTCTCTTGCAAATAAAATGAGAAGCTTGTTGCTTATACGTTGGACCCACAAGGTTAAGAAGTCCCACCCTGCAAATGCTGATAACCCACCTTTCCTTTCCTTGAGAGATCAGGTTGTGCATTTTATTAAGACTTCCCAAAGGAAGACACATCACCAAGTGACCTCGTACTGCTTGTTCTAACTGTGAGCTGAGGCCAGGAGCTGGAAAATGCTTGCCTAGAAAAAAAATTAAACAAACAAACAAGGAAAAATAGTTCTTTGCAGAGTAAATGAAAATATCATTTAAATAAACATGGATTTGAGTTACATTGTGGATTTAACTTGGCTTAGGAAAGATTAATTCATCTGTGTTTATATTTTTGTTCAAATAAATCATTCTGTTTGTGTTTGGTATTTTCAGTTTAGTATCTCTCATGGGTTCTGCCAATTGCTGGAGCCATCTGGGGAAGTTTTCTGTGTTTGCTTTCCTTCCTGACTGCTGTGGGACCATTTCAGAAAGCAGTGCTGGCTGCTGCTGTGTGCTTGGGCTTTCCAGACTCATGGTTAGAGGACAGACATCGATTCTTAGTGAGCCTGTGGCAGTGTCCTGTTGTTCTGAGCCCTCACAGGTGACTGAGAGAGTGACCGAGGTGTCCTCAGCAAGCTCCTCTGGCACAGGAGATTTATTTACTGTAAATAGCCATATTTATTTCTCTCAGTTCTTGAAACCTTGTTGTGTGTAAGAGTTTCAGAAAGATGTGAGATCAGCAGCAGAGACTGAGTTTGTGTGGCCTGGTGCTTCAGACAGATCCATGTGGAAAACACGGACATGTTTTGTGCTTTGGTATCGAGGTGTGTTCAGAGCTGGGGAGATTCCTTGGATCTGTTAGAGAAGCAGGTGGGTTTAAAGCTAAATTGGTGCCAGTGACAATTAGGCACACTCAGTTTAAGTGAGAGGAGAAGAACACTCCAGAGTTTAATTTTGGCACAGAAACATTAAAAACTTTATTCTATTTTTCTGCCAACTTTTTTATATGTTTCGATCCAAGCAACTGATTTTTTCTCTTCTTGCAGCTTGTTGAGAACCTGCAGGAAAGATGCTTAGGGAGAGTTTTTCCGTTCAGATCCAGCAATGTGAAATTATTGCCTCTTTGAGAAGTAATCAATTCTCTACCTGCTGAATAAGTACTAGGAAGGATTTAAGAGGTGAACAATTTTTAACTGGTGTTTGACCTGCACTATATTCACAGATTTGTCTTACTGCAGTAAGCCCACAGAAAATGGCTGGATTGGATGTTTTTGCTTAATATTTCCTTGTCCTGAAACTGCCATGCACCTGTTTTACCCATGTTAAATACTAATACACATCCTGCTTGCATATAAAAATTAATTCAGAGCCCTTTAAACTTCTATTTCAGCCTGGATGAGACAGAGTAATTTTATTTTCTTCCATTAAGCTATTTTTCAATGACAGCTCTTTATTCTCTAATATTAGTATAATGTGTACTGTTCAACAGGCAGTCTTTCATTTGTATTCTAATTACAGAGAAAGAACCAATATTAGAGCAGCAACACCTGCAAGTAACAAAGTGGTGGAAACAGCTCCTTCCTCCCTGCCCTTTCCAGAGGAGTGTGTGCCTGCACTGCCACTGCTCTGAGCCCAGGTTTTGCTCTTGGTGTGAGCAGTGGAGAAGTCTGGCTGCTCAAGACACTGTTTCAAAGCTCGTTGGAAGAAGCAGCAGCTGCTTCTGTTTCTGCCTCAAGAGTGGTTTGCAGGATCAGGGTGACAAACAGATCTGGGTTGGACACTGGAGGAAAGAGGGGAATGTTTGGCCTTTGTTCTTGAAAAACAGTGAATCATTTTTCTGGGTGGAGAGTTTGAATCACAACCTACTTGAAGGAAGTACATCTAGTAACATATTTTCATTTAGAATGTGATGTTCTTTAAAACTGAAGAAATTGTAAAAACACATCTGAAGAGATGTGTGCCCTGCTTGGTGCTCTAAGAGGAAGGACTGCTTTCCTCTGTGTAACCCTGGCTTGGCTTCTTCAGCTCAGAGCTGAATGTTTTGCTAAGGATATATTTAAACAAGGTAAAATATTTTGCATTGCAGTTATCTGAAAGCACCATATCTGAAATATTACAGTAATTCTTTGTACCATGAAAGGCTTCTGGTTCTCTGATGGGATGATCTGGATCCCAGCCTGCCAAAGCTCTCAATTACACAGAAACACTCCAGGGAAAAACAGAATTATTCATGTACTGACAACTGTGTGAAATTTTGTATCAAAGAAGAACATGAAAACTTGCTGCATTAGCACAGTAATGAATTCTGTCATTTTTACAGTGGTTTTAATAATTAGGTCTTGTAAAGCAACTGCGCTTTATTTCAGTGTAGGTCTCCACTAATGCTCTCTCTGTGCCTCTTGATGGGTTAATGACTTGTCAAGAACCCTGAGGTAGATCTTTCCTACGACTTCTGAACAGGGTGCAGCTGTTTGCATGAGGACAAAGACTGTCTGTAGCTGCACACAGACTCTGAGGTTGTGCCTCACAAGCCCAGTGCAGGGGATGCTTTGTGAAAATCTGTGTCCAGGCTTTCAGCTGTGCTAAAAGCCCAGACCAGAATATGCTGAAGCATTTAACTCCTGGGAATATGCGACATAATTACACAAAGGTACAGTTTTGATGCCATCTTGAAACGTGTTGGCCTCTGGATAGTTGCTCAAGTGTTTTGATTTTTTTTTATTCTTTCTTTATTAGTTTGAAAATGAAATCATTTTGAAGTTGGATCATGAGGTGGAAGGAGGACGAGGGGATGAACACTACATGCAGTTGTTTGAGTCCATGTAAGTAGTGCATGAGAATAAATACAATAAATGCCTTCAGGATGTGTTTCCATCTTACTGTTTCCAGTTCTCAGGTTGGTAACCTCACCTAAAATAGAATCTTAGCAACTTTTTTCATTAAGAGACTGGAAATACCATAATGATTCACTACCCCTGGTTCAAATTGCAGTTCAAATTTTGCTCATTTAAATTATTTTCCTGGTTGCTTTTCATTGTTTTGTGCTTCAGCTAAATTATGCAGAAGTTATACATAACCTGCATTTTAATACATCTCGATTGGACTCCAATAGATTATTGTCTGAATTTAAATAAGGCTTTGTGATGTCATGTGCATGTTTTACTTCCTCAAAGCCTGCTATGCTGTATGGGTTGTGTGTCCATGTAGGGGTAGCAGTCTTTGCAAAGTCACATCTCTCATCTGATGAACCATGAAAGCTTTGGGTACACACACAGGGGACATACAGAATCATTATTCTGTTTCTTTTTGCAGCATCTTCTATCAAATTTGAATGTTGCTGTCTAGTTTCCTTCAGGCTCTCCCTTAGGGTAAACACCACTGGTATTTCAGTTTATCATAGGGAATGTTTTCTGGACATTCCTACAATGTCTCCATCTATTTTGAAATACTACATTGCCTTAAAGCTGTAGAGAGCATTCAAACCAAGACTTTATCTATGCAAAAAGCAAGGCTTCCCTCAGATCTTGTGTATGAGACTCTTTGAAGCTCACTCTTTCTGAGCTGTGTAACGTTATTTGCTCGCCTTGTTTGCACTTTGCTCTTTCATTCCAGCTCTTTTCTTGGAAAGTTGAACTATCCAGTTAAACCCCATCTGTCAGCAGTGCAGTCGAGGAGTGCCATCAAACACAGTACAGAGCTTTTGATCTCCCTGCCTTCCCAAGGCCCCCTTCTTGCTCTGACATATCTGTGGCACTGTCCCACTTTCTAGAAGGCCTCAAGTTCAAAGTTCCCACTTTCCTAAAGATGACACTTCATCTTATGTTCAGATACTATTTTTCCTTCCATCCTTGAAGTTGGTGAATGACGCCTGTAGATGGAGAGTTGAAGCAGAGGCTGGTGACCTGCCTGTGGTAGGACCTGTTCTCTCAGTTGGTTTGGTTTAAATATTCCTACCTTCACACCTTTCAAAGCAGGGATTTCAAGCCTCTGTTCCCAGTTCCCTGTTCCAACTGGAAGGAGACACAGTTACATTTGGTTCCACATTTATTCATTTGGTCATATTTTTATCAGCTGATCTCCTAGAACTGTCTGCACTCCTGCACAGCTCCAGGTGTCACCTGAAGGCAGATATTTAGCAGCACTCAGTGACTGCTGTGCTGCTGCTCACCTCTGCAACCAACATTTGCCCATGCTGGTGGTTGCTGGGAACTTCTCCATGCCCACAGTAATGAACTAAACAGGTTCAACAGAAGTTTAATTAAGCACTTGCATTTGTTGCTAGACCTAAATGTTAGTGCAGCCCATGATGGGGTTGTGGCCTGTCCCAGACAGCACGGAGGGGAAGCTGGGGTGATGTGGGGCAGGTGAGAGGCTGTTCTCGACAGGCAGAGTAGACAAGGCTGCCCTGCCTGGGGAAAGGCAGGAGAATCAGTCCAGCTCCATGAACACAAGTTGTGCCACTTGTCCTCAGGCTCAGAAAATGAGTTCTGGCATGTTTTAGTTACTAATGTAGGCACAACAGGAAATGGCATTTGGCAGCTTTCCAGTTCCCTATCACTGCAGTGGCCCATGATATGCAGTTGTTTTTCTCAAGCTTTATTGCAAATATTTTTTTATTTAAAATTTTCATTTTTTTCAAGCTCTGTTTAAAAATTCAAAGGTTTCTTGCTCCCTCCTGGAAGTAAAAAAAATCTTCTGAAGTTTTATGGTCCTTTTTATTGGGATTACTGTATAAAGCTGAGCAATACAACTTTTTGAATCTTCCCTCAAGAGACAGGTATTCCTCTCTCCTGTTTTTTTGCAGTTCTCCTTTATGTGCACTCTGGTTCACCTTTCTTTAGTGACTGGAGTTATGTACTTTGTGCTGGGTGAGACCCAGCAATAGCTTGTGGCTTATGTCAATGTTTTTCTGCTTGTATTGGGAAGAAATGTGATGTCTTAGTGCCTCATGTTCATTGTGCACTCAGGAAACGTTCACAAAGCTCTGCCTTGTTTGCTGTTACTCCAGGGGAACCTGTGGCAGAAATCCATACTAGTCACTTAAACAGTGAATGTACTTTCCTTCATTAGTGTCTCACACTCTCTCTGATACTTGTATATGTAAAATAACACCATTTTTTCTGTATAATATTCCAGTCTCCTATGTGGTTCTGAGGCTTTCTTACTTTCCCACAAACGTCATTTAATGTGCTCCAGCCTTTTCTGTCAGTTGTCAGCTCTTCAGCCCCTTTAGTGTTTCCATTCCATTTGCAGTGTATTTTATAAGCCATGTGTCAGTTATTGATTTAAATATTTCCATTTCAGACCAGAGCAATTGGAGTATTCTGGTTGTATCTGCTGGCCTCTGTCCCTCCTATCTTATACAACATAAATGTTCTTTCACACACATACACACGTACACATTCCCTCTGTCTCAGCACAGTAACTCCCTTGGAGCTGCACAATCCAAGGAATAAACTTTAGATGTTGCTTTTACTTTGCTTGAGTTGGGTATTCTTGACTTGGTTTTATTCTTGGGTATTCTGCAGAGGTTCCATTCTAGGCCAGAGCTTTGAGGATTTCTTTGCAATTGAAGTCAATATGAATATGTATTTTCTGAAGAAGGTTCAAATAATTATGAGGAGTAAAAAAAAAAAATTTCTCCTATTAATTAAAACAGTATACTTTGAAATAAAAATTTAAAAAAATATTGTGCCTAAAGATTAATAATAAATTATTTTTTTACCTGGGTGTCTGGAAAACAATGATATAGAGCTCAATTGATAATTAAGCACTAAGAGGTCAGAACCTTCCCAGCTACCAATACACAGCAGGGCTTCCTTGGGGAAAATTAACTGCATCTCTGCCTGACCCAATGCTTGCATCTATAATTATATATGTGAAAATATATGTATGTATGTCTGTGTGTGTGTATATATATGTAATGCAGCTTGTCAGAGAGAATCCCAATGGAAAACCAGAATGTTAAGTAGAGGAAACAAGCTCTTAAGCAAAGAAATAAAATAATCCTTAATGAGATGCAGGTAATCACTTAATGATGTTTAAACAGTTAAACTTTGAAAAGAAAGCTCTGACAGTAAAGTGAAATCTCTACTCCTAAATCACTTCAGCACTTTGTGGAAACAGTACATGCTAATGTTTTGTTAATGTAAATTGAATCTGATGATGCCAAAATATAAAATTCCCTTTCTCCTACTTTCATCAAAAGAGATCAAGCTGCTCTTTTCAATCTGCAGAAAGTTGATTGTCTGGTTGTGCTTATTTCTCAAAGTAAAATTACTCTGGTGATGACTTTTTTGAGCTAAAAAAATTGTAATTTTTGTTCATTTGAACTTTCTACTTGCATGTAACAGTACAAAGAGAAGGAAAGCAGTTTTGCATTTTATGCTGTGGAAAGTACAGTATTTATTGCAATAGTGTGACGTTCCAGAGACTTGAGTTTGTGATAGCACAGATGCAGGTTGCTCTGTCCTGAAGGTGGGTACACCCTTGAATTCAAAGTCATTTTCAGACAGGAAAAGTAAATGTGGGGGTTTTTTTTCCCTTTGATTTATATACATCTGTCTTCTGGACATCTAAATGACCAACTCACAGAGGGAATATCTGCAGTTGATTTAGGCCTAATTCAGTATTTGCCTTCAGAATGGTACCAACTTTTCTGTGTTTGCAGCCTTATGGAGTGTGCCAAGCAGCACCCTGGCATTTTCAGCTTGGTGAAAAGCTTTGTGAGCCTGGTGAAAAAGCTCCTGGAGAGGCTGCTGGATTACCGTGCCGTGATGAACGACGAGAACAAGGACAACCGCATGAGCTGCACCGTGAACCTGCTGGTAGGTTCTCTCCTGGGATTCTGGTGTGAGGGGGGCAGAGCATTAGAATCCATTTATTAAACATGAAGGTAAATCTCCCCAGGGACAGGAGTGGGTGACAACATTCCCTAGTGACTTAAACTCTGAGGCAAGAGATTTTTATATGTATTTGCACAGTAATATGCATAAGTCTGAAAGCAACGTTCATCCTTTTGTTTTGTTTTGTTTGTATGCTTTATCCACTTTGATTTTGTGGATAAATTAGAAAGTTTGCTGCTCACATGCCTGTACCTATTGGTAGGCTTAATGGGACACTGGGTTCTTGACACAGTCAAGCTGTGATGAGCAACTGACCCACTTGCTGCTTCAGCACCTCCGTAGTTACAGTTTTCAAATGTGGGCAGGAAACCTGCAAGGCACCCTTGCAGTAGGGTGCCAAGAGGTTTGAGGCTCTGATGTGGTCCTAGGCCACTCTGTCTTCTTTTCTACCCGTTTTGTAATGAGGATATGGCGTACAGAGATTCCTCCTCCAGGAAATTCCTCAAAGCCGAGGAGGAACCTCTGCCACCTTTGAAGTATTGCACTCACACACTCTTAGTTCCTCAATAATCACTGTGCAAAGTGGTATAAATTTTGTCAGCTCTTCAAGACACAATTCTTGTCATACCTTTTGCACAGCCTTAGCAACTTACATACCTGCAAACATGTTATGGTGACCAAAAAATGAGCTTTATTCCTGGAACTGGCCCCTTTAGAGGTATTGCACAACAATGCTCCGTAACTACAGTGCTACACATCTGCTTCAATACATACCAGCTTCCACCAAGTGTAGCTGGAGTGTGTGGTTTATTATGTTCATTCATTTGGATAACCATATTTTCCTCTTCTCCATTAGAAAAACCTTCAGTAATGATTTCATTATGAACTATAAGAAGTATATGTATGTATAAAAACATACATTTAATTAATAAAAATATTAATTGAAGCAGTAGTTCCAGGTTTAAACTTCAGATAGTCTGTAAATAATCTGTTTCTCCTGCAGTCTATGCTTTCTAACTAGCAAGAAAAGCAAAATCTCAGTGTGTATATATATATATATATATAATTTTATTAAAGGTCATTAGGAGGTAACTTTAAATATTTGTGTCCCTAGAATTTCTACAAGAGCATTAACCGTGAGGAGATGTACATCAGGTATGGCAACCATGCTATTGGATCTCTTTTGGAGAGGGCAATAATATTGTCCTGTGAGTTCTGGTTTTATTGTTGCGCTGTGATTTCTGTACTTAATGTTACTTTACCATCCACAATGACTCTGTGGCAGCCCTGGCCTCATATGCATTCTCACTCTGTTGTTAGCTTGGCCTTCAGCAATTGGGAATCTCTGCTATGTATTCAGCAAAGGCATTTTTTCCCCCAAGAATTAACTTGTAATTGGTCAAATCACTCAACATTCATTGTCTATTGTCTCAAATTAAGAAAGTACAGATAGATTTGAGGTTTGAGGGAGGGTGTATCATGCATTTAGGATGGCAGAGAAAACATTTTAGTTTTGTAGAACGGCCCAGTCTGCTGAGTGTCCTTCAATATGCAGCACTCCACGGGCAGGGTTGCAGCTGAGGCTGTAAATTTCTGTGAGAGCTGCAAATTCCTTCAGATGTGACATGGCCTCTTGCTGTCTCCAAGAGTTCTGCATATGGGCTGCAGCAGATCTTGCTGCTTCAAAAGCTCCCTGTTTCTTGCCTCTCCTCCCCTGCAAAATCTGCAGAACAAAGCCCCAGGTCCCAGCTGAAATGAGCCCTGGAGGTGGTTCAGAGCTAACCTTGGAGCTGTGAGGCGAAGGGGCTGGGGGGCAACAACGCTGCCCCTGCGGGCATTGCTGAGGAGAAACTTTCTGTGGGGCTGGCAGCTGGGAATGGGAGTGCCTTGAACTGGCACAGCAGGGTGGCAGAGCTCCCGTGCCTCAGAACTCCTGGTGTGAGTTAGAGCACAGCGTGCAATTTTTCTTCCTGGCTGCAGTAGATGCAGCTTGAGCTCCACGGTGGGCAGTGGTTCTGCTGGAAGCAGCAACGCTGCCCTGGGGATCACAGAGAACATTCAGCTTGGAGCTCTCCTGCCCCCAGCACCTCCCGGGTTGTACAGCGCCTGTTCTGCCTTCCTGGGCTGGTATTTTCCACTTTCTCCGTGCCCCTGTTATCTGCTGTGTTTGCATCTGGAGAATGTGTGCCTGCAGGTAAGCAGTGCTGCAGGGGAAGGCACCTGTCCTGAGTAACCCTCCAGGAATCTTGCACTTGGAGGCCTCTCTTAGACCTTGAGTGCAGCAATCCTTCCTCTGAGGAGGAGCTGACCGCAGCTCACAGGAGGAGGACGCCTCTTTCTCCTCCTTTTGTGCACAAAGTTTCAGCACACAAAGGAGCACAGCAAAGTGTGAGCAAATGCCCAGAGCCTCAACCCCCCTGAGTGTCCTTGAGGACGCTTTGGGGAGTCACAGTGTGACATTTACGGAGTTTCCTGTTATCTGGAACATTTTGACACTCAGTATTCCAGTCATGTCAGTATCCAGTCTAATCCTTGCTCTCTCCTCTATCAGGTATTTGTATAAATTGCGAGATCTTCATTTAGATTGTGAGAATTACACAGAAGCAGCATATACCCTTCTACTCCATGCGTGGCTCCTGAAGGTTAGCTTTTCTAAACTCAACGTAAAATTAAGCTTTTGCAATTTTAAATTTTAATATAGTAAAGTGAATGTCTTATTATCTGATTTACTGCATATTAGTTATTTTCCACAGGGGTATTCAAGTTTCTGGTTAGAAATACTGCAGTAGGTCATACAAAACTAACATTAATTGTTGAAATTTTATTTTCAGTCAGTGAATAAAAGCCATATATTGCTGAAACTAAATATGGTAGCAAAAATAGTTTTCCTTTATAGTGAGAACATCGTGTACAAATGTAGTTTTCATTTTGGTAATTTCTAATATAACAGTTATGAAAATTAAACACAGTTCCAGCTATCACAAAGGGTCACCTAACTTTTAATTTTAAATAATATGGATTACATAACCAAGTTATGTTGGCTTTCTTTTGTAGCTGGTAATTAATTCTTTTTCAGTACAAGTATTGTTCATTACCAGTGTAACTGACAGTATCAATTGAAATGGTCAGTAAGATCCATTTCCATTACAAGGGAATATTCCAAATTTAAATGCTCTTCAGCAAAAACGTGATATTTCCTATGGAATTTACTTTAGTGCAGAACTATATAAATTTGTGCTTTTTTGCTTAAACTTCATTTTGATTTTTTTATGATTGTACAAATATGAGGTATATTGTATGTCTTGGTATAGACAAAGATAATAGTATATGAAATATTTTAATACAAAAAATCAAAACTAAGTCAGTCAAGATGATAGCACTGAAAAAAAAGGAACTAATTTTCTCACATGGATTTTTATATAAAATTTGTAGGTGGGGCAAGGATGGGCAGGTGTAACATTTTAATATATTTTTTAAATATTATGTGTGGTGCTGTATCACGTGAAATACAGCATTTGTCTGACGAGGCAGTGAATGCAATCCCTGTGCCTTTCCCAGTTTGTCTGAGGATGGGTAAAAAAGACTTGGGAAGAAAACACTTAGAAGAGCCCAGGGGACCAGACCTTGTGGCAGTGGGGATTTTGTTGTGAAACACTGAGCTTTAAAATTCTTTTTGATGTGTTCTCATTCTCAGTGGTCAGATGAACAGTGTGCACCCCAAGTCATGTCAACAGAGTTCCAGTGCTCACAGACCTACAGACACTTGAAAGAGAATTTGTATGAAAAGATCATAGAATACTTTGACAAAGGAAAGGTAGGTCTGGAGAGTTCTTCCCTTCCAAATCTCTCTGCTGTGCTGCTCTGAATAGTCATGTTTAACGAATGTGCCCTGGATAAAAAACATTTGTGAGGAAAAGCTTCTTTGAAATGTGGGTCAAGTAAAAATTGTGTCCTGCAGGCTTATTCCCAGAGCGTATCCGTTCCATAGGAGCATGTTCCTTCAATAACCTCGTTCACAGAGAAAGAGGGCTAATGTTTCAGCACATTGTCACAAGCATCTCTGTCAGGCACCAACAAAATACAATAAAAAACGTTGAATCTACTTCCCTTTACAAAGAAAAGAATATGGACTACACAGATTCCATTTCGAAACCACTTGGCCCTTACCTCAAAAAAACTCCAGACAGTTCAAAATAGACATATTTGTTTCAGAGAGGACTAAGAATTGTATCCTAAAATTAAAATGTAGTAGATTGATGTTCAGTACCTCAGTTTAGTTCAATTTAAGACAAAAAAATGTTAATAAAATTACCTGTAAGTGCAATGATATTAGACCTGAGAATTTTGGAAATAAAGCAAAGGAGAAGCTCTGCAGTGCCAGACAATTAATCTCGTGACCCAATGCAACCTTTAAGTCGTTATGTCTTGTTCAGCCAGAGCCAAAGGTGCGATGGGGAAGACAATTCATTACTGTTTCTCTCAAAAGTCCTTCCTATAACTTACAAGGTAGAAAGTTTCAGCTTCTCAGGTTTTCTGTTGGCATCTGCAGTAACTGCACTGCAGCAGTGCCCACCTGCTGTCCCAGGAGAACCCAACCCTCCCAATTCCTGATGTGCAACACCCAGCACTGAGATTCACACCACGGCCAAGGACCCAGCTGCCAGGGCCAGGAATACCTGGCCAGAGAGCCCATGGCACCACGTGAGAATGGCCTGATGTCTGACTGGCAGTGTCCTTTCAGCAGCAGAGAATTCTCCTCAGGGACACCTTTGTGTCCTCTGTTCTGACTAGGTGAGGAGACAGAATTTGAGAAATATCTTCACAAGAGGGAGTTTGTTCCTGCTTTAAGACCACTTTGGTGAAGTGCCCAGAGCAGATGAGAGAAGCAGTCCTGGTCTTTCAGTGACCATCACTGTAGGAGGCAGCCGTTGTGTGGAAAGAAAGAAGCTGCTACTCAGGGCAAGTGGCAATTTAAGACTTGTGGTTATTTAGCTGACGAGAGCTGTCATGTACAAGGCTCCCAATGATTATGGATGCTGCAGGATGTTTTGTGAAATGGTGTGTGTTTTAAGGACAGGCAGGTGTCACCCCCCTCATAAACTGCTCTGTGCTTGGGGTATGTTCTGAATGTTATCACCTCAGTGATTTGCTCTTTTTTTTTTCCTTTAATGTATCTGAAAGGTAAGATGATTTTTTTTAAATGTTACTCTAATAATAAAGTAGGTTTACTTATTCCTTCCTGTAATGAATCATAAAACACTTTTATTTTTTAACATTAATCTGCTTTCCTTAAGTTTATGATTGCCCTGAGTCTTCCACTTTAAATGTGCAGTTAATAAATGACTGCACTTTAAAGACAACATAATCAATAAAACTGCAGTTAAACTCTGATGCATTAAAAATTCGTTTTTTGGTACTGAATTTACTTTTTGAACGTGTGGTTGCATTGCAGATGTGGGAAGAAGCCATATCTTTATGCAAAGAACTTGCAGAGCAATATGAAAAGGAAGTTTTTGACTATGAACTTCTAAGTCAAAACTTGGTAAGATTATATATAGATCTTCAGATCATTGCAGTCCAGAAATTAATGCCTTTCAGCTATCAGACAGCAGAGCTGCCTATGAGCTTGTGCTCTACAATGGGTTTTTAATTCATTTGTTGAAGAGTTGCTGTTTCACTGTAACAATCCAGTGGTAAAGGCTCATAAATGACTGTTGGTTAAAGTTGCATGAGCATCTGTTTATTGAGGTATTTTGAAATGTCTGTAGATGAAATAAACATGTTCTCACCTAGGGAAATTTAAAGGCAGCATTTTGAAGCCGCTGTACTGCCTTAGAGTAGAAAGAACACCTGGGTGAACTTTTCCCCCTAAATTTTTCTTTAGATTTTAGCAGCTTGGATCTTGACAAGCCGGAAGAATTCTGTCCTAATCAGGACTGTGAAAGTATTACAGCACAAGGAATTAGAACTAGGTCCAAAGGCTAGAAGGAAATTTTTGAAGGGAAATAAAATATTCAGTTATTCATTTTCCTTTAAATTTAATGAATCCAAAAAAATTCCAGCCCCACAAACCATTTTTATTTCTACTCTCAATATTTCACATTTGCATGATTTTTAACAAATGTTTAGGGCTCATTCCATAGATATCCCTGAATCTTCCACAGAGAAACTGTGGAATCAAAACATGGTGTTCCTGAATGGTGCTGTGTGTAAAAAATGTGCTGTGTGTCTTTTGCTCTGTTTTTATCATGAACTAGAAGATATTTTTGCTAGTTTAAGTTGCAGTGCTGTGTTCTCACAGACATAACACCTAAATGACACTTGGTATTTTATGGAAGAAATTGTTCTAAGCCCTTTATAGGGTGGGTGCCCTTAATATGAGGCTACAGTAAAAACTGGAGTTGATCCCATACCTTGGGAAATATTTGAGGCAGGGAGTTTCTCCAAATGTATTATTTCAGTAATTCTATCAGTGGCCAAGGATGACTTTGGTGTTTGCTTTTCTCCTAAGTTAAGGGTAAACCCAGTTTTGAGGCCAAATATGAAGGTTGAAGCCAAACCCATTTCACTGTGTATCATATTTGCATATAAATGTAAACAGTGTTTAACGTCCCCCAGCAGCAAACTGTGTGATAGCTGATTATTGCTACAGCTCATCAGCTGAGAGCTGATAGCTCTTGCTTGTGTAGAGAAGGTTAAAAATGCATAGATAAAACCCCCAAACACAAGTAATTACAGTTGGTTTTGCTTTCAGATCCAGCAAGCAAAGTTTTATGAAAACATCATGAAAATTCTGAGGCCTAAACCAGACTATTTTGCTGTTGGATATTATGGCCAAGGATTCCCAACATTTCTAAGGGTAAACTTGTTTAAATTCTTACTTCTTCATGTATTTTCATTCTTCTTTTCTTTTCCTGTTTTCCTCATGATTAATGTCCAGATTCCTTTTTTGCCCTCTGATATGCATTGAGCTGACATATTCATACCAACTGTCTTGTACTGCTCTAAGTTTTTTCCTGAACTGCAACAGTTCCTACTTTAGGACAAAAATGGTAAGTTTGAGCTGGTTTTATTCAACATATGCTGAATCTACTCTGTTTTCTTTACTTTTCTCCAGTTTTGACTACCATGTAGGAAATCCAGACTCCAAAGGCTCTTTTTTTATCAAGAAACCTGACAAACTAGGGAAGCAGTGCACAACTAGGTTGTACCATAGGTTTTTAAAAGGTCATTGTTTTAACCACAGTAGTGCATGAGTTCCGAGCATAAAAATAACCTAAATATTTGGTGTTTCTTACTACTAAAACCCCTCTTACATACAACAATGAATAGGGTGGCTTTCTTCACACTTGGAAAGCAACGAGAGGCCCTGATTTTGAAGTTTAAGGGCTAAAGCTGCCTTGAAAACACTGGGAAAACAGTGAAAGGATACACCAGTGTTATTGTTTTCTGAATAATAAAACTCCAGGGTCTCTGGAGAATCAGTGCTGCTTTCCAGCACCTGGTAAAAATGGTGTTTGGCTTTAGAGTTGATTAATATTCAAAAACCAGAAACACCCATTCCAAAATCTGAACACTGCTGTGCCTTTGTGCCGATTACCACGAGCCTGTAACTTCTGCCTCAGCACCACCCAGCCCAGGAAATAACTCCTTATTCCTTGCAGAACAAAGTGTTCATCTACCGTGGGAAGGAGTATGAGAGGAGGGAGGATTTCCAGGCCCACTTGATGAGCCAGTTTCCCAGTGCTGAGAAGATGAACACGACTGCAGTGCCTGGAGAGGATGTGAGGAACTCTCCTGGTCAATGTATCCTTGGACACTTGGGAGATTGCAGAGGAAGGAGGGTTGGGAAACCTTGTTCTTAGCATGAGCTTATCTGTATGAAACACTGATTCCCTGGAAAGGTTGAAAGTTTACTGATGTGGCAGCTCAGTTTGCAGTTTTACTTACACATCCTCCATGTCTTTTATGGTTTGTACCTAAGAGAGCTGCTGTTTTTCTAGCAGTTCTAAGGAAACTGTCTCTTTCATTCATCACAGAAACATTTAGGTTGGAAAAAACCTTTAGGATGGAGTCCAGCCAAAAACCTTGTTCACCCATGTTCCCAAGTGCTGCATCTACATGTCTTTTAAATCCCTCCAGGGACGGTGACTCAACCCCTTCCCTGGGCAGCCAGTGCTAGGGCTTGACAGCCCTTCTGGGGAAGAAAATTCACTGTAGTTCATACATGGTTCAGCTTTATTTTCTTCAAATGGCAAAACCAGTGTCACACACTTGAAGAGACTCAGTTTAAAGCAGCAAATTGTCTATTACCTCCTATTCATAGCTGTTGTGTCTTGATATTAAATTCATGTCTTCCTTGAGCATTGCTCTGCCTGGCACCACACTTTGGTATCACCTCTCTTTCTTCGCAACATAAACATGTCCTAAGTCCCTCAGAAATTTTTTTAGGAAAATTAACTCACAAAAACTGTTAACCCATTTTTAGAATGGCATCAATTAATCTTGGTTAGAATAACACTGATTATCTTCTGATTTGAGTCATTATTGACTGAGCAGATATGGGATCACCTCATTGTATCAGACATTTTTTATTTGGATGCTGATTTTCCTTTGTTAATTTTCAAGGTGATGTTGTAACACTTCACATACTCTCTTGAGTCTATTCTGGTGGAACCTTCTGGAGGAGAAAGGGAATACTTTCTTTTCACACTGTTGGGACTGAAGTGGGAGTATTACAGGCTTGTCTAAAATAGTACATTAGGCTTGAAAGCCAAGCTCTCCCAAGTCTGTCTTGCATCTTAACTAATTAAATTTTTTTTGGATATCACCTGCTTCAGTCCTTAAGGTAAAATTTGCTCATCTATTCACAAGGAGAAGGACATAGGCACCACTACTACACTTATGCAAAAAGATCTAACCAGAGGGCATGAGTTTCAAACATACTGAAATGTGTAAGAATGTGATATATTTACTTACAAATACAGCATTCAGATTTAAAAAACAGCACTTCCATAGAAAAAGGAAATCTCAAGTAAAAGGGTTGTTCAGTTACAGATTTCAAAATTAAATGTTAACCATCATGACTTTATGCATGCCTAAAGCTACACAGTGAAACTGTTAAGATCAGATATGGTTGATGTTATTTTTGTAAGTTGCCTGAGCTTAAAAATTTAATGAATGAGTCAGTGTGATAAATTCTGCTGCAGATATTCAAGCTCAGGAAATAATAAAAATATGCAGTTCAAAATTAATATGTATTCACTGGTTACTACCGGCAGATTTTTCCTTTTTTAGCCAAGGAAATGCCAGAAACGAAACCCTGAACACTTCAGATTTTTCATCACAACATGTCTTTTTTATTATTATTATTATTATTTCCCTTGTAGCCTACAGTATTTCATACTAATAGTTAATAACATGTCCTTAACTTTCACAATTTCAGATATCCAGTGTTTTACAGTGCAGCCAGTCCTGGAGGAGCAGCCTAGATTCAAAAATAAGGCAGTGCCTGATCAAATCATAAAGTAAGTGAATTTCTGTAATAGATAGTGTAGTGAAAATCAGTCCATATTCCTAAACTGACAATCATTATTTTGTGAATTCAGTCATTTTCCAATGAATCTTAGAGTTTTTATTGTCTTAATTTACTGACTTATGTATCCATAGAATCAGAGAACAATTTGTGTGGGAAGGGACCTTCACAGGCCACCCAGTTCAATCCCCCAGGGACAATGCTCAGAGCTCCACCCCATCTCTCTGGGGTATTCCCCAGGAATTTCATGAGAGCCTGTACCCATCTACCACTGAAGAAATAACTCGTGGATGCAGGGACAGAGGTGGAATCTGTGCTTTGGGTCAAAGGTACTGAGTTTTCAACACGACTCAGACAAGTGGTGGAGACAGGGCTCTTGGATGTAACTGGCAGTGTGAGAGTGGTTGAGTTGGAGGCTCTTGAACAGAAGAATCTTGTTGTGTCTTGTCTGGTCAAGTGCAGAATAACGGTGGCAAAATGGTTTCTGCTGGTGCTATGGAGTATGGGTTTTGTAAAGAATAAAGGAAATGAATTGACCAAAGTATTTTGAGAACAGACTGGCCAAGAGCTGCTTCCAAACCAGTTGTGCCCTTGGTCTGCAGCCCTCTCTATGGAATCTTTACTGAAGTAGCAACTGACTCAAAGGGGAAAAATAAGAATCACCTCCCCATATTCAATACAGTAAATAAAGCAGATCCAAGCACAGGTCTTGTGTGGCAGGATTTTAAAATAAACAAACGCATAAACACCAAAACAAAACCCAACCCAAAAAGCCACAAAAAAATTGTGGTCCTAATTTCAACTTGATTCATTTTCAAATCAGTAACTGAAAGGCAGATTATAAATGTGGTCCTGTTTGACCAGATTTCAGCGTAGAGCCAGCCACACTTCAAACTGCTGCAGTTTATGTAGCCAAGTGTTCCATGTAGAGTATAATCTCTGCTCATATGGGAGATTTTGTAATGGTTTGTCTCAGCTGCAGAATTCAACCAAACTGCTGATAGCATCTGGTCTTGGAGATTTATTTTTATGAGTGTACCTTATTGGGCATTTAATTGTTTGTTACATTAGGCGATGAGAATGCATTTATTCTGTCAAAGAGCTTCAAAATATCTGTCCTTTCAGATGGAACTGCATAAAGTGGTCTGACTCAGTGTGGCAGTATTTTCCAGTTACTTTTCTTTACTGATGAAGAAAATCTTAGCAGTTTGGATCAGAAATCATAGTTTCCAATGAGCTAACACACCATGGTTTGCTTAACTCAGATGTTTGGGGCTTCTCCATTTGTTTTTCTGGGCTTTCAAAATACAGTTCAGTTTTACTGAAAGAGATTTCCTAGATTGTTTTATTTTTCTCTGCAAAATTAGCTTTTCCTTAACATGGGTTTAAATTTAATTCATCTTTAAAACAAATAATAAAAACCCAAAGGAGAGATTTTTCTGTGGACAGCAAAATACTTAGCCAAAACTCTGCAGATTCAGTACTAAAAGTCAAGTGGTTGCAAGTTTAGTGGAAAGGTGTGCTCACAATGATGGAGAATGAATCATTGGCTGACCATAACTCAAATTTGCAAAGGATCCTTTACATTGGTGTACCCCTCTACAAGTACTTATATACATTCTGTTATCTGTCACAAGAAATTGTTATTAATGGCTTCGGTTGTTTAATTTATTGAATGTTGTTCAGCATTGTGAGCAGGATTGTTAGACAAGATTAAACTGCTTTGTCATGTGCCATGTTCCAGTCCACGGGAAAATACCAGCTCAGCTCAGTCAGTTGTTTTGAATGAAAGCGACTCCTTCCATAAACCAGGATAAAGCTGGCACATGCCACAGCAAGAGGACAGGAGAGGAGAAATCTCCTCTAGTCCTCCTGTAGATTTGAACATTAATCTGGAAGTTCTGGAATTTTTACACCTGGGAAATACACCCAGTCACAAGTTGAAGCTTAATATTTGTAAAATACTGTGTATTGACCCTGATCTGTAGGTAAAGTGATGCTTTCTGAGTTTCCAGTAAAGTCCTTTTTCATTGAGCAGTAAATTTGCTTTTAATTAAGAACTCAACTACTCAAAATGAAATATTTCTCTGTGATAACAAGATCCATTAATTTCTGGGTTCTGTATTTTACAATAGTCGTTTTCAAATCTTTCAGCTTTTATAAGTCAAACAATGTACAACGGTTCCACTATTCAAGACCAGTCAGAAAAGGATCTGTTGACCCTGAAAATGAATTTGCTGTAAGTAAATTAATGACAAGGTGATGGATGTAGTTCTGGTAACTGTGACTGAATTGTGATCCTAGCTCCTTTCTTAGGCTCAGATTACTCATTACAGACACTTTAACTTTAAGATCTGGTTCAGAAAAACCAAATGCAAGACTTCTCTACTTCAGCATGACTCCTGTGTACTTAATTAGACATCGCTGTTTCAGTTGCAGGTAAACATTATGTAGTTAAGCATGTTCAGCATGTTTGTGTTAAGCAGTAACATTTTCTAGTACAGATTTTCATTATGAAACAAGGTGACATGTAAATAAATATCAAATGCTTTGCTGCTTGTGGTTTGCAACACTTCCATCAGCTGCCACCCTGACAATGAGGTGAGTGTTGCCTGCTTTCATCAGTCCTGTGCAATCTCGACTGATGAGAGAGCTGCCTGTGTCATTTTTACTCCCATGCCTAATGGTTGAATGCTGAGGAATGGCCCTCACTCTTCAAATAATCTAAGAAATCTATACCACCATGAATTACTTTTCAATGTTAAGCATAAAAATGTGGTAAGTTTCTGTAATTTCACTTTACAGGTGTCTGCTATTTTATGGTTTGTTTTGAAAAGCATCCCATCCAATCCTTATGGCTAAAGCTGGGCCCTTGGCATACTGGTGGGAAAAGCCTTTTTTTTCCAAAATGTACAATTTCTGTTATGTGTGTGCTGATTAACAGAGTCAACACTTTCATGTAAGAGCTTCCTACCTGCTGTTAAATCAACACTTCACACACAAACTCTACCCTGACATGCCAGAATGTATTGTCAAGACTCAGGATGCACCTTGACTTCCTTTCCAAAGTAGAGAGGTTTGAGCTCCTATATACCTTGAAATAGTTTTACAAAAACTAAATTATTGATGTTTTCATTGTTGATGATAATAGATAAGATGCATGTTTCCTTCAAAGAGGTGGGAGTTGGGATAGGTGGAAGTGTCTTCATTACCTCTGTTATGGTGTTTCTCAGTACTGGCAGTTTTGATGAGCTGATACTGAAATAAGGAGCAGTATGGTAAATGAAACAGTGTCTATTCCAAACTATTCTAAAATACCAACAGCCAATCTTGTTCAAAAAAGAAAAATTAGAGGAACAAAACCAAAGTCAGAATGCTGGCAAGTTGTTACAGGGCTATTACTGCTTTTAATTGCAGAAATACCTTTTGAACATGAAGGGAGGAAATATAATCTGGGTAGAGGTGAGAGCAGTTCGTTTAATGTCAGTCATTCCATCTGTACTGGCAAAAATAGGAATACAGACTAAAAGATTCAAGGGTAATTTTCTTTTTCCCATGCTTTGTGCGGGCTCTGTGCCTGAAGATGGCCTAATCTGAAATCAGGAAAATTATTTGTGCAAGTTGCTGTGCTAGATTAAATTTGCAGTGTCTTTTTATGCAAAAATATGCATGTTTTCCATCTACATCCATTTCACTCTGACATCTCAGAAGGCAGAAAAGATGAAAGTTTCAATCCTGAACTATCATTTTCTCCTGCTATGTTTTTTTAATAGTCTATGTGGATTGAGAGGACATCATTTGTTACAGCCTACAAACTTCCAGGAATCCTGCGCTGGTTTGAGGTGGTCACCATGTCACTTGTGAGTATTAACGTGCTCAGAGCCCATCCAGCTTGCAGCCATTGACTCCTCATGTACAGGCCAGCTTGCAAAACCATCACACAAGGCTACTGTAGCTTATTTTATACATACAAAACTTGTTATTTACCTTTAATTTTTCTACTGTTCAATACATGATCAACATATATAATGTCTGATTTATAGTTTCAGGACCAAGTCCTAAGAGAATTGAACTGTGTGGGTTTGCTGAATTGCAAAACTGTTGTTCATTTGTGGGATTTTTATAAAACCAAAAAGACCTGTTTATATCTTTATGAACCTTAGAAGTCTTTTGTTTCTTTACAGTCCACAATTAGTCCTTTAGAGAATGCTATTGAGACTATGTCCACGACGAATGAAAAAATTTTGATGATGATTAACCAGTACCAGAGTGATGAGAACCTCCCTATTAATCCACTTTCCATGCTTCTGAATGGAATTGTTGATCCAGCTGTTATGGGTGGCTTTGCTAAATATGAGAAGGTAGGAGCTTTGGAGTCACTGCAAAGAACATTCTCACGTGCATCATTTCATAATCCTCCTACATCCTTTGTTAAAGGGGTAGCGCAGTGTGGATGGGGAATAGGAAAGCCATAATTCCATCAGTTAAGGGATCCTCATATCATCCTTTCCTGGTCACCTCTGTCTTTGAAAGCAAACCAAAATAACTGAAGCCATTAATTGATGTAAATCATGATACTCCAAATCTGTGCCTTTTTAGTTTTGCTGTAAACTTAACAAAAGAAATGATAATTGGGTTTCATAATAAGGGTCTCAAACTCAGAAGTGTTGGATAAAGACCTAACACATTTTAACCAAAAAGAGCACCTCAGCTCCCAACTGATAGAGGGAGGAATTCTCACCAGCAGCATCTGGCTAAGGACCATGCAGATGTCTCTCCTCTTTGATGACCAATATTGTGATCACCAGCTAGGCTCTGTGGATTAATGATTGATTTCTTTACCTGTCAAAATGATGGACTGTATTTATTTTTATTTTTTTTGTGTTTAAGGCTTTCTTTACAGAAGAATATATCAGAGACCATCCAGAGGATGAAGAAAAGCTGAATAGGCTCAAAGATCTGATTGCTTGGCAGGTAATTTCTCACTGACAGCCACCACTGAGGCTTCACCAGTGGTTCCTTTGTGCCATTCCTCTCTAGCAGGAGAAGATAGCATTGAGATGATTGTATCATTTCCACTCTTTTTTACCCCATGAAACATATTTTGTACACATCTGGAATGGTTTATCAAAAGCCACATATAACAGGCTACATTTATGGTTAAAAGGGCCAGAATTTCCAACTTGGGTTGTATTCCTGAAGACAAAACTGAGAGCATGACAAAAGTCATAATGATTTCATGAATTTGTGGAGTTGGCAAATGTCTCACACCCTCTTGGGAAACAACTCTTTCCTAGAGTATTTGCTTTCTGTGGAGGGTTTTTTTTCTTTTCTTTAGAAACCTTAATGGAGTGTTTGCTTCTCTCAGAAATTATTTTCATGCTCAATGACCCTTCAGGATAACTGCTATGTGTCTTCTGTGTGCAAATAGCATGGAAGACTATTCAGAAATACTTTTAAGCTCCATCTCCAGAGGAGAACTGAATATTCTCCCTATACTGGCAGCACTGAGGTTATTTGGGTTTACTCTTTATTATTTTATATATAGTGTAGATATGATAAGACAACCAGCCTGCAGAACCCTTTTGTCCTCAAGGAGGAAAATGCACCTATGGGAGGTAGTGGCAGAAAAAACTCTATTTTTGCTGAGATTCAAGGGAAAATGGCTCTTCCTGTTGACCTGATAATGATAATGGAGCAGAGAAAAACATGACCCCAGAAATGATCCATTCTATTTCCATTATCTAGTCCAAAATAGAAATCATTGCTATCAATAGATAGACAGAGGGATGGTAAGAAATAGTGAGATTTCATCTGGGGTTCTACTACCAGAAATGAATGGCTCAAGGTATTTCACCTCACATTACATGTCTCATTTTTTGTACTTACTCACAAAAACATCCCTGGAAACATCCAAGGTCAGGTTGGCTTTGAGCAACCTGCTGGTCTTGTCCCTGTCTATGGCAGGGAGTTGGACTGGGTGACCTTTAAAGGTCCCTTCCAACCCAAACTACTCAATGATTCTATGATTCTGTCTCTCTTTCATAGATGAGAAACAGCAAAAATTTACCATTTATTCCTCTCTCAGCCTTGAAATGAATCTTCCAAATAGTTTAATGGAATTGTTTGTACTACTTTTTAATGTTTTTGAAGTTTCTTCCTGTTTCATTTTGATTCATCTCAGTTTAGTTATTAGTTTGAGTCGTACCTTTACAGTTTCTCCTGTGTCATTGCCCACCACACCTCTGTCTCTTGTGGCTTTCTGGCCATCAGAAGTACTCAGTGGATTAGTGGTATTGATTGACCATAACACCAGCTGGCATTAGGAAATAAGTGGTAATTTCTGCCTATCCCTGCAAATCCCTCTGAGGACAAACAGATCTGTCAGTAACAGATGGGCTTTAATACCACGTTTTTAAAAGTTATATTGAAATTGAACTTCCATGAAATATGACCAACGAGATGGGTGGACCAATGTTCCCAGTATTTACTGAGTCAGAACACAAAAAGGAAGCATGGAATATAAGTGGATTTTACAAAAAAACCCCAGATATTAATGCAAAGTACTAAAAGCTGAAGTAAAGCAGTTAGAAAAGGTTTGTGGCAGAAGGGGAGCTAGAAGTGTTTTACACAAATCTCATAACATTAAAATACATAGAATAGAGAAGACAGCCTCTGTGAGGCAGCCAACATTTTCAGAAATTTACTGGGAATACCCATTTTCCATGAGCCTTCTCCATCTTGTATTTGCTGCTCAAAGCCAATATCAATGGGCAAATCCACCTGCCAGTCACAGGAAGAGTTTTGCAGTTGATTTACCAGATAATTTAAACAGAGCCAGAGAGGTTGTTGGACCCACTTGAGAAGTCTCACCTTTTTTCTTCTTTTATTCCTCTTAAGATACCTTTCCTTGGGGCTGGAATTAAAATTCATGAAAGAAGAGTTTCTGATAATCTTCGTCCTTTCCATGACCGGATGGAGGAATGTTTCATGCACTTAAAAGTTAAAGTGGAAAAACAATATGGAGCCAGAGAATTGGTATTACTCTCCTTTTAACCTCTACCTCAATTTCTCTTTATTTAATATACATCTTGTTCTAAACAAAATCATGCTTTTTTTTTTTTTTTTTTTTTCCTTGTGGGTTTTCTTGTGCTCTGAAGGTAGTAGGATCTGAGTTGCATCATCCAAGAGCTGATTCAATTCTCTGACACATCAAATATTCCTCATTCTGGAAGATTTTTACTGTATTTTATTGCAACTTAAAGTTGCAAGTCTTTTCAACCTTATTGAGGAAGTAAAAGCAAGTTCTTATGTTTGTTCTCTTGATTTTTTTTCTTAGTGGTTTAGGGCTTTGATCTGCAATTGATGTCTCCCTGTGCCAGCCACTTCCAGCTGTGCTGTGAAGTAAAACCTGCCGTGTGTATAATACTATAAATACTAGTTGAGAAGAAACTGAAATATCTGGGAATTGAAGGATAACTTCTGAATACAAACTCCCCAGACAATTCTTGAATAAAATATTCTATCTGAGTTGTGCAGGCTAGCAAGAATGATGGTGCCTGGCTTTTGTGATTAAACACCAGTTACTTTGGAAATTATTTTATATTGTTGCTTTCAGCATTGGTGATTTTACAATAGGACTTATTTATACTGTTATAGGGGGGAAAATAGCAAGTTTCTAACCTAAATTTTGGATATGTGCTGTGTTATATACCTATATGATGAAAATTCTATATATCTATCTGAGTACGGTTTTTGTTTTGCAATAACAGAGGCTGCAATTGCAATAATTTCCTTGAAATCATGTCATTGCGATGATAATTGCAATAACAGAGGCTGTAATCTACAATCAGCAATCTTGCCTCTTGCTTGAACCCTCCAGCACTCTTAGGGGCCAGCACTTAAAAAACCCAACCTATTTAAAATTTTGAGGAGAATGTACTTTGTGAATTGAGTTTGGGAGGTTTGAAGAGTAAGAATTCATCCAGACACAAGATAAATCACAGTAGTTAATGGGAGCAGACAACTCCTTTCATGCCAAGTGTTAAACATCTGCACAGTCTTCAAAACCTGGTGTGAAAAGGATGAATTAAAGATCCCAGGGTTGTTTGACAGAACGTGTTTCTCTTTTCCATCCTGTAGCCAGAGTTTGATGACAAGAGGGTCGGACGGCCAAGGTCAATGCTGAAATCCTACCGTCAGTTATCCTTTATCTCCATGTGTTCCATGAATTCAGACTGCAGTACTCCCAAAAAACCTGCTTCCGAAAGGTTGGTTGTAAATACAGTACAAATTCTTTTTCAGTCCTGTTTTTTAATCAGTTTTATGAAAGGAAACAAAAAGATTTTAAAAAAAGAATAAAGACCACCAGCAGCCTTTTCAGACAATACCAGCATTATTTTTAACTGTAGCTATCACTTCCTCCAGGCTCAAAACTACAGCATTTCTATTTTAATAGACAAAATGTACTCAAGTGTCATTGAAAAAAAAAAAAAAGTGGCATTTCTTTTTCAGAAAATAAGTATTTTAAAAATTAAATTACTTTTCAAAAATTTATGAAGATCTGGAGTTTTTTACAAGTTTCTTTTTATACAGCTTTTAACTTAATTAGCATCTTTTTGTTTATAAAATGTGAATAGGAAAGGAACAACCTTTACAAACTTGAAAAGGAGGTGGAACATTTTAGTAAAGTCTGTAGTAATGTAAAATGCTTTGCCTAATGTGCTTTAACTGCAGCACTGGAAAACAAAAAGACTTTTAAGTTTGAGAGAACAATTATGGGTATAGCTTTTCCATCCACAAATTGTTTCGTTCACTTTATAAATTATCTTTCAAGTGCATAGAACTTCTTCCCAAACAGGATACGTATAAAACTGAACTTGTTGAGCAGTGTTTGATTATTTTTTTAAACATCTGATCTCCCTTTTTGAGTAGTTCACTTTGAAAAAGTCCAGTGGTGTATGACCCTAATGTGGAAGGGTTGCTTCTTAAGACACCCCTTTTTCATGCATGTTTGATGGCCAGCCCAGTGTTGAGCACTCCTCACATACTGAGATTACTGAGGTTGCTTCTCCTGCCCTTCAGCTTCCCCTTCAGAAGGGTGGAGCAGGCAAACGTCATTTGTGTGCTGCAGTAAATCAGGACGCCTCTGACAGAACCAGAGAAGCCCACTGAAGCAACTGTATCAAGCACCTGGTTTTAATTCTTAGGATGCTAATTTGTTTCTGGGAAGCACAGGCCAGCAGACTCACCACACTACTTGATTTATCAATTTTTATGTTACAAAAGAAGTTCGGTCCCATGTTCCAAAGGCTGATCACATCAGCAGAGAAGGGAGTAAAGCCAGAACCAATTTCATGGGCTTTTTTTTTTAATGAGAAGTAGCCCAATTTTTAAACTGTAAAAATTAAAGGAAGAGAGAAAGTGGAGGGGGGGTTAATCCCTGGGTGTGTGCATTCTTGTCCAATATGGTGAATATTTAGGAGGATGCATTTAAAACATGGCAACAAATAGCAATACTCTGTTCCACTTTGGTTCTCTTACAACCAGAAGAGCATGTCTTGCTTTCAGCACCAGCATCACCACACATCAACTTGCCATGTGAGCTCCACTCTGTTTAATTTAGGAGTTCTTAAGCTGATGCACAAATCTTTAAACAGGGATTTGAGCTCATTTTAAAATTTTACATTCTTCGCTACATTTTAAGACAGTGTCATTCTGCCTGCAGGCATCTTATTTGTATCTCCACTTGCCAGCTGCTGAAGCACATGCTATGCTTTTTGCCAGCAGTTTGCAAGGCTGCCTAGAAAGTAGAAGGAAAGAATGACCTGCATTTATATTTCATGGGGAAATGACATCAGAATACCAGTGGCTTTTAAAATATCACTCAGCAACTTGTACTTTCTTTCTTTTGCTCCTGCAGCTTTGATCTGGAAGCAGTGCTACCAAAGCAAGTAAAAGCAGAATCAGAGGAGACTGCTCCACAAAATAATCCTCATCCTGAAGTCAAGATGAGAAAGTCCAAAAAAAGAACAAAAAGAAGCAGTGTGGTGTTTGCTGATGAGAAGACAGCAGCTGATATTTCTATCTCTGATATGAAATGTGTATGTTACTGATTTAGAGTAGTATTTTATAATCCATTAAAATCCATTTCCTTAGAAAAAGAAGAATATATCCCAGAGAACTGCAGCTGTCATAAAGGGAAGTATGCAGGATGCAGATATGATCTGCCCTGCCATGAATGAAACATGCAAGATGCTGTGGAGGAAACAAATCAGTGAGAAAATCAGAACATCTCTCCTGGCTTCTGGTGACAGATAACAGAGCTCTGAGGCTGCAGATTCGGAGCCTGGTTAGCTCAAAAAGGAGCACTGCGTTGGGAGGGTTAAGCTGCTTTCCTGTGGAGAGGCAATTGACTGTGCTGACATTTCATGGCAGCTCCTCGCAGTCAGGGCTATTTCAAAAGTGATGAGCCCTGTACGTTTTGTACCTTGTTATGGAACATACAGCTGTTAGGAAATTGCAAGATTGCAAACAGCACTCCTTAAATGGTGCCAGACTGAAGTTTGGAAGCACTGGCATCTCTCGCTCCATAGATCATCCGAGTGCTTTTATTGCACTGCTGGATCATTACAATGACTTATGTAACTTACACTGGGCCTTTTTATATATATAGTTTAATCCTCAGGAGAATTTTCTTTTGGTATATATCCTCTTGATACACAAGCCCCATCTAAATTAAAGAGTCAGGCAGTAACAGATTGCTGAGTTACATGGAGGGAGCATAAATAATTTGATCAACTGTTTGAAGGAATCATCAAAGGTAAAATGAATTGAGTAGAAAGCCAAGATTGTTTGGGGAAGCACAGAGAAACTCACAGATGATTATGACTGTCTATCACTGCATGTCCTTATGCAAAAGGGAGATAAGCACAGTCCTGCTTTGAGAAGCACTGATACACAAAACCAAGTAACACCTTTGGCTTTTGATTAAATTAGATAACACATACACCAAACTGTGGGGATCTCACTGTGTATTGAGTTAAAGGACTTTCTTCTGCTTCAAAAAAGCAGTGACAAGACTTTGCAGCAGCCAAGCTGGGTATGTTAATGCGATAGGGAAAAATGTTTTCAAAACTTAATTTTACTTTGCAGATCACACCCAGAGTTGTCTGATGGTATTATGCCAAAAATAGAGTAGGAATTCAGGTTTCAGATCACAGATTACTTCTGTAACTTTTTTAGAATATTTTTTTTCAATGTAGAATGAGAAGTTTCTAACTATAAATTATCTGAAAAATTGTTGCATGTTTTTAGATTGTATGTAGTATGATATATGGACCAAAGTCTCAGTTCATCATCTCAGTTCATGCTATGGTTTTTTATTTAACAGCTGTCAAGGAAATATGAGTTCATGAGTGATACCAACCTCTCAGAACATGTGGTGGCACCTCAGAAGACTTCTGTCCTCAAGCAGATGAGCACTGTCAGTCGTTCTATGCCAACTATCCCAGGTAAGGTGCTTACACTAGGGTGAGAGTTCTGAACTTTACTGGGATGTTAAGAAAAAGCAATGAGGGGTTTGCTCCAAGCAGGGCTGGCAGCTCTCTCCATCCTTGTGAAATCCACTGGGACAAAGATTATAACTGAAGTGTGTACTGTGCATGTGAGGCTGGGCTGCTCCAAATGCTTGGTAACACCATACCTGTGCCAACATGCAAATTCTAAAACTGTTACTCCTGGAGCTCCAAATTTCACTTCCTTGTACAGTGTGAGCATTCCTGCTGCCTAGAAAGAGGCAAGGTTTATTCAGCTTCCCTGCTCTGTAGGGTCTCACGAGCAGAAACAAGGGCTCACAGCCAAGGGCAGTGTGTGAAACAGGGAGAAATGCTCCGTGCTTTGCTTTGGGGGATGAATATCCCCAGAAGTTGCCCCATAACAGGATTTCACCTTCTGCTTTTGAAGCCAGAGAGGAATCCCATAGATTCCCTCACCATTGGAGGCAGGGGAAGCAAGGTAACACACTTGCCCCCCAGACAGACGGGTGGTTGTGTTAAAGGGAAGGGAAAAGTGACTAAAGTTGGAGCTCATCTCTAGGCTGGGGCACAGTGAGAAAACAGACACAGTTTCAATATCTTTTAATCCCTTGTTCCATAGGACATCCCATTTTTTAGCCTGCATTTCACCTGTCCTGCTCACCCTCCCTCTCTTTCCAAATGCCTGTGACAGATGTTTAGCACAACACAACAGGCTGTCATGGCCCACTTCTTTGTCATGTGTTTATCTATTTTTAATTCTTTGGCCAGATTGGTTCTTTTTTTTCCCTGTTCAGTTTCAATGTACTGAAGTTTATTGTTTCCCCATTATTTAGTTTTTTATTCTAAGGTTATAGTTAGATTAAAAATGTCTCAATTTTTCCTAGTCATTGCAGTAGTTCATTATTTTGAGTTCTGTTTTGTCTTACACTCTGGCCATCCTTTTTTGGTTTTGCTTTGTGTAACCAATATTGTTTCCATTCTAAGGATTAACTCTGTCTGTCAGCACTGTGGCACCCGATGAAACAATTGCGTCACACAGGCTGAGCCAGCCAGTGTTTCCTACCACCTCAGATGGTGACAAGAAAACCATCAAAAGAAAGAAAGTGAACCAGTTATTTAAAACAATGGTAGGTTCTGTGTGTTTGGGGGGGGGGGGGGGGAAGGAAGTGCTACATGTTCAAAAACTCTATGCCGTGAAAATTAAATATTTTTGAGATTAATAGGCTCGTAAGTCAGATTCTGCTTTTTTTTCCTTTATGCTTTTGTCAGACAGAGTGGGGTGGAAGCTCAATGTGGAAGCAAAGCTGGCTGTGGCAGCGCTTCCAGCAGGAGGGTGCAGGGATGGAGGGATGGAAGGGTGAAGGAATGAAGGGATGGAGAGATGCAGGGATGGAGGGATGCGGGGATGGAGGGATGGAGGGATGCAGGGATGGAGGGATGGAAGGGTGAAGGAATGAAGGGATGGAGGGATGCAGGGATGCAGGGATGCGGGGATGGAGGGATGCAGGGATGGAGGGATTCAGGGATGGAGGGATGGAACGGTGAAGGAATGAAGGGATGGAGGGATGCAGGGATGCAGGGATGCGGCGATGGAGGGATGCAGGGATGGAGGGATTCAGGGATGGAGGGATGGAAGGGTGAAGGAATGAAGGGATGGAGGGATGCAGGGATGCAGGGATGGAGGGATGTGGGGATGCAGGGATGGAGGGATGCAGGGATGGAGGGATGCAGGGATGCAGGGATGCGGGGATGCGGGGATGGAGGGATGCAGGGATGGAGGGATGCAGGGATGGAGGGATGCGGGGATGCAGGGATGGAGGGATGCAGGGATGGAGGGATACAGGGATGCGGGGATGCAGGGATGCGGGGATGGAGGGATGGAGGGATGCAGGGATGCAGGGATGCAGGGATGCAGGGATGGAGGGATGCAGGGATGCAGGGATACAGGGATGCGGGGATGCAGGGATACAGGGATGCAGGGAGGCAGGGATGGAGGGAGGCAGGGATGGAGGGATGCAGGGATGAGGGGATGCAGGGATGAGGGGATGCAGGGATGGAGGGATGCAGGGATGGAGGGATGCGGGGATGCAGGGATGGAGGGATGCAGGGATGCAGGGATGGAGGGATGCAGGGATACAGGGATGCAGGGATGCAGGGATGCAGGGATGGAGGGATGCAGGGATGCAGGGATACAGGGATGCAGGGAGGCAGGGATGCAGGGAAGCAGGGATGAGGGGATGCAGGGATGGAGGGATGCAGGGATGGAGGGATGCGGGGATACAGGGATGGAGGGATGCAGGGATGGAGGGATGCGGGGATACAGGGATGCGGGGATGCAGGGATGCGGGGATGCAGGGATGCAGGGATGCGGGGATGCAGGGATGCAGGGATGCAGGGATGCGGGGATGCAGGGATGCAGGGATGCAGGGATGGAGGGATGCAGGGATGGAGGGATGCAGGGATGCAGGGATACGGGGATGCAGGGATGCGGGGATGCAGGGATGCAGGGATACAGGGATGCAGGGATGCAGGGATGCAGGGATGCAGGGATACAGGGATGCGGGGATGCAGGGATGCAGGGATACAGGGATGCAGGGAAGCAGGGATGAGGGGATGCAGGGATGGAGGGATGCAGGGATGGAGGGATGCAGGGATACGGGGATGCAGGGATGCAGGGATGCAGGGATGCAGGGATGCGGGGATGCAGGGATGCGGGGATGCAGGGATGCGGGGATGCAGGGATGGAGGGATGCAGGGATACAGGGATGCGGGGATGCAGGGATGCAGGGATGCGGGGATGCAGGGATGCGGGGATGCAGGGAGGTACCTGGGTGTGCAGTTCCGCTCCCGCACCGCGAGAGGGCGCGGGTGGCCCGCCGAGTGCCGGCGCCGGCAGGGAGGGAAGGAGGGAAGCGGCAATTCCCGGTGGGATCGGACGGGGCCGGGCCGGGGCCGTTCGGAGCGGGCTGGTCACGGCACAGGGAGAAGATGCTTAGTGGAGATGCTTAATGGAAAGTAGAAATCGGCTCCCGCTGGAGTCGTCACTCTTGCTTAAAGCCGGCTGCCTTCCTTTAAAGTGAGGAAAGTTCACTGACGTCTGAAATTGTCATAAAACTAAAACTATTTCATTTAACTCAGTATTTGTCAGCAAAAAAAGTGTGTCCAGAGCAGCTATTGGGACGTAGAATGTGAAAGTTTTCCTACTTTGAAGGTAGTGGGAGGGTGACAATGCAGATGAGGGTAGCTACCAACATGCATTACTGCATACGTATTCTGGGTCACTTGTAGTATTTTACACATCAACTTTTCTGATCTTTCAATGCAAAGGGTTTGATGTTTTGGTTTCTTTTTTCTAGGTAATAGATTTCACTTATATTCATTACTTTCTGCAGTGTTGTTTGGTTTTTGGGGTTTTTTTTAAATAATGCCTTCAGGGACCATAGAGTAACATTTAGGAGAACCTTCAGTTTAAATGTGTTCATAACCTATTTTTCTGGTAGAAACAAGAATAACCTATCAATTTGAAGTCTATAGTATTTCACTTACATTCAATTTATCACACACTTGCTCTTTTTAGACCCAGGAGTTGCAGCTTTTCAGCACTATCTCATCCACTCATATTTAAAATTAAATAGCATATAAAGTACAGAGGATAGAATGTTCGTTCTTACATGGTGGAAAAATGATTAACTAAAGCTAAAAGCCCAGTTACGAAGTGCTTCACTGCATGTTTGGAATCATGTGGACAGGTTTAAATACAGGTTTAAGGTTTTGCAGAATAGAGAAATTAATTCAAAACATGCAGGATTTGGTCAATGTCTTTTTTTCTCTAGCTACAGCTTAAGCCACAAGTAATGAATATACATATCACTGAATCCAACACAGAATCACTTTTAACCTACGAAAATCTGTTTTGGTGTTTTTTCAGCGCATTTCCAGAGTTCTGGAAGATGGAAAGCAGTCTGTGGAGCAGCATTTCAAACCTTCATCAACAGATCTGTGATCAATTTTTACGAGACCACTTCTCAACAGAAAATAATTACATCTACCTACAAATATTCCATTTTAGAGCACCATCCACTCTAAAGAAAGGCACTGATGGAGAATATGAACACCATAGGCTCTGATAAGTTACTTGTCATACAGATACAGGAATAACATTTGAGGAAAATACTGCAGGATGTGTCCACTGGGATCTGAACAGAAGCCTCTGGTTGTACAGGCCAAAGGGAACTGTGTGTTCCCTGGAGACAAAGCTCGTTCCTGGGAAGGGAGGTGTACTGAAAGGGCATCTGCAATGCTCACTGTGTAATGCAAGTCGGGCTCTGTTCTTTCCAGAGAGCAGAGGAGTTATGGTTTTCTGGAGCTTGTACAGACCACTCCAGATATCCTTAAACCCTCACTGGCAGTGTAGCCAAGGCAACAGGTGGCTCAGCACAAAATAGCCACTGACAATTTACTGTGAGGCTGCAGCTGGATTTACAGCCCTCAGATCCCTGTGCTGCTCCCAGCACACTGCTCTGTATCCTCAATCTTTCCCCAGTGATGTCCGTGGCTGTGACACCATATGCCTGAGTTATTTGCAGAACAGCAGCTGTTATGTGGAAAACATGCAAAAGTTTATTTACACATGTACAAATTGACCTTACAGCCAGCAGCACAATGAACAAAAGCTACATTTTCTGCTGTTCAATAAAATGTTACAAATCTGGTTTATTTGCCCTGACCCTTTCTCCCTGACATCTCCAGGTATCATCATATAAAAGGTAATAGGTTTTTACTGACAGCAAATGGAATTCTATGAGCCCAAGTTTTCTGCTTTTAGATTGATTTTCTGTGTCTTCCCACCTCATGAGGTAGAGTTGGGAGGTGATGCCTCACTGGTGTGAAGCACCACAGCACTGCAGGTCAGCACCTCAGGGTTTTTATAACCTGTCAGTTCTTTCTCTTTCTAAGTGTCTTATCCAGATAGAGGGGGAATCTAAAAGAGAATAAATGATTTCCTTCACTCATCTCTTTCTATTTCAGACACCTACATAGGTTTATACTAAGTAAATAAAATATGTTCATGTACAGTGTTGTGGATGGGGGAACTGCCTTGTTGCCATTTCTATGGATTCGGGAAAGACAAAGAGGTTAAAGTTATTCCTTGCTGTGGAGTTGAGTCTATGGAAAGACATCTGTAGTTTGTTTAAGCTTAAGTTTTTCCATCAACACTTTAACATACAGTGCGAATAAATTAGTTTTATGAGTTTAGACCCTGCAAGTTGTCAGAGTGAAGCTGTTTTCTACAGGAACAGTTAGTGATTGTTTTCTGTGAGAGGCTTGGAATATTTGCCATTGGAACAAATGCTGCACCTTCACCAGAATAACCACAGACAGCAAAACAAAATGGGCCCAGTTTTAACACTACAGTTTGGCATGAATTCTGACAGACTTCTTGTTTCATTTTGTTTCATTTGCTTTCCGCAGCAACTTGATAATGCTTCTGAAGAGGCACAGAGGAGGAAAAAGGCTTTCCTAGGAAAAAGGTTTCTGTTTAATAGAGAAGGTTATCTGTGAGTGAGAGAAAGTGAAAGGTAGAAGGGTGCACATTTAACATCTTGCTAACCTGGGGGAAGAGGAGGGAGGGTATCAAAACTGTCCTTCAATATTATCTGCAGATACTTTAAATACAGCACAAAATGAACAAGTATTTTAGAAGAAAAGGTTTGGTTCTACTGGAAATGAGATGATGAAAAGAACGATTTATTCTTTGTGAAAATACCAGTTAAAGGTTACCTTTTGTTTATTGTGTCTTGCAGATACTTTTTCAGGTGAGTGGGATAATAGAGTTTTACCTCTAGCTGTTATTATAAATTGTTATTGAAATACTGTGACTCAAAATGAAGAAGTAGGAAGAATGTAAGTGAAAGAAGAACCAGAAACAAATACTAGGAAGGCAGGAGCACAATGTCCAAAGGAAGTTTGGTGTTGGGTGTTAAGCCAGTGGCTCAAGATTCGTGCTTGCGTTTTGCTCAGGTTTTAGTACAGTTTTTGGTGAAGGGTTTACATTCTCATTTAGTTTATTAAATATCAGCAATAATTCTTCTTATTTGTCCCACACCACAGATTGTCCTCCTCTTGCCAGCCCAAGTTTCAAGCCTGAAATCCTGTCAATCAACTCCGAGCAGAAAAGTAAAATTAACCAAGAAAAAATAGCTGCCAAAACTATGGAATTCATAGAACTGGAGTTTTAAGGATGTTTGGACAACAAACTCCAGCCTTTCACAAGTTTCCAAAAACTGTGGATACTGACATTTTGTCCAAACAAATGACATAGCAGCGTGAAGGACAATTGATGCCCTGGGATAATAAAGTGCCGGCATGGCAACATCTGTTTAAAAATGTAAATCAGCACTGATTGCTGCCATTTCTGTCACAAGCTCAGCAGGGCTTTAGTTCATGTATGCAGAGGGGAGGGACAGAACCTGTATTTGACATTCTTTGAGGGGAAGCACAGAGGGCAGAAATTTCCTCCAGGACAGGGTCAGGCTTTGGCTGCTGTCGAGGGAATTAGTGCAGCAGGAGAGGCTTCATCTCTCACCGTGCAGGTCAGGAACACAACCACATTCTCATGTGCTTTTCTGTACCAGTTATTTCCCTTCTCTTCAACGTTTCCAACAGTCTGGCTGGTGACAGCCTGCTTTGCTCTCACGTGGCACTGAGATAATGATGGGGTTGTGTGAGTCTGTAACTAATGAGCTGTTTGCAGACAGGAAAGCTGCACGTGCCACTGAGATTTGATGAGCTGACCTGCACGGAGCTGTTACACTGCAATGACCTAAGATGCATTTAAGCTGCACATTGGAGTTCAGTTTAGGCAGAAATCTCAATTTTAGACAGACACAGGTACCTGGGTGTCTCTATGGAGTGTAACACCATGTTAGAGGTGCTGGTCCAGCCCCAGGAGCTGCTGTGTCAGTGCAGCACAAGGTCTGGTCGCATACAGCAAATGTTGGCATTTACTCACATCAGGGTACTCAGGAGTATCTTCATCTGACTTGGGTCTCCAGCCTGCCCTTGTTTGTGCCATGTAGTCATGCTAAGTTCTTATTACGGAATTATGACCTAAATATTCATTCTGGAGGGAAATTAATGCTCTTAAAATCTCGATAAAAATTAGCTGGTGTGAGCTATAGGAAAATGGTCAGAGTCTAAGTCAATAAGGATCAAGTTTCTGAGGAGGAAGGAGAGTTTTATTAAAGATTTTACAGACCTTAGGAACACATTGTTCTGGAACTCGAATGTGTGATAGACCTGTGTACCTGCTTGACATTGAACTTTTATCCTATCACATGCACTCTGTAACTTGCTTTATTAGACAGTGGAAATTGTGAGTGAGTAGAACCATAGAATGGTTTGGGTTGGAAAAGACCCTAAAGATCAGCCATTCCCAGCCCCCGGTGGGGGTGTTGGTGCCACTGGTGATTCTGTGATAAGTCCATCGACACATTAGACATCATGGTATCTCTGTTTTCATTTGTTCCACCCTGATCACAGGATGAGGGCACTTCTAGAATGAAGAGATGCTAAGTATGTTTTTAGAATAGCATGGTAGGAATGAGAAAGTGATTTTGGTTTTTATTAAATCCGGTTTCCATTTAAGTCAGCTAAGGTCCAGGAGTTGTGTTTAAAGGCACCCAACCACATAATTCTCTATGCCACTTCCTCTGCTGTTTTCAAGGATTTTAGCTTAACAATCATAAAAATACCAAAAGATCATTTTTTTTTGGTTTTTAGTTTCAGCTTCAGTACAGAACTATTCAAATGCTGGAACATTTATCCCAGAGACTGATTCCATATATGCCAACGTCAATGGGAATCATCCAGAATTAGGGCATTCTGTTTAAAACAGAAGCACAGGTCAGTTCTCCAGAGTGGGGGAAGATAAAAGGAATAACTTAAACAAACACAGCTTCTTTCTCATTTAGAAATCAAGAGAAATCAGAGAATTTAAAGCCAACTTGTGTTTTGCACCACTCTTTTTTTTTTTTTAAACCATTTCTGAGGAGGGAGGAAAACTAAACAGTTTAAGGATTCTTTCCCTCATTATTTTTTGGATGAAGATATGTCCATCTTTTTAGATACGTCTCTGCTTTTTAGGAATATGGAAGCCTCCTTGAAAAAAACTTTCAGCCATCTCCTATCCTGGGTGCCTTGAAGTAGTCACTCCATAGAACTTACATTTCCCTGCCAGAACTCTGTTCCAACTTGCTCTTAGGCATTCAAGGTCCTTCTGAGGGGCAACATTGAGCAACACTCCTGGGGCTGCCCTCAGCTGTAAGGAGTTCATCATCAGCAGTGTTTACTGCTCTGGGGTGAGGAGAGGACCTGTTCTTTATTGACTCAGAGTGTAACTTGCTGTGCTGATTTGCTCTCATGATGCAGCGTGTGCTAAAGATTAACACTGTAAATGAAGAATTGCTCTGCAAACAAACCTCGGGTAGGCCAGAGATTTCATAAACTTTTAAATGTTAGATAAATTTAATCAAGGTTTTAAAGTGAGGACAGTTTGATCTGATTGGGTTTTGCATAGATTTATCCTTTTTCAATGTAGTTTTTTGTCTTCCAGGATAGCTGACAGCTTCTGTGTGCCATGAGGGATCTTCCCTATGGCTGACCCTAGGATGAGGCAGCCTCTGTGAGTGTCTGAGCTGGAACAAATACAGTGTCTGCAATAATGATTTTTTCATGTGTATTAATGCATTCTGCAGCTCCAGATGCCCCATTATGTGTGTGGGTATTCAACCTGCATTTAGTGCCAGGTTGATGTGACAGGCATGACTGATCTCTCTTTCACAGTTAACCCTTGACAGGCCTTGCCATTGCTTGGATTAGTTCAGTTGTAGGTGGCTGTTGATGGTCTCACCATGGGTTTAAATGGTGACTGATTCCAAAGGCACAGGACAGGTGATGGGGATCAGAGAAGAGTCATTTAAGGTATCTGTGCCCTGGCAGGCCAGCAGCCAAAAAAGACTTATGTAGGTGAGGTAGTAGGAGTCTTGTACTGTTGTAACTAGAAAATGTCTAAACAACTCGCCATGTTTAACAGACGTTTTGATGGAAGACTTTCTGCAGAGTGTTTATTTATATGTGTTTAGATATAAGAAAACAGCCCTGGAGAGAGCAGCTGTAGATGCAGACCTTTTAACCTTGTATTTTGTATGATATTTTATTGTACACTAAAGTGTGTTATGATTGGATACCTGGATTCAACAAATAATGAAGAATGCAAAGCCTTACTTCAGTTGCTTTGACATACTCAGTAGCACTAGTGCACAGTCCCTGAATTTGTTGAGTCTTTCTTCACAGCTGCAGTTGGACTTCTTTCTCAAGACAGGAAAACAGGAATATTGGAGATCAGGACGGGGAAACAAAAAAAAGGAAAAAAAAAAAGGATACTAATCTAAAACAAAGACACCTCTAAATCTACCAGAATTTCCACACAAAGCTGCAAAGCAAACGAAAGATTCTAATACGAAAAAGTTTAAAATGTTTACATATAGAATGGGTTATTTTTACAGATCCCGCTACTCCAAGCCCAGATCCAGGGGATCCTGGACAGCAGCACCAGGACAGGAGGATCCCGTCGGGCCGGGGGTCGCGGCCGCTCCCCAGGGCAGGTCCGCCCCGACGCTGTGCATTCCCAGCAAGCAGCGCCAGGGGGCGACAGGAAGTCGCGACACTCAGCGCACAGCGCGGAGCGGCAGCGGCTCTCCCTGCCCGGATCCCGGGAACCCCAGCACGGCGCCTGGAGGGGCCAGGACCAACAGCGCCCTAAATCACCCCGTTCGCAGGTCAACTTATCTTAGTTTACCGCACTCAAGCCCTGGCTGCAATAAAACAACCTTAAGTTTATCTGTGGCCGGGTGTGTCCACAGAGAAGTTCCCTGCACTTGCACCAGTTCACTTTCCAGCTTTAGCGTCTAATTAATTTTCCCCAAGTGTTTGTGTCGTGCAAGTACTAAAGGGCATAGAACACTGAAGAAAACTTTTTTCCGTAAAAAAAAGGAAGCTACGTGTTCTGAAAAAACCTGTGGTTCTAAAATACCTTTTATTGAAAAGATCTCCATTTGATTGTGGAGAGGGGGGAGCTGATTTATCCATACCAGCAAATACCTTGATGCTGAAATATGACTAAAACAAAAGCATTAGCATGTTACTACTTTTTCTTCCTGTAAATCATTGAAATGCATTGAAATGAATAAATTAATTTCATTGAAATGCACAAGAATTTAAACTTTGAAGGATTTTTGGAAGTGTGTACAGATTAATTTCTTTGGTACCTGTGTTGATGTTCATACAAGACTTCATTTGATTTTAGAGCCACTGATTTCTCATATAAACACACATTTCATGGTGAGAGTAGAAGAACAAGCAGATAATCTGAAGAGGGAACCCTGTCAGCTGCTCGGGAGCTGCAGCGGCAGTGAGGCTGTCAAAGTATGATTGATTGAAGTGTCTGTATCTGTATTAATTTCCTATAACTGAGAGGGACTCCTTGGACTCTACCATGAGAAGGATTTGTCACAGACTGATTCTGCCCCTCTGTGGCAGATGTGACCATGTCTGTGTCCCTCAGCGCAGCAGATCCCATGGCAGCCATAGCCAGCCAAAGGGAAGCTATAGATTCCTTGCCTGCCTATGGCCTGTCACAACTGATACACGAGTCAGGGGACACCTAATCCCCTCTACGACATTTATTATATGTTAGGAGATGGTGGAAGGCCTTTGTGGAAGTAGGAGTTATGACTACTTTTATTATCATGATTCACATGGTCAGGGAGAGGGCTAGGAGCCCTTACAAGGTTTCACAGCCTTCTAAAAACACTGTTATAAAGTTGCTCCAAAAATCCACAGTGATTTGGTTCTGGAAGACTTAAAAAGTCTAAGGGCATTCTAGAATTGCAGCACATATGGCATGGATCCAAATGATATTGCCTTTTCCATCAATTTTATGTTCAACCTGCCTTTCTAGAAATAAAGCTCAGTTCCCTTGTTTTGCAATGCTGTATTTTACATTTCTTACACTTTTGTAATGCCCTTGAGATGACATTGCTTTGCCTGCTACACCTTGTTCCTTCTCATGGTGTGGTTTATTTTGTGGATGTGCTGGGCAGATGATTAGTAGAATAAGATATGAAGACTTCAAAAAGTAATCTACTGGACAACTGAGAACATAGAGAATTTTTCACTGTGTGAAAATGTCTTATTGGTGGATACTGAGCTGTTTCTGAATTCAGGGTAGGAATTGTTAGAAACAAGGTGGGTTGCTTGGTGTATTGACTCATATATGGACTCTTTTCTTTTAAAAACAATTTTTCCCTATTCTTTGTGACCATGGGAATAGTTCGTATGATCTTGTGCTGGTGTGTACACACCTCTCCCAAGTCACAGCATTTCAGAAACACTGGATGTGTAGGTTACTTTGGAGTATAAGTGGAAATGCTGAGGAATCTTGAGTTTAAATGAAATTAATCTGAACCTTTCTTAACCCAAGATTTCAGATATTTTCTTTTCTTTTATAGAAGGGTATTCAGTGTGAAGAAACATTACTGTTGGGTGGAGTAGAAGGGTACATGGGAGCTGACCTAAAAAACCTATGGAAAACAATGGTTCTGCCAGGGCTTGGCCTCAACCTTGCAGATTTTGGAGCTCCACTTAAGAAGAAATTGAGAGGAACAAATATTTGTATAATGCAAGAGCTGTCAACAGTCTTTGGTTTGACAATAGTCTGTGGTTGACCAGGCTTCCAGTTGGGAAGTGCACTCAGGGCTGTGCAGTACTGTACTGCACTGCAGTAAAAAGGAATGCTAAAAACAAGATGCATCCTGCCTAGTCACACCTGCTGACCCAATGCATTTTGAAATAATGATCATTAAACTGTCCCCAGCAGCAGCCTCCAATTTATTTGCAGAGTTTTTCAGCCCTAAGCAAGATATGTTAGTGTAGCTTGGTCAGCATGCCGCCTTTTTCCAGCCTCTTTATATGGAAGCCTCACCAGTTTTCCTTCTCTTTTCTCCACTTCTGGGATTGCTACCTTCTTTCAGCCCTGCCAAAAGGAAGACTCTCAATGGTGAGGACCCCAGGGCAACACTCCTGGCTAGACTCGTGTACCTCCAGTTCTGACTCAGCCACCACAGCTTGAACAGAGTTGATTCTCTCCTTGCTGCCTCCTTGCCTGCAAAGGAGCACCTGCAGCAGAAGAGCTGCTCAGGAGCATGTGCTGCAGTGACCCTGCAGCAGCAAGGTGTGTCCAGAGTACTGACAAAGTACCTTTTTCCTGGCACTGTTTGTACTCTGATCTGAGTAAATCAGGCCCAGCCAGCTGAAGGGAAGTGTTGCTGATGGGATCGTGTCCCTGCTGGAAGCTGTGCCAGCGCAGACGTGCCAGGGAGGGATCAGACCTTTGCACCCCCTTTCACAGCTCCGTGGCAGAAGCCCAGGGGTGTCTCTGCACCTCCCAGCTGTAAAAGCAGCACTTGCCATCCTCAGCCCAGTCCCTGCTTTCCTGGGTTCTGTGGGACACTTTGCTCAGGTGTTCCAACGGGGGAGGGCTGTGCATCCCCAGGCTCGGGCTCACCCTGCTCTGATGCACTGCACAGAACTTCATCAGGAGTCATTTGCAGAGGAGATTTTACAGCCTTCAGCAGTCTCTGGATGCAGAAGTAATGCATTTTCCCTTTGTAAAGCCTGGGCTGTTTTCAAAGCCTGCATTCACTCAGCACCACTTGAGTGTATTTTTATTGTAACTGTGCATGCAGAGCACCTCAGGGAATAAGTATTTGGATGTCACTCATCAAAGCCCATGATGTAGTTAGCTGAATTTTTACTTCTTGGAATAAATTTACAAGCTTTTCTTGCTTTCAAGGGGTTTTTTGGCAAAAATCTAATTTGTTGAGCAGGTTAAAAATGTATTATGTTTAATTTTCTCACTATATTCTGGGGCTTAAGTTAATATAAATGTGGTTTTACTCATGTGAGTGTTTCTTTAATGTTTTGTTCCATTGACTCTCCTGTAAATGGGGTTGTTAGCAATATTTGTACCAATATTTTCAGGAATACACATATAATTTTAAAATATATCTATATGTTAGTAACTTAACTAGGAATCTGAAGGGAAGGTTGCTCAAACAGCATTTTGCATGTTTGAAACTCAGATTCTTATGATGAAAAACGTTATTTCAGATTAGTTCCTTGAGGAAGGAAGCACTCACATTATTAGCTCCTGAAAAAAAATTCTTTTTCTTTCTTCTTTTTGTCCAAGTCACCTTTTGCATAGCAGTTGTCACTTAGAAAATAAGCCAGTCCTACTATGTTCCACTTAACTGTTGTCTGTTTAATGTGTGTCTCTGCACAGGTTATTTAGCATTTACATACTCTGAGCTCTCAGCCATTCAAATTAAAGTAGCAGCTTGTTTGTTGTGGTACAAATGATTTTCTGTGCAGTGAAAGCATGTATTTTTAAAGTAACAGCTGTAGAGCTGCATTTCTGAGCTGGCAAATTGGCTTGCTTTGTCATTCTGTACTCAATATTTCAGAAGTACTTCCAGTGGAATTTTTTTTCGTACCTTTCAAAGCAACAATACAGACATGACATTGGTGAATCACTAAGTCTCAGGGAGTGGGGAGTCTTGGTGGTTGTGCTGCAGCACAAAAGACTAAGATGAAGTGTGACAAAGCAAAAGGCCTTTGGTACAGCCAGGAATTAAAATCCATGGGTCAAATCTGGTGTTTCTGCAGAAATTATAGGACAAGGGCTATCTGGAAGGCCCTGTCATACCAGGACCTTCTTTAATTGCATGGGTATTAAGGCTGAGGCAAGTTCTAAATGATGTATGTGCCTTAATCCAAAAAAAAAAAAAAGCAAATATCGCTGTGAAGGGAACTGCAGCTCTGCTCTAACTCCAGTGCAGGCGTTCATGCAGGGAAGAGCTGCCACCCCCAGACAGGGGTGGTGACATTGCAGCTCTTCTCTTTCCTCCTTCAAGTGCACAGGGTGCCTTGCAAGGCCTTAAGGATTTTTCCAAGTCATAAAAGGGATAGAGGATTTTCCTTATTACTTTAAGGAATCAACTCCTGTCTGTATAGATACAGATGAAGTTATTGGAACTTGGCTAAAAAGAGCTGTGCCGAACACTGTTGCTGCTTTCCTATTTGGAAATTGTGCTGAGAGGTTTTATGAGCTCTGCACCAGTCCTGCAGGAAAGAGGAAGCAGTACTCAATGATTTCCCATCTCAGTTCACCAATTTAAGCTCTAAAGAAAGGTTTGATTATTAAGCTTGAAACTTTTTCTTCACAAGATTAATCCTTCGTTTAGAGAGTTAATTCCATTTATATCAGTAAGATTACTCACATGAGTAACCAGCTTCAGAATTTGCCTGTAGTACTGTGATTGCCTAGGGGGAAGTACAAGCAAGTCTGCAATTAAAGTTACAAAAGGAAAAGGTCTGACCTTTTGTTTTCTTTTTTCTTTTATTTTTTTTTAAGTATATATTTCTACTGTTTCATTGACTAGTGACAATAGCTTTTATATTTTGAGGTGTTTACTAACAGCAACACAAAATGGATTTTCTTTAATAAGAAAAAAATACTAAATGCTTAAGCTTCACTGTGAAAGGTAGAAAGAGGAGGATCTCTGAGTTTTAACTTCAAGATGCCGTAGGCTTTCTTCATGTGCATCACATTAGTGGAAAATTCCTTCATTCACTTAAGAAGATAAACAGTTGTAACTTTCACGTTTGGTTGATGTGACATCAATGACTGACTGGGACTGCCAGCATTCCAAAAAGGATATCGTCCTCATCTGCAGCCACTCAGGGCTGTGGGGTGGAGCCTGCAGCACAGGCTGAAACATTTACAGGTGCATAAGTACCTAGGGAAGGGCACAGGTGATGCACCTGTCCTGGGAAAGGAGCACTAGCACAAGTGTGTCACAGCTCACCAGCTGCCTGCGTTAGAGCATGAGCTTCTTTGACGCACAAACGCACTCCCCTCCACGCTGCAGCCCACAATTCCCAAACATCGGCCAAGAACCTCCGGAGATGAACATCTACTACGAGAACTTTTTCCATCCACAGAACATCCCGAGTCCCCAGCGACCAAGCACCTTTGAGACGACGGATTACAACACCACTCCCAATCCTTACCTCTGGCTAAATGGACCTTCCATTACCCCACCACCGTATCTCCCAGGATCCAATGCCAGCCCCTTCATTCCTCAGTCATACGGGATGCAGAGGCAGCTCTTGCCTAACATGCACGGCTTGGGAGGAACTGACCTTGGCTGGCTTCCCCTCCCGTCCCAAGAGGAGCTCATGAAGTTGGTGAGACCACCTTACTCCTACTCTGCCCTCATTGCCATGGCCATCCACGGGGCACCTGACAAGAGGCTGACGCTGAGCCAGATCTACCAGTACGTGGCTGACAACTTCCCGTTCTACAACAAAAGCAAGGCTGGCTGGCAGAATTCCATACGGCATAACTTGTCTCTCAACGACTGCTTCAAGAAGGTGCCTCGAGATGAAGATGATCCAGGTATAGCCCTCTCCCCCTTTTCCCCCACCTCTAATTAAACTTGATTAATTTTCAAATACCCCGTGCACTGTAAAGAGACATAGTAGCGCAGATACATGGACACAGTAGCACTTTGTTTTCAAAAGGCTGAACTAGAAAGCAGCTGTGCATAGCTGAGGTGTGAAACAGTGTTGCTGTGAGATCTCTGGAGGGAAGGGAATTCTGTCCTGCTTTGGGGCTTCCTGAGAACAGATCAATGAGCTGAGCATGAGGCTCAGCATGCACAGGAACATTTAACTGGGCAAGGCACACTCAAGACTCATTTGGTGTAATGCATGTCTTATGTCAAACTTAACTGGGAATTAAAGGGATCTGTCAAAGAAATCCAATGGCTTTGGGGAGTCAGTATTAATTCTCAATAGGAGAGAGCAGGCTGCTTTTGTTTGTTTCAGTAAGTGTTTTGCTTGGAATCACACCTCTGCCATTACCAACCCCTTGGCTGGTAGGCTTTATTCATTGTTTCCTATCAATAGCTGTTAAGAGCCTTTGCGAACATTAAAAACTCGTTGAAATTATTCTGCAACAGAGGGCCAAAAATTTAATTCTGTCTTGTTAGAAACCTGTGCTAGCCCACTGAATCTGGAGGAGCAGCCCAGTGTGGGATTTGATTACTCTCTGCCATAAATTCAGAAGACTAGCTATATACTGAAAACCTCTTTTCCTCACCAAGAAAACAAAACAAAAAGCCCTCCAGTGACTCCACTTGTAGTTTTGCCTGTGTGAAGCGTCAGGGCTAAATGGTGGAACCCAGAACTTTAAACTTTTTTCTGAAATCAACAGACTTCTACTTTTGAGTGACTAAAAATACATGTGTATTGCTCATGCAATTGTTCTGTTTCTGTGAAATGAGAGAAACACTGCAAAGCTCTAAATGACTGGGTTTTTTTTTTGTTTGTGTGCGTACTTTTAAACTAAAAGTGTGGGTTTGTTTCCCTTGACAGGAAAAGGGAATTACTGGACTCTGGACCCGAACTGTGAAAAGATGTTTGACAATGGAAACTTTCGCAGGAAGAGGAAGAGAAAGTCTGACATTGAGGCCAGTGCTGCTACTTTTGCATCTGAGAAATCCGAGGACAGTACCCTGACTGGCAGCCCCAAAGCTGCAGAGCATCAGGACATCTTGGAAAACTCATCACCTGGGACTGACAATTCACCTGAGAAAGAATCTCCTCCTCCCTCTTCCAGCAGCCCATGCCTCAGTAACTTCCTCTCCAGCATGACCGCCTATGTCCACGGCTCCAACTCAGGGAGCCGCTCCGGGCCCATGGGACTCAGCTCTGAACCCATTGACAAAATGGGGCAGAACATGGTAGGCTTCAATTCCTACTCCCCACTGTCCAGTATCCCCAGCCATGGTGTGGGGGAGTGGCCCAATTCCATGCCTTCCGGTCACCTGGGCCACAGCAACTCGGTGCTCAACCAGTTTAACACTCATTTTTACAGCAGCCTCAGCACAAACAACACACTGTACTCCAGAGAAGGGACAGAGGTTTAAATGAAAGATTCTAAGACACCAAAGTATAGTTATTTATAGGAGGAAATGATCCATGGGCAGGTGGTTAGCATTAGCCTCTTGTCTCTAGGGCCACACTGCATCCTCCTTCTGACAGCCACAAACTTGTTACCCATTATACTGAAATCACAAACACTCCACATTTGGCAGCTCCACATGAAAAATCAGGGGTCATAAGAGCAAGAATAGTAAAAAGTTCTCCTCAGACACTGCTTTAACTGCTGCCAACCAGCGTCCTCTACAGAAGTCCTTGAGAAGTTATGGTTTACCTTAGGCAGGAAGCTCTTTCTGGCATGGCACTAACATAGCTGTGCTTTTTAAAGTGATAACAGAAATGTGGTTGTAGCTTTAAATATCCTGTCTTCAGGAATAGGCTGCCTGTACTAAATGTGCAAGTTCTTATTTGGTCAAAGCTCTTCTGAACACTGCAGGATCCCTAATGCAAACCACTGTATAGTGAGTAACAACAAACATTTGAATGGTGAGTGCTGTCTTTGGCTTTCTCTCATGCCAGTGCAGACCTTGTCTAAAGCCTGACCCCCTTCCAGTCCCAGGGGGAATGTGGCTGTGCAGCAAACTGACATCATCATGGACACAACAGGAATTTTGAAGCTGAAGGGAAGCATAACAAAATACACTGGAACTGTCTTCTGCTGTTGGATCTTTGTGTTTTCAATTCTAATTACAGGGTCAACTTCATTCCTAAATGTAGATTTACATTTACACATGTAAATCTAGTCACATAAGGGAAACGGGATCTGTCCTGAATATATAAACATATATATTTAAGACATGTTTTTTCTGAGAAGAAAACATTTGTTATATCTTAACATTCTACATTAATCATTTCTACTGAGTAAAGGGTTTGAATGCTGGGGTGGGAGGTGAGGGAAGAAGAAAAGGGAGGTAAGTTTAACTATCTCTGAATTTCAGTTTCAAAGGCTGGATCTTTCAGAATATCCACTGCAGATATTGTAAAAAGTCTCTGTACTGTATTTTTTTTCATTTTGTAGAAGTCCGTGCTGTTCGTCCTTGCATAAATATTAGAAATAATTCATATTTTTCCTACACTCTAATGTAGTGACAAACATTTCAAAATATATATGAAGTTTCTTTAAACCAAGACTTGACTCGAGTTCCACATTTATGTAGAGTAATATCTCAAAATGGATAACCTGCAGCATACGTAGGCAGCAAGAGTAGCTGTTCACATCTGGCCACTGACCAGACTTTCGGAATGAGAGAAAACATCAGTGCATTGTAATAGATACCAGTTTGTCTTGATTTTTTTTTTAAACTCTACATGTTTTGTTACAGGCCACCCCAGAAGCATTTTTAATAAAGCCTTTGTATAGAAGAGTGTGTACCTGTGTTTGTTTGTACTGTACTACTTATACCTTTAAAAGTCTCCTTACCAGTTTGACTTGAGCAGTTCGTATGAGGAAGAGCAGGGTAATGGTAGCAGAAGGTCAGAACTGAGATGACATGTCCAGGCCACCAGCATTTGCATGCCTGGCAAATATAATTGACTGCTATTATGCAAAATACTATCACTAAATAAAAATCACCCTTGGAGTTTCCCTGCTGGAGCAAAGTGGTGCCAACCATTTAAAATTTCAGAAAGCAGACTGTTTTCACATGTCAATTAGCCCATATGACTGCAATTTTCCTGCATTCTTATTTATTATTTAATTGCTTTTATGTTTCAAGTTTTTCACTGTCAAGGTTGCTCTGACATTTCCTAGTTTTAGATCCACTATAATAAATTGCCTCTTGGGAGTTGAAGCCTACCTACACTATTAACATCTTTGTTCAATAAAAAAGAAAATGCCCTTCTGGTGGTGTCCTTGTGCCATCACTGTAAGTTTCTCTGAAGTCAGGCATGTGCTGAAGCCTGAGCTGTAACTCCTGCCCTCAGAATTTTTCAACCCTTGCAGACTCTCAGCCTGCTGGGTGGGCTGCAGTATGCCCTGCAACTCAGCAGTGGCAGCATTTGTCATAGAGAACTGCTCATGTTAAAGCTGAGAAACGTGTTCAGTCACTGTGCTTACGCTTTGGATTCAGCAGACATGCCATAAATTGCCCAGAAATACAGTTCCTGTAGAATACATAGTCTACAAACTCAGAGGAACTGTTTTCTTTAGTGCTGAAATGGAAAATGTTCCATTATGAACTGAGAGACTATAAGTGCAGGGAGAAAAAGGTGGAAAATAAAGTAAGAAGAAAGACATTGCTAAGTGACAGCAAAGAGTAAAAAGCAATTCCTTGTCACTCTGCATTTTGTTTGCCTCTCTTAGTGCCCAATCCCAAATAATAACAGCAACTCCATATAGGTGTGCATAAAAACAAGCTTGTGCTTCCTTGCTTCCCAGATGTTGTCAACCCAATACCACTTTTGGCTTCTGCATGCTGGGGAAGTTCTGCCAAAATGCCCATTCTCCACAGACAAAGGTACGTTCTCCACTGGGCTCCCTGAACACCAAGGAATCAGTTCCCCTGCAACCCCTGAGCTGCCTTGGCGTATCAGCTCAGCTGCTGAAGCTGCTCTTCAAGGAGGAGTGGAAAGATGTTTGCATGCGTTGTAATCCTATTTCTCCTCAAAACAGAACTACTTTGTAATGAAACAAATCTTCATCTGTATTTTTGTGTTTTTCAGAGAGAACTGGTTTTGGTAACCAGACATGTCAATACAGTCCTGGAGCTCCTGCACATGAGTGAAGCACCTTCAGGGAAACTTGGCAGCTATCCTTGTATGTGCAGCAGCACTGCTCTGTCAAAGGTGATGCTCCCATTCCTGCATTTTACCAATATGATCAGTGTAAGGGTTTTGGATGGAAGAGCATCTGGGTTTTAGGGATTTCTTTTGCCTATTATTTGTTGGTTTGTTTTTAACTATGCTATTAACTAAGCCACTGAAGTGGGACCCATAATTAAAATATATTTAAAATACAGCTGATATTTATAGACCTGTAGTCTGATTAATAAACATATTTACTGATGCTGTTCAAAAAGACCATCTGGGCTTTAAGAACTCTGAATAGTTTTCCCTGTTAAGATTCTTGATTGATTATTTCATTCTTAGAGTGTGTTTTGTGTTGAGGTACAGCTGTCTTCACATACCACTGTGGACACTGTGTTTCATGACTCTGCAGTTATTTGTTCCTGGTTTAAATGTTAACCCTGACAAGCTGCTCCTATCTCACCACAAACACATCCAGCCATGAAGTGCCAGAATAGGTTACTACTTGCTTTCCTTCTGTAGCACAGCAAAACTGCAAATACAAGAAGCTTTCACTGGCAGGCAGTGTGTTTTGAGCAATGACTAATGAGTAACAAGTTCCTACCCAAGTCTGAGGTATATTGCTGCTGAATCCCTGGGGCAGCTTCACTGTCAGCCATCCCATTAGAAACACCTTCCCTGGGTTCTTACTCCGCAGCTTCCCGGTTCTGTGTCCTGGCTGTGCAGCCCTGGAGTCTGCGAATCTTCAACCCGAGCTCTAGTACCAGGGAGAGGAGAGATTTGGGGTTCCCAGCAGAGTCTGGGCTCACAGGGATCCCTTGTACCACTGCCTCAGGGTTGTTCCACCTAGTTATGGGATCAGCTGCAAGCCTGGAGTCCTGCAATAATAGGTTCCATTTAGCTGAAGCTCTTTGTGTCCCAGCAGTCCCTTTGGAGCCCCATCTACAATTCAAGACATTTAAGCCACCAGGTTTAGAGATTTGGATTTAACTGCAAGATTCGAAATGCCTGAGTTTCCAGATGATAAACTGATGAGAGCTTAAATGTTACAACTTGTTCAAAGATGACACCAAGAGGTGTGGTACAGGTATCCCCTGTATAGGAAAATCACATTTCAGGCCTCAAAGTATTTACTTCTCCCATAAACAGCAATGGGGACTTTGCCAGATTCACTCTGAATTACAATGCACCAAGCTTTCTCTCATAAGGGGATAAGCTATGAAACTCTTCGCTGTTTCAGTGTCAATAGTTCCTTTGTTTCTTCATGTGAAAGCATTTCCAGGGAAGGAAAATAACTAACTTCTTCCCAGTAGGTTTGCCAATTCCTAACACCTCCGGTTTGTAGCACTTTGCAGCAATCTTTACAACTCTTTCTTCAGGATTTTAGAAAGAGCTGCCGTGGACCTGTGTAGTTTTTTACCTAAGTACCACACCTCTAGATCTGTGAGGTAATAACCAAAAGCCTCCTGTACACGTCTTGGAACCTCTAGCTTTCCCTGCTTTAAGTGCTGACAGCTGCAAGACTGTGTTGGTGTAGTGCTGGAGGTATTGCTGTTAAACACATCTCAGCTGGTGCTTGTCCTGAGCTAGAAACCTGCAGGGCTGTCATCACCTGGACAGAAAGACACTTTAGCTTTTCTTATTTATGCTGCAAGTCTAGTTCTAAGAGGGTAAGGACTGTGATCTACCCAAACAACCCTTCCGAAGTGTACTTGCACAATATCCTGCCTGCTGATATTTCATGCAAATTAATTTTCAGAATACCTCTCTAAAATGAATTTTTACATGTTTTGTGTTAGCTAAATTGCAGTGCAAATTGTGCTTTACCTCAGCATGGTTTTGACTCTTTTTAAATCCTAAAAGCATTCAGCTGCTAATGTCTTTGCAGCAAAGTGGTTTTACCCTTGTACAGCCTATGATATCCTTTGCTCTTTAAGAAGGAAGGTGCCAAGTTGAGGCAACTCTACAAGTAGCCATTCCAATCTTTTCAAAAGCGCTTTCACTATATGACAGCCAGCAGTATTCTTTGTGTTACGCATGCTTTGATTTTTTTAACTGCCCTGAACTGCTCCAAACCCTCTCATTCAATTCTTTGCAGCTGAAGATCTGTCCTGATGCCTCTTTGTTACCAGTGATGAGTTACACTAATTAGTTCCCCTTGCTTCTGTTCCTCTGGAAGATTCCAGAGGCAAGTAAGGTAGGCAGGCAGTAACAGGCGTTAGCATCAAACTCTGCATGAAGAGCTGTCAGAAGCTCTGCTGTAACTACATGGCACATCAGGAGAGCTTTTCCCAGTGTTTGAAATTGTGTGTGGGTGACCTATGACATCAGCAGTGGATTAGTAACACACTTCATCCCTGCAAAACCCCCAACTGCAGGAGCAACCTGCCCACATTGTAATGCTGATACTTTCGTAGTACCATGACACAGAGAAGCAAATTGTGCGTTGTCCAGTACCTGAATGATGGAGGCTTCCAGGCACCACATGGAAAATTGACTTGTGTCATCAGGGAAACGTTTTCATACATTCTGCATACAGGCTCATCTGGGTCTCAGAACTTCCCCGGAGTCAGGATGTCCCACAAAGCAATGGAGGTTATTTGGATTGCAGAACAATGACAGACACAAAGCTGCTGAGTTTACCCTTTCTGTTGCCTTTGCAGAGCTGTAAATTTGTGTGGAGAAGTCTCAGTACCACGGCACAGCAGGGTAATAATATAGCTCAGTAGCTATTTGATGTTGTTGTTTGTACAATGTGTTCTGACATGAGAAGCTTAGTGTTTGCTAATTCATGACAAGAGTTTTGTGTATGCAAACTTGCACGCAAATCAGGCATAATTTATTATGCTTCTCTCCAATGAGAGTGGAAGGAGAAAAACCACTGTTTAACTTCAGCCATACATTTTCCTATGAATAGGGAAGCTATTAAATGATTTATGGAAGGAATGTTAAGAATTCAAGGAGTTCAAAGAAGGTGGAGGGATATCTTTTTCCCTTGTCAACTGGGAACCTGGCTATTTAATGCTGATAAAGCCATCACCTAACCTGACTTAAACTGTTGTGCCCATGTGCTGTACCTGCATTTCACTGCATCACAACCAGGCAGATCTCTAATTAGAGGTCTTACTGTTATTAAAAAAACCCAAACCAGTTTAAAACAATTCTTGCACAGAAGAAGAAATGATGAGGGGTTTGATATTTATTCATTCCTTCTGTCTGTTCTTTGTAGCAGTCAGTGTGGCTAAAGCTGCAGTGAGGGCATTCCAAGATCCTTTCCTAGCCTAGGCCTGCCACAGCTGTGAACAGCCCTATTTAGCTCAGGTGTGAGGAATTCTCCTGGACCTTAATTTTGCCAGACTGGAGATACTCATTTGGCATACTCATACCTCTTTAACCCCATGAACCTGCATGATGATTTCCCTTTTGAAGTGAAATAGGTAACATTTTCACAGAGGTGAGAATTTTAGATTTTTTTTATGGTATTACATATTTTAATAGGAAATATCATAATGAAAAAATTCTACCCAGATGACTTAAAATTAATATTAATAAGCTGGCCTTATCACACATCTCTCTTTAATTTAAATTGAGTAGATATACTTTAATGCATGGTACAGGTACCATAAAATGAATATTATTTTTCATTTAATTTTATTGGATTCATTCCTATGCAAACCATCAGGTTGACAATGCAAACATGCATGCTAAAGGAGACATGTCTCCCCATGTGGACTAAATACCACTTAGATGGTGAACAAACATGCATCCTGCATGCAAATGCAAATGTTGAAAACTATTGGTTCCTCAGATGCTACACGATCCTTACTAATTTCTACTGAATATTTCATCTCTCTCCCTCTCCTTAACAGGAATTCTAGAGCAAAATTTATCTGACACTTTTCTTGTCACCTATAGAAAAGTTGCTGGGTTGTTACAGGGCCAGCCTTGTGTGTTCTAAAATCACAGGTTCTCAGAACCAGCACACTCAGGTCATTGCTTTTCCCTTGGCACTAAAAGCCATCCCCATTCATGCACCACAGCAGACAACACACAGAGCTACAGCTCAGAAAGAGCTGTGCTTTGCAATGAGACTTTTATCATATATATCATCTGCCATATGGCTTCATTAGTAATCAGATGGTGACCACTTCTTATTTGATGTAAGCACTAAATTTCATTGATCCTAGATTTGTTCTAAGGAAAAATGCAAAAGCTTACAGAACTTGAATATTTTTCCAGGACCACAAAGTCATCTCCTGTTGTGTTTGGAAGAGTTATATGAGCTAACTCTGGCTAGTTATGGAGCAAGATTGTTTTCACATTTGGATTTACCTAATCTTGTCTCCATGCACCTTAAGTGCATGTGCCAAACAAGGTGATATGCTCTGCAAGATATGTGCCTGCAGAGCAGTCACCATTTTCCTGCTACGTGTATCCTTCAACGTCTTTAAACCACTTTGATAGAAAATAGATGCAGCCAAAGAACATGTCATTTCCTGCCCTCAAGCAAGGATAAGACAATGTAAGTCATCTGCAGGTTTGCTTGCAATACGCTATTTCTGGTTTTTCATATAGTATGTTGTTTAAAGCAAATATTGTAAATTCAATTGATTTTTGATGGTAGCATTAAATCAAATATTGTAACTTTATGCAATTTTTGAAGACAGTATTTATGCAAATAAATATGCAAAGAGGCCAGGTCTTTTATCCCCTGGCAAGTTAGTAAGGTAGCCCTTAAAGGCTGACAGTCGTCAGACCACTGCCAATCAGGACTTTTTTTTCCCCTCTACCAAAGTGTATTTAACATTCCTAGGCCTGCACAGAAGGGTAAAAATAAGGTCATAGCTGTGGAAAAATCTGTTGATGATAACTGATAATATGAAAATGAAGCAGTCAAGCAGGCTGTGGATAGCACAGCCCAGGTCTACTTACACAAAAGCCAAGTTAGAAATGCAGTGATAGAAACATGAAAATTCTGGAACACAAATGAAACAGAAGCCACCAGTTGTGGTCAGATTAATCCTTTAATACTGCTGTTATTTCCTTGTTGCCGTGTGGGACAGGTGATGGCTGGAGTGTCCTGTTGTCCCAAATACACAGGGGGAGTAATGCCAACAAACATGACAGAGAAAGGGCTGACCTACACCCTGGAGTGTGGACAGCAAACAAAAACTCTTCAACTTGAGAATTTTCCAAGTTTACGGTTCTTTGACACAAGTGACAGCAGAAGTATTAACTACCTCTTGCAAATTTTGGACTTTAGTGTCACAGTGGTTTCTGCACAACTTTGCGAGTTTCTGGGATGGTTGGGGTATCACTGGTCTTATCAATGTGATCCAACAGTGAAGCTGTCTGCTTTATTACTACATTTTTACCATATATTTAGTGAGATTATTCATCTGCTAACTAGTTTGAGTTTTCATATTATATCTGTAAAGGAAATTTTCACCTGAAATTTATCTTAAAAGTTTGATGTTAGATTTCAGTGGACAGTTGTACGGACAAAACACACAGGTCTGTGTATTATGTGCAAAAATTTTTGGAGAAATATACAGGTTGGATTTGAATCATATGAGGTAAAGCAAGTGCTGACTTTTAAATACTCCTGAAGTTCTGTGAAAATTAAATTTTAAACCCCACTCTATTGCCTCCAAGCTGAGTTTGTTGAACTGAATGTTTTCCCAGTAAGGAAAAACAACAACCCAAAGAAAAAAGCAAGGATGGTCTGTATTTTACCCTGACTCCACTGACTGCTTCACATGTTCCTATAATAAGCTGGAGGATTTAATGGCAGGAGCAGTACTTTGTGGAGCAAGCATCAAACTGAACCGACAGGGACTGGGAAATAACTCTGGAACAACTTAAACTAAAATTGCCACCAAGGTTTCTGTCACAAAGTTTCATCCATGGTCTCACATAATTTCAGACTACTTCTGTATTTGGGTAACTGCTTTATGGGACACTTTCATCACATCTTCCAAGGGAAAAAAAAAATGAAAATTTCAAGCAATTTCAAATAATCAAAAGTTTTAAAAATAGGTTTGTGTTAGGGGAAGAAATATGGGCTTTGTTATATAAATTTCAAAATGGCCCTTCTTGCTCACCATTTTTTCCTAAACCTGATGAACAGAGAAGTACAACTGCCACTGAATCAGGGTTCACACCTGAAATGAGAGCAGCAAACACTCAAGATTCACTCTGTCCCCTGGGTCTTTGCAAGCTTTAACCATCTACTGTAGATGCACACTCAGACTGGAAAGGAGACACAGGCACTTTGGACTTGACAGTTATTTTAGGAGAATGGGATAATTACATTGATAGAAAGGAGAAAATGAGCCCTGCACAAATTAACAATCAAAATTAAATGCACATGTAATTAAATACAAATAAGGGAACAGCCCAGTTTTAAAGGTTGCTTATGAAACCACATCAGAGTTTGCGTAAAGGGCCAGAATTTACTGCTTTTGCCAATTGCTGGTTATTAACTCTCAGTGTAGGTAAAACTGCATTACAAATTTAAAGTGAAGTGAATGCATCTGCTTGTACCCCACACAGCAAAATACACTGACATGTGCTCCTGTTGGTTAGAGTTCCTGCAGGGTTCTAGAGCCTGCAGAGCTGTAGTATTTCACTAACTGTATTTGTTGTAGGTTAAACCTAGGTGAAGAATATCTGCTCCTGCTGCAGTCATTCAAATGGCACTCAGCTGTGTCTCCAGGTGGAACCCATTGTCATAACTACAGCACCTAACTGAAATCACCCTCTGATCAATAACATGAATTGTTTATTTCCACCACTAAAAAGAAAAGAACATCCTCCTTCTTTAAATTACTCTTTAAACAGAAAATACATCTGAAAACCAGTTTTTGGTCACAGAAACTTGAACTACTTTTTCCAAATTTTCCCACACTTACAGCATAGGAGTAATTTGTCTGATACTGCAAAGTGACATCCTGAAAAATCTGCCAGAAGTTCCAAGTTTTTAGATTAGTTTTCCAATTATTTAATTTTGAAACACTAAAAAAGCCACTACTCGCTTTTGAAATCTATCATCAGTCTGTACTTTCCTGCCAGCAGAGAGTAGGCACAAGGTATCATGAGACCATCACAGCCATTGCCTGTTCTCCCACAATGCCATGACCACAACAGGAGAAAGAGGGGATTTATGCATCCTCCGTGTCTTGCCCAGGTTTAAAAGCTTATGGATTGATTCAGTCTGAAACCGAGCAGACAAATGCCAGTAACTCAGGGGGAGATTGAAACCATTTTCCACATACAGTGAAAAAACAAAGGCCATGGAATAAAGCCCAACAGTCAGGTCTTTTGCCCCTGCACACAAGGTTTTCCTTAGTGTTTTACTAAATTGTTTGTTTGTTTGATTTTTTTTTTTCCTAGGGGAACCTGCCTGGCTGGAACTGAAGGGGACTGAAGCAAGAGGTGGTCTGAACTTGGCAGCACAGCTCAATTAAGGTAAAGAAATGCATATGCAGGACACCAGGTTGACTCAGGAGGGTGGCTTGTTTTCTTTTGAAATTGTTATCTTACGTTTATCCAGTTGTTTTCAATGTTAAGTTTTAAATCTCTTTTAGTTAAAACAAAAGGGTGAAGTGTTGGGGTTCCTGCCCCCTGCCATGGGGTCCTGGGAGAGGGGCCCTGGGCTAGAGGCACGGGTTTTCCCTGCTCCCTGGCCAATCTTGTTCCCCATTGGTTGTTTTGTGTTCCCCTGGGTGGAGAGGATTCTGGTGGTCCCGTGATTGCTACAGTTCTTCAGCAGTCACCGGCCACGTGGCTGGAAAATAAAGATCTCTGAAAACATCTACCAGGGGTCGGTGCATATTTCTTTTCCACGGGCCCCGCTGTCTTATACATGTTGCAAGAATCCCCACTGCAACATGCATAGAAGTCCATTTGCCTGGCAAAGCTGCAGTGGGAACAATTAATCGCTCAGAGCAATCACAGTTACAGGGATTGGCTCCACAAATTCAGTGCTCTGTCTGCTTTATACTTACCTTTGAACACTGCTAACATGTGACAGAAAATAATTCTCTATGTATTAAATGCAGACTGATGTTTTCCTTTGCATCCACTGCATGTTCTGCTTCCAAAGGAAGGGAAATGCATTATAAAATTGTCTTCATTATGCTTCCCTGCAAAGTGCCAGCTTCCTGCAAATTATGCATGTATTTGTATTTTGTTCATTTGGAAACTGAGGTTTGGAATGAATGGACGTACCTGAGGTGAGGCAGTAAGCTGGTGTTACAAACAAGAGTGTTTGAGACCACTTAAAAAAATCACTGGCAAGCGTATGACCAAAAGTCAGATTTTTCCCTTCTAAGAGACTTTAAAATCTCTTCTCCTTTATTCTGCACAGCAGTGTTACCATAATAGCTGACAGTCACAGAGAGGACAAGGATACAGCATACCTGGGTTATTGTGTGCTTGGTTAAAAATTGTAACTCAATGCAGTTCCCTAGCCTGCAATCAAAGGTACTGGTGGGAACACCATCAGCCCTCTTTGCCCCGCACTCCATACCCTGTCCATGTGATTATATCTTACAGCTTGTAATTATCTCCTTGCTGCAGCCCCCAAGGAAACAATAAGCCCTCCTTACCTTTCTGCAGAAAGGAGTTAACACACATTCCCACTGAACACACCTATTAAAGCTCAATTGTGATGGCTCTTGAAAGAATTACTACAGCACAATTTGATTACAAAAATATGTGCGTATATATTTTTATCCTCATTATACAGAATTTTAGACTCAGCAGGAGCTGTCTTCTCTTTAATTTTCTGCATCTGTCTTTATTTAGGTAGAAAACACTCTCAGAATGAACCAAAATCTTAAGAGCCCTGATCATTCTGCAGTTTATTCTGATTAGTGCTGGTAAACAGAGGCAACCTGCTCCTGCCATGGTGTAAAAGGTGAGCTTTTAAAGAAATGTAATTCTTAATTCAGCATGTATCACATAGTAGTTGTAAGGTAAACCCAAAAGAGCTTCATGGAATAGCTAAACCCTGTTAGGACATTACTCACATGTTGATGATGCACATTCATAAAGAGGCTTTCCAGTGCTGAGTTGATGATACAAATGTAAATGCATTTCCCATTGTCTATGTCTATTAAAGTTTGTGACTTTAATTCTGTTACCCTGCTGTTTGTAACACTTTTGTAACAGATCATCATGCAAGTACTAACAAGTGATGACACTATAAATACAAATAAAATAACCTTTTATGCCACTTCATACATAGACAGCACATGAAACCTAAGAATCCAAGCATAAAAAGATAGGATCATTCATATTAATGGTCTTAGAATGTTGAAAATTACAGTGAAGCATGCAGAACTACACAGTATGCATTATATTCATTTTGAAAACCTCTTTCTAAATCTGTAAAGTTGTGTTCTGAAATAGTTCGTGTCTGTTTAGATTATTTTCATCAGTTTAATATTGACTGAACCACCGAAAACCATTGTTGTGTTCAGTTTTACTTTTTTTCCGTTCTCAATCAGAAGGCATATTTGAATTGAAATTATTTTGGGGATTAAAACATCTGACCTACTCAGAGTAGTATGCAAAGAAGCACCTGATATCCCAATCCCATATGTCCTGGTAATGCAAAGGGAACATGTATGAAAAGAGGTTTCCTGGTGTCCCAAGACACGAACAGAAGAGCAAACTCCTGCACACCTATCACATATTTTGGACATTCTGTCTCAAGTGTGATGTGACAGTACTGCAATTACCTCATAAAATCCTGAGCAGTTTGAGATGATGGGGAGAAGAAATAGTAGAATGCAGCAGTAGCTGTTCTCTGAGGTGGTAAATTCTGACTCTAGAAGGAAAAACAATGGGAAGAAATATGTGTTAATAGTAGTTCAGATAGATTTTCTGGAAAAAGACATAATCCAGTAATGTACAGAATAGAGAAAAACAAAAATAATTTTTTTCATAAAACCATCAGAAAAATGTCACGTTCGTTATACCATAGGGATATATAATATAAGGAATTAAGTAGAAAATTATGGAAATAAATGTATTATTTTAATCATTTTTTCATATGCATCTTGCTGACAAATAGCCTGATTTTTTTAATTGCTTATATTATGTTAAACAGTACCCACAAGTAATGTCAGTGCTGTCAGTTGAAAAGCAACCCATAAAGTTTTATTCTAATGTCACACATGGGTAAATGATTAGTAAATCAGTTAAAAAATTGGCAAAAGTGAGATCGGAATCCAACCCAAACTGCAATTCTTGGGGGGAAAAATCATATATCTATGTTTATAATATTTAGCAATAAAATTTACAGCCCTGTTATCTGCCAGCTATGCAAAAACAAACACTTGTGCAGGAGGAGTGTGCCATGTGTTTATATATAAACAAATGGCTTAATCCTGCCCTAGGGCACTGCAATGCTGGAGCACACAGAGCTCAGGGAGATAGCGTGGGTTAGGGAAACCAGCCAGGGCAGGAGAGAGGTGATTTGTCTCAACCACCTAAAGGGAATGCAAGGTGAAGTTCCAGGCACAACTCAACATCTACGAGCAGACTGCTGGCTGGGCACAGATCAGAGGCCAAGAACCAGGAAAACAGAACTCTGAGCTTGCCCAAACTATGGGAGCTTTGTTTCAGGAGAGCTCTGTGACACCTGCATGGCCTGCAGCCAGCAAGCAGTGTAGGACATTCACTCTGTGCACCTTCTTCTGCTGTCACCGCTATGTCAGGGACTTCTTTGTGTCACATTCCAGCAGTGAGGGGAGCTCACTCCTCAGGCATGCTGCTCTGATCCAGGGAATACTCTCTCTGGGATCTCCCAAAAAAATAGAAAGAGGCATAGGTCGTAAGAGGTTCTGTGTTCCTGATACACCTCTGGAAAGTTGTTTCATGTCATTCATTAAATGTGGAATACTATTAAATGTGGAATTCATTAAATGTGGAGTACTATTAAATACGCATACTATCCTCAAACTGCATTTTTAAACGTAATAGGTAATTTTTCCAGTTTCCATTTCTGGTCATATCTAGTGAGTCTGATAATGAAATATAAATTAAATATTTATGTGCTGTCAAGCTGTTTCTCTTTGGCCCATCTGGTATGGAGGAAACTGAGTCCGACGAATGTTACTGTTCTGGAAAGCCAGCCTGTGAAAGCTTGACGGAGTCTTAGCAGTCTCAGTCTGCCTTCACTAGAGGGGAGACTGTCTCTGAGATGAATTTTGAGATTTGGGGTTGGTCGGGCGTCAGTTTTGCTACACAAGGAGCTGTAAGGGGACAGGGCAACAGTAGAGAACTAGGAAGTCACAGCTTTTCTGCAGAGTGGATTTGCTTCCTGTGCTGATCAAAGAGGCTTATGGCCTTACCCTGAACACAGGAGGAGGCAGCCAGTAATCCTCATAAAGATTATATCAGAAGCTTTTTCTGCAGGGTGTAGAAAACTTTGATTAAAAGCCCATCTTTATTGTGAAAATTAGCCCTTGGTAGAAGTTATCAGACAGGCCAAGGTAATCTAGGCCTTAATCAAAACAGTAGTCCGTTGCATTAAGACATGTCAAAGATTATTTTCACTGCTATAAAAAATGACTCATTTGGGTCATTATGTATCTAAGATACGTTGTGCCCATGCAACAAGGTACACTAGTTTGCTATAAAAAAAGAGACAATTTTATTCTGTGGTAAAAATTCGATGGGGTTGTTTTGGTTGGGTTTAGGGTGGGGGTTTGAGAGGGCTTTTTAGTGGCGGTCTTTTCACCTTGTATCATTGACATCCTTGATGTGGCAACATAATGGACACACCATCTTTAGCACTAAAAGCTTTTTTTCAGATAGTACCAGAAGGGACCTTTACCTAAAACCAGAACTAAAGAGGAGGAACGGGTCATGACTTGTACTTGCAAACAAGTGTTTGAAGCTCAGTGTCTAAGGCAGTGGCTCTACTTTAAATGACATCATGATGGCAGTTCCGTATTGTGAAATTTAGTGAAAAGACAAAGTGCTTTTCTTTACTGTGATTCTCTTTGGAGGATTGATTTTTCTGTTCTTGTCCAGCATGCATGGTTTTTTAGTGGATTGACTTTTTCAAGGCAAATCAAAACTGGCCCAATGTATGTCCAATTTTCCAAAGTTTTGATGACTCCTCTCCAATTGGTTTTAACCCAGTCAGTCTTTGGAACTCCTCCACCACCAGTTACAGGAGGGCACAGAAGGACAGACCTAAAGTCAAGAATTTTACTTAGAAAAATTCTAAGTAGAATAGAATTCTAAGATACAACATAGAAATGGCAGACATGGCAACAATTGCTAAACAGCTGGGGTTTTTCTAATACATGTTCAATTTAGGTAGGGCAGAAAGAGGTCTGTGTCTCTGCGAATGCTTGAGTTTTGTGTGGGGATGCTGAAGGAAGGCATTCATTTAAAATACAAATGAATCTGCATTTCAGTCTTTAGACCTAAACAAGGGATGGTGAAGCTGTTGCAGATCAAGCATTACAAGAGAAATCACTGGCTGATGACTTCCTCCAGGTCCTTTTCACTGATATGCCTTAAGTGTCTTGCTGTCTTTATTTTAACTCTCATTTCCTTCAATCTTCCAGCCTTCAAAACTTCATTTTTAAGCCACATTTTTAATTCCACCACTGATATTATCAGTCAGTAAACAAAACTCAATTGTCTCCTGAACAAAGGAGATTCCCCACTTGCCATTCTGAAGATTTAAAAGTAAATTGCTTCCCGCTGAAGCCAACTAGATACTTGGAAGACTTCTGCATCAAAAAACTGGAACTGAAAGCTAGAATTAAGCTTACCACAGTCTCTTCTTTCTGTCTTTTCTAAATATCACTTTAGAAATATATCCAGAGAGTTATTACAGACAGAGGCCACCTCTAATATTCTTTTAGCCAGATTACTAAAATTTAAGATCTTCTTCTTTCTGCCAAGCATAGGAACAACTTATGGGAGCTGAACCACTGACTTCGCCTCAGTAATGAGTTTGGATAACTTACAGAGCAGTAGAGTAAGGACAATAAAGTATTAAAATAGTATTTCAACAAAAGGCTCTTAGCTTGTCATCAAGTCTTCAGTAGAGTAGATATGTTGTGCTCCATAGTTTTAAAACATGACAAAACATAAAATTAAATAAACTAGGGGTGGTAGGGGAGCTAGATAATTGTTGAAAAGCAAGTGGTGATGCAGTGGACTGGGATGGCAAGCAAAGGATGCAGGATGAAGTGTATAACTTCAAATGCTGCCTACTTAGGAACTGAAATAGGTTAACCTGTGAAACCTATCTAAGGATGTGTTCATTTGTACTGAGTGCGTCATGTCCTTTTATTAACATTTATTCATTAAGCAATCCTTTTATTAATATTTCTTCATTATTAATATTTTTAATCTCTCATTCATAGATACTGTATATTTAGTCATTGTCTGTTAGTTATTGTAAACAGCAAAACCCTAGCTAGCTTTAAATTAAAATTGCTTCCTAATTACTTTATATTGCATAGGAACAAAATGTTACATTCTATGTTATTCTCAACAGGACCTCTAAAGCTCAGTTGGAGATAAGCAGTAAACACTGAAGAGTTCTCATAAATCACATTTTTGCATATAATTAGTATATGCCTATAAAAGTGAAAATTCAGCTATTCCTCTGTTGCCAACCAGCTCTGGGCTAGGAATTCATTCAGCTTCCACTGCAGAGTCTTCACACACCATTTGTTCCAGCAGCTCAGATTTCCTTCATTTCTATGCCATGAACAGTTCACACCATTTTACATATTAAGTCTGCTTATATTTTCCTGCATTTGACATTATGTGATGAGGTAAGTCCAGTCCCTCCCTTCTGGCCTAGATCACACTTGCTGTCCTTCATAGTTTCATTTCTGGAAAACCTCACTTTTCCAGTAGGATCCCTGTATTCATTTTTAATCAGTTTGTTCTCCTCTCAGTATTTCTACTCCAGCAAGCTGGATTACAGCTGCTGAGTTAGTGAATTTTGTTTGCATGAAGCCAAAATGCTGAGGCTGTGCTAAAGAATGCTGGTATAACAAAACTAGTAGTTGTTTATTTATTAAATGGAAATTTGTGTATTTATGAGACAGACGTGTGTATTTATGAAATGGACAAGTGTGTGAAAAAGACTTGATCTCCTTGAAGAAGATTCTTTTTCAAAGCCTACCAGTCTGGTCTGTGTTTTTGTGTTCAAAAATTTAGTAATTTTTTTCTTAGGTCAAATATGAGAAACTAAAAAGAGCAACCTAGATTATACTAAGATGAATCATTACTTTTATAAAACCTGACACAGTTTGTTCTAGGTTATGACAGAAAATGGATGAAGCATTGCAAAGGCTGGAAGGTACATCTTTTTTTCCTTTTTTTTTTTTTAAGAGAGAGGGAAAAAGAAATTTTTAAAAGTCAGCCAGCTAAACTGAATTCCAAGAAAAACCCTTCAACCATACTAGCAAATATGTCTCTTTCAAATGGCAAGAAGCTTTAAGGTGAAAGTCACAGCTAACCTGAATTTGTTAGGAAAAAAAGCCGTGCCAAACCAGTCTAACAGCTTCTCCTTGGCAGGGCACCATCACCAAAGCACCAGGACAGGAGTGACAGACCCATAACGGGGCCACAGCGGGGTGTGGGACTGCAGGGGCTGGGGTGGGACATCAGCCTCTGGAGTCTGGAGGCGGAAATGAGGGAAAACAGGTAAGAGCCCACTGAAACACTGCATCGGTCTTCAGGCCTGAAGGCACTCGCAGAATAAATAACCTCTCATATATGTATATATGTGTGTGTATGTGTATGTATATATGTGTGTAAAACAACAAGAGTAGCAAACACCTAGAAGAGATTTGCAGGCAGGTTCTGTTACCCCTGTCACTGCAGCTTTAGAGCAAAGTCAGACCAAGAGCTGGCCGTGACCGTCAGTCCTTGAGCTGTGCCCCTTTCCTGGTGTGTGTCCCCGGCCCAGAGCAGGCACTGGTGGCCCCTGCAGCCGCAGGAGCTGTGAGACCACCGAGGAGCCGGGGCCGGCCGGAGCCCCCGGAGCCGCCATCGGCCCGGCCCGGCCCTGCCCTCAGCGCTCCCCTGAGCCTCTCACGGCGCTTCCTCCTTCCCGCCCGTTCCAGCCCCGAGCCGCGGCGCTGCCCGGGCCCTCAGTGCCCTCGGTGCCCCCGGTGCCCCCGGTGCCCCCTGTCCCGGGTCTGGGAGCAGGACCGGAGCAGCCCCTCCGTGTGCCGAGGTACAGAACCGACCCTTGCCCCTCACCAGGGTCCTGCCCCTGAGCCCTCCCCTTGAGCGCAGACGACGGTTCGCTCATGGAACGCGGCGGTTCCTGGCTGCAGGGGAAAAGAGAAGGCTGGAGACAGGGAAGGAAAGGATATTTGTGCCGCTGGGCAGGTGATGAGCAGCACAAGGCTGGGCAGATTGTTCTGGATATGCCTAAACTGCTTCTGTCTTGCCCTGCTGCTCCTTCAGCGCCGGCGTTGAGCCGCAGGTCGGGGAGCGCGGTCCGTGCTCCCCTCACAAACCCCTCCGCTGGGATCGGGAGGCTCCCACGCTCCCAGGGGTGAATTCCAGCCCCAGCCAAGCCTTCAGTTCTTCCCCTGCACTGGGCACTTCAGGCTATAGACTCGTACTCTTTTAACCTTATCCCGTTCCTACAAAATTTATGAAACATTTGAATTATTCACTGTTCGATTTTATAGAATAAGAATGAGAATAAAACTGGGGCTTTGTTCTAAGGGAGTTTGCGTGGAGCTGAGTTGTGCTTTTCAGGTGCAGAATTTAATGTTCTTTTTAAACAAAAGTGTAGCATGTCTTGGTTTTTTAGAGCTTGACTGCATCTGTGCTTTTTAGAGCTCCTCGTTTGAATTTAGATCAGAAATCTTGTGATGGTACAAAACGGTTTCATAGACTGCAGAGACGGCTCTCAACGCTGAGAAACCAGAAATAATTGAAGTTGAAATTCATTATCCAAACCCTTGTTTTACAGGAATCTCAGTACTCTCAGTCTGCTCGAGCCAGATCTTTTGAAAACATGGTGACCCAAACCAAACAAGCAAAAACCCAAATCAAAGCAAACAAAACCCAAACCACCCAACCAACCAAAAACGAAACCAAAAAAAACCCTCACAATGAAACTATGACAAAAATTCCTCATATTTTACAGCCATGTCACCCACAGCACTGTGGTAAGGGTAAGATCAGCAAAGAGTTCTGCATTTTATAACATGGGAAAATTAATCTGGAGCCATATTTCCCTCTCTTGTATCATGTACTGTTTCAACATTAATTGCTAGCAAGCAAAGAAGTCGTTATCTGAGCTATATGGTTAGATTTTAATATAGCTACTAAAAAGGCAAAACAATGCACTAGACATTTTTCATTTTGATGCAAGAAAGCAAATGGACATCTTTTGAAACGCTGCATTCCCATAATGTAAAGCAATTTGTTACATTGGAAGGATCGTGTCAGTGTCTGTGTAAGGGCAGTGCTGCAAATAGTTTCCTACTTTGATGATGAGCAGCAAGTACTGGTGTGTTCCTCTGTCTTAAACTGCTCTGAAATACGGTATCTAACATAAATTAAGTACTTCAGCCTCCTTTTTCATCACCAGGGCCAGTTTCTGAGAGTCTGGAAGGATGATTCTCTGGATTAAAAAAAAAAAAAAAAAGCTTAAATTCCATTAAGCTTTTGTAAAACTTTGCATTGCAAATGAGGACAAGATGTTGCAGACCTGGAAGTCTGCTGTATTTCATTTCAGAAACGGTTAAATGAGAGCATTTCAAACATTTTTGAAATGAGATGCAGTTTCTGAGCTCCAGGCTTAGTTATTACACAAACTCTTCCCCTTCTGTGAAGTCTTAAAGCTAAACAAGCTTGGAGAAGCCTTGAGAATTGAAATTTCTGTGGCAATCCACAGAATTGGAGAATTCAGATATGGCTGTATTTATCAATTTCTTTTCCTCTACTGTCACCCTTTGTGTACAGATAGGCATAAAACTCGTATTGTGCCCATAAAGAGTGACATGTGCTTCAATACAAGACCAAGGGTACGAATGTAGGATTTTATATAGTGATCAACAACTGTGATTTAATCTCAGTTTTGATGGGTGATTCAGGGAAATTCATTTGGTGGCTGTATTCAGGGAAATGGGGTTTTATGACATATTTAATAAGTTTTTCCTCCTAACACAAATAATGAGGCAAGGCTTAGATTTCTGAATTAAGGAGGCAGGTTTCCTGAACTACGTGTAGATGTTGTACCCACATTTGTTTCTCAGGGTGAATGCAGCAGCATTTTCACTGTTCGTAGCCAAAAGGCTTTCTTGACTTCTTGGGGTGTTAAATAGACTTCCAGGTCAGAGTCTTTATGTATGACAACTCCCAGAGAACAAATCTGAGCTGCAGTTTTCATCTGTCTGTCCAGAAAAATACAAAACTATAGAAAATATGTACATCTCAAGTAGGTGGAGTGTGGGGGAGCTACTCTTGATGGTTTTTCTCCGTTTTTTCAGCCATTGACACGTCTTTCCTTGCCCTAAGAGAACATAAGCTCCAGCAATTCATTTCATCCACCACTTCCTTTATAATTTCTTCCCTTCTTCCCTTCTCCTTTTCTCTCCCTTGTGATTAAGACAGGTATAGCCACACTTTAAAAGCAACCCAGCAAGCAGAGAACAAATTCTTGAGACCAAAACTTGGAAACTGAGGTTTGTAAGTTATGAAAGAATAATAGTTTCATGATTGTGATGGAGTAATTATTGGGAAAGAGTGATAAAAAAAATAAAAAGGCTGAGACATCACCTAGAAAACAAAAAGCTGTAGTATTTTGGTTTGAAAAGGAGTTTCTGTGTGTAAGACTTGAGATTGGCTACGGAATTCTTTCAGAACAAGTATTTAGTTTTAATTATCAGGGTGGTATCTTGGTTAATGGCATTCTTTGAATTCTTCAGTGGCTGTGAAATGCTGAGGCCTTATTAAGGAAGAACATAGAGAAAGAGGAGCCACAAGAGATGAGTACACTTCCCCAATTTCCCAAATTAAATGTTCCAAGTGCACACGTTCATGGTTTTCAGCTTTAAGATGTATTGTTAATTGAGGGAGCACAATGGGTGTTTATGGAGATGCAGTGGCGCATTCAGGGGTGTAGCCAATCCCCTCAGGTTGTGGCTGTGCTGCATCCAGCAGTCCCCTGAGCCTGGCTCCAGCTCCTCATGCACTCCTGCTGCTCTAGGAGTGCTCCTTATGGCATTGTCTTGGCTACAACTACTTTATGCTTTTGTGAGTTTATCAAAAAAATAAGAAGATATTTCTAAGCGTACATAAAAGTGCTGTGCTTGGAGAGGCAGCAGTGATTCACCTCATATTTTCAACTAATTTAGCTATTTAACAATTCTTGCCTAACAGCCTTGGTTTGGAGAATGGAGGATTTTCAGTGTGAAGCAGAGTCCTGCTAATACAGAGAATAAATACCTTTTGTCTGCTCTTTATAAATAAAATACCTGTGTAATGTATAATAAGCTACATGGAGTCAGACTGGGGGTCCATCCAGCTCAGTGTCCTGCCTCCAACATTGGCCAGAAGTGGCCAAGGAAAGAGCAGAAAGTCAGCAGTCTCCTTAGAGATTCCAAAGGAGTCCACATTCAATATGCAAAACTAAACCTCCTCTAATAGCCCTCCATAAAACTGAACCTACTACATGCTTAGCTGACTCCAGTTACTGGTAATGCAAATATTGATGGAATTCAAAACTATAGTCTTCTGGAATCAGCAGATTCATCTGATTAAATGAATAATAAATCATCTCGTGTTACTCTTAACAGTAACACATTTAGTATTTGCATATGGTGTGAATGAAAGTTGTCAAAGACATGCAAACTAGAGGTTGAGAAATTAGGTTTCTAAATAAATAGAGATCTTGAAATAGAAAAGGCAATATAGATGTGGTCTTTGCTGAACCCAAACTGCATGTACACATTTCTCTGTTGAGCTCCCCCCACAAAAAACCTTTGGGGAAAACCTTTTCAGACAGTTTATGGAGGACTTCCAATACCACATTCCCTCAGTCCTCAGAACAAAGTTGCATCACTCATGAGATCTACTCCTCATGCTATGTATACACTCAAAATACAGACTGTAAACTGAATAAATAACTCTATAAAAAGCCGTAAGAGGTCACAAATGCCACTGTGGTCTTAAAAGGGCCATGTCTAGTATTTTTTTAATTTTCATTGATTAATACTATATTCTATGGTTTATAATTTTGTGATGGTTCAAAAGAATTCAGTCATAGTGAATTCCAGTGAGACACAACAGCCTAAATGCTCAAAATTACCACTCTACACAACTAGATTTTTTTTACCCTCCAGTGCTATTTGTAATTTGGAAGTCTCTGTAATGTGTTCGTACTGGAATCTAGTCCTAGCAACAGAATTTTAAAATTAATTTTGATACCTGAAAAATGCCTTGTACTGTTCTCAGAGAGGAAAACAGAACGATGGAAAGATTTGGAAATTTCTGTCAGTTGATAGTAAGGCTATAAAGAGAATATAGAATCCTCTAAAGAGGGAAACAAGTAGGGATGGACTCTCCAAAGGCACTGAGTGTGTAGTCAAAGCAATCCTGAGAAAGGAGCTGTGATCTCCTGCTGCCAGGTGAAGGCATCTCTACTTTTTGCTTATAAAAGTAACAGGGTGCACTAGATCTGTATCAATGAGACTGAATAGAGCTCTGCAAGAAAACAGGCTCTCTGGATTCTTCACCTGGGTAAAATTGTAACAGGGTTCTGATATTTTGCCAAGCAGCTGCTCGTCTAAAACCTGTGTCTAGAGGGAGCCCTGTGTGTTTGCAGTCTCAGCTTGGAGTGGGGCTGGCTGCTGATTGTATCGCTCCTGGCAAATTCCGGCAGGTGTGTGGCTGTGGAGTCCTGGAACAGGAGCACAGGAATAGGCATGAGCCAGTTAAGATTATGGTCTCGTTTCTTGTTTAATTCATAAAGTTCTTGCTAAGGTCCCTGTAGGAAAGGAAGAGATGCAGCGAGAAAAATACCTCTTTGCTCAGAGCTCAGTAATTAAGACAAAATTTTCAGATTTGTTTGTCTAAATTTTAAGGGTGCAGTAGGAAGAATTTGGAGGAGATCAGGACACCATTGGGAACCCAGAAGAGTCCAGTGGCTTGGACATTAACAAAGAAGACAGAAAATTTGAATTTTGCTCCCTGACTTAGTAGATGATTTTCTTTCAGTGAGTCACTTCATGCCTTTGTTTTCTCACGTTCATGTGTTAGTGCTGGACAGTCTTTGGGCACCAAAGTGTAAAGTCAGATTGTTTGAACTTCTGGGTGCACATTCTTGGGAATTAGGTTTCGGGATGAATGAAGCTATTCATCTTTCACAGCCTTTAAGGCTCTACTTACCTATGGAACTTTCCAGTATCCTCTGAGACTTGCAGGCTGCTGTTGATTAAGATGAAGTATTTTCTTTTTGTGAATACAGCGTATGTTTTTTTAGTGCATGCTAAATATTGCTATGGTTAAGTTGAAAGGAGGAACAGGCATGCTGCACCATATTGTTATTTGCTGTGAAGTGATTTAACAAATGTTTGAACAGCTGTGCTGAGTAGGCCCTGTTGATATAAATAGTGGAATCATGAGAGATGGTGTTTTGGTTGTTTACAGTGGAAAAGGATCAATCAAATAATTGTCTGCTGGGGTAAAGGACTCCATGTGAATGTAATAGAAATTTGAGGTAATTTATGACAAAGTCTGTCAAATCCAGCTCTGCATGTGGTGAGTTTTAGCAAAGATGCACATTTCTGATCTTCCAGAAGAGGTGATAGAGTTTTGACTACTTCAGCAATCAAGGAAAACTGCCTTGGAGAACCGCCAGGACAGTTGCTGGTCTTTATGTTTAAAAAAACTCTTTCAGTTCCAGAAATGAGCAATCTCTGAGCCACAATTCAAGGTGGATGGACAAAGTGACTGCAACAAAGATTGATCATTTGTAGCAGAAAAACACCTCTGTGGCTAGCACCCCTTGCCATGGAAAGGTTCTGCTCTGCACTACCCTTAGCTTACCAGTTTTTCAGTAATGAGGTAGCGAAAGAAATATCGTCTCTATACAGTCATGAGTGGTATTAAATGAACAGCTGGCATTCCTGGCATACCACAAACTCACCAAACAGGAAAAGAAAATAAGGGTAGAATATTTTAATGGGTTTTACTCCTAAAAATGGAAACCAGCTATCCAAATCACAAAGACCCCACTTGAACTTTCTGCTTGTGGTCTGGCTTCTGATAAGAACTAATTTGTAAGGACAGATTTGACAGTGGGCAGCCACTGTGACTGTGGGCAGCCTCTCATAGTGGAGCTTGGGTTTTCAACTTGCAGCAAAATGCACCAAATGAAGACCCTGAATTTTAGCACGTTGGTAAAACTCTTTGAAAATCTGAACACTAATTTTTGTGCCAGAATTGATCCTTTCTGAGTATCTGATTGCCAGGGCTCAGGTTTGCTGGAAAAGGTTTAGGGTGGCAAGCACAGTGAATCGTTCAGAGGGCACACTTGTGGTCTGGGAACCTGAAAGTCCTGGGGGTGTGTAGGAACAGTGGCAATGCAGTAACTCCACCCTTGTCCCTCTAGTATGTTCCCCCCTCCTGCTTTCCTTTTTTCAGTGCAATGTGTTGCATTGCCCAGGCCTCTGAGCACTTCCTTAGGCTTTTTATAAAGAAGAAAACATGGAATAAAACATAAAAAGGACTTTCTTATACTAAGGGTAATGGCATACAGAGATATGCTTATTGCCAGCCTGATCTTACACGAGAGCAATCCTTTCCAGGAGCATTCAGAGTGACTGAGATGCCTTTATTGCGAGGAATGCTATGTGACAATAAAACATTCAGTAAAGTTTATATTGCCACTGCCGTAACTGAGACATTATATTTGAATAAAATAGCACTCCTTTTATGAGTGCACACTGTAATATGAGTTATCAACCAAAAGGAAGAGTTAAACTGGAATTTATTTTTTCTGAAGGATAAAAGCTGTTGGATTCTGTGCTGATAGCTGCAGGGGTGTTCCAGGTAGCTGAGTACTGGAAAGTAACCTCAGTCATTGGCTGTGAGTGCAGAGGCACTGTGTTGCAGCTCCATTATAGGCAATGTGTCTTCATAGTTTTTTTTGCTTTGCAGGGAAGCCCATCAGAACTTCATGCTTTAAATTAATTCTGTTTATCATGGCAGCTGAGAGAGAGACATGATCAAGACATCCCCATTTCCATTGTGATCAAGGCAAGGCCTTGGTGCATCTCAGGGTGGGCTTGAATACAGCCAGTGAGGAAGCTTGTTCTGCAAATCTCCTAACTGTATCCCTCTTAGCTAGTTGAAAATGTCTCATGTGAGACCTTTTGTTCCTCTTTTTTTGTAGTGTAAGTAAATTCCAAAGTGGAAACACAGCGAGATTTGACTTCATGGCTTTGACCACTGGTTTAACACATTTTCAATCTGTGTTAGAGATTTCTGTACTTTCAATTTTGCTAGTACAGCCTTTTCTAGTTCAACTTTTTTTTTTCTTTCAATTAGTACTTGGTCTTTCTAGTGAGCCACAGAATTTTTCACCTAGACAATCAGGGTAGAAATCAGAAATATCAAGGTAAGTGGTGATATGTATGTCTTGATGAACATTAATGGTACCAATCTCAATAATGCTTTCACTGTTAGATAAAAGCTGGCCTGAAAATAATGAATCTGCCTTCAGGAAAAGTTAAGACATAATAGACTGAAAAAAGCATTTGTCTTAATTATGGTAATTATGTTAATTTAGGCTTTAAATAATAAGAGGGTGGCACTTTATATATTTAATATTTCAGTTAACTGTGAGCACTAAGGAAAATGAGACATCTCAGAGATCCAGATTCACTCCAGCATTTCATATAAGCAATGGTAAGAAGCTTCCTGGGAAAAACAGCAGTAAGAAGAAAAGAGATGTTGCTGGCTGTGACACGTCCCTCTCTCACAAACACAGAGTGTTCATCCAGGCCATCAGATCTGCAGGTACAGAACTGCAGCCTGTTTAGAGGAGCTGAGGACGTGACCCATAAGTCCACTGGAGACCTTTACTTCCACTGCTTCTGTTGTCTTAGCTGCTCTCCTATCCAGTGGTGTGAATCTGAGACTTATTGTACTGAATCTCCCTGGCAGGATTAGAGCAACCTCAAGGCTATTTCCTTCAAAATCAATCTATGAACAGAGCTTTCTTTGCAGTGAAATGTCATCTTTATGAATTCAGAAAGAAGAAAGTCATAATCCTCTGTGACTCTCTATACCCACATGTGCCTAAATATCCTGGAAATTATTGTTTTTTCTGCTCCAGATGTAGTAATTGTATTTGCTTAGCTACTTCTGCGTGTCTTCCAAAACTTTGTTCTCAAACCAAGCCAAAGAATCTTCACATTCACATTTTTTTCCTGCACAAAACATAATGAATGTTTAACTGTAATGTATAAACTTACTGGTTACCTGACTGATTAAATACAGCAAATTCCATCCAGAAAGCTTTATTTCCTTAGTGAAAACACAGCCTTATTCTATAGTTAAGAAACAGACTTAAAAGATGTGTAGATGTGGCACTTAGGGACATGGTTTAGTGGTGAACTTGGTAGTGTTAAGTTAATGGTTGGACTCAAAGATCTCAGAGTTCTTTTTCAATCCAAAGTATTCTGTGATAGGTAATTCCTTAGGGAAGTGTAGCCATAATCCCCCAAAATCTAAAGCAGTTGTTTGTGTATGCAGTGGCTTGTTTTATAGAGTGGGACCTAGGCTATGGTTGCATTTCTGCTGCTCATTAAAAACATCATTCATTACTCAGGGTTTGGGTTTTGATTTTGGTGGGTTTTTAAAGTAAATTTACTTCCTTTTTTTGTCTGAACAAACGACTGTCTTCCAGGCATTCACATCATATAGGATACTTCTGGCATATGACATTGGAAGATGGTAATTAGCCTTTTATTGCTCAAAATCACAGAAGGTGGTTGGTGCCTCATTTTCTAGTAGTGCCAGAGCTGTAATGACTGGTGTTGCTGTTATAAAGTGAAATCCAATTACCAGTGTCCCAGTTAAGAGATTCCTGACTGAAGTTTAGTTTTTGGATGCCTTTACTGGCCTGTATGTTCTATCTGATCCTGCATATGAAATTACTTCCTTGGTATTGGGAGTGCCAAAACAAACAAGGGAAAATCAAATTGTCTTTGTGGCTGCTATGCTAAGAGTCAGACCAGGCTTGGGGTCTGTGCTGTAGAGGAATTTAAAGTCAGACTGATTCCATTGCTTTCAAAAACTTTACTCTTGGAGGTCTCAAGAGTAAGTGAGGGTGTGATACACACAGACTCTAGAGAATAGAGTACACTGTGTCTGCAGTGGGAAATAAGAGGAAAATAAGAGGAAAACTGCTTTTCCAGTCTTGCTAGATGCACCAATGCAGGATAAATGAGAGTGCTGGTCTATTTTAACAACATTAGTCCAGAAGTAAAGTGGCAAAAGTGTGTGCCAGTATTCTCTGAAATTTTTTCAGTGCCCCTTTTGAGAAGGACAATGAGAACATTGAACTTATGGCTGAATTAAGTATTCATTCCAGATACCTTGCTATTTGATGGTACATTAGCCAGAAAATCAGATGAGGAAAGCAAAGAGGAAATGTGTAAATCACAGCATTTTTTCCTCTCACATTTGAAAGACTGTAGCTTTTAAAGGGTTAAAGTAAGTAAAAGGTATGAATTGGAAATTCATACTGAACTGAAAAAGACCCTGATTCCTGCCATCTCTGATCACTGTATAACAAGATGACCAACTGCACGCCCACTCCAGGCGAGTATCTCAGAGTCATTCACTGGTTTTATCTCTCAACATTCCTATACAATACCATCTCCTTTGATGAACTAAGAAAGTAAGTGATTTAAATAACCAAAGTCACAAAATAAACCTAGGTTTAAGCCAGCAATTGATCAGGTACTGAGATCCTGCTCCACCAAGAGGACTTGCCATGCAGGAAATGTCCTGTCCTTGTGCCATTGGTGCCCATGTTTCCAGTTAGGCTGGGTCATCTCTTTAGCAGACATGCAACAGCCTGCATGGCTTTTTCAGTGTCGTGTCTGCAAATGTATTTCATGTTGCTCTTCTCTGGAGACAAATCAGTTTGAGTCAGGCTCTTTTCGTAGTGGAGACAGGAGGAATTACACACTGCAGTTTGTGTAGACTTCCTCAGCTGGCTTTGGGCTAGGTAGTTCAACACTCTCAGCAGTGCAGCTGCGCAGCAAAAAGCTGTGGCCTGCTTTCAGATCCACCACCAAGAGGTCCTGTGGTGATTTGGACTCTCCTAGACGAGCTACAGTTCCTACAACTTTTACAATTTTGTTCATGCCCTCACAAAAAAATTTCTAGAAAGGGAGCTGAAGCTTCAGCAAATGAGGCTCAGATGAGAATCAGCTGTGGGAAAGCAGGAAGGAAGGTCTGTGCAGGGACTGAGCAGCTGCACAGCTTTGATGGTAGCAGAGAATGCCACTACTTGAATTCTGTACCCGCCCTACAACCTTCCGCTGCCACTGTTGCTTTACATCTCTGTGCACCAACAGCTGCCTGATTCCCTGGCACGTTCTTCCCCAAGTGAGCCCTGCAGTTCCCCTCAGAGGGCTTCTCCATCACAGCCAGCTGCTATCTATCTATCTATCTGTCTATCTTAGTCTCTAATCTGGGCTATAAAGCAGGCCCATTTTCCAGGCAGTGTTTACTGAAAACACAGGAGTGTGCCTGACTCCCTCGGCCGTACCTCCTCCTGCCCTCCCACTCCTGGCAGGCTGTGGAGGTCAGGCTGCTGCAGGAGTCTCCTGCTGCCTTTGGGGGAGCGTGCAGTGAAATCACCAGCCCATGAGCCCATTAACCCTGACAGATTTGCAGTGGCTTCCTCTGAGGTTAAAGGAGTTCATTATGCTCACAGCCAGTCAAGGTGGTTGACAGCAAAGCAAACAGTGATTGAAATCTTCATTAGAGAGAAAACTGGAGTGCTAAAGTAAAGATTTGGGATAGAAGAACACAGTGCAACATCAAGGCTTTTAGTGGGATCAGTAATTTTAAAATGAAATTTCTAAAGAAGCAGAGAAGAGATAATGAAAAGGGTCAAAAACAAATAATGAGGGATAATTATGAGGTTGGTGGCACACTCAAATGGCACTGGAGAGCTGGTAAGAAGAAACTGGAACTTGCTGTAGTGCTTAATATGAGGAAATACTCAAGTCTTTAATGAAAAAACACATTTGAAATGGAAACTTCCTTGATTTTAGTGCTGTAGATTAATTCTGACTAAGACCCATGTATTCTGTAGTTATGCTCCTGTTTCTGTAGGTATACAGAACTTTTGGGAAGCAGAAACCATCTGGTGCTGCATCTTTGTCCCTGTTTCCTGACAACTGGGATTGTGGCAAGATAATTAGGGCCTTTGCTTGAATAAAGTATTTCTAGATTTCTTTGCAGCTTCTTCTGAACTAATCTACCCATTCATATCCACCTTGAAAAGATGACTTGCCTTATTCTAGGAATGAGAAGAGCTGAATTCTTTGTCTTGCTCTTACTTCATCATTTTTGAATATTTTTGTTACCTTGGACTTAAAGGCGGTAGAAGGAAGTGGGCTGGATGATTTTTTCCTTGATTACAGCTCCTTTTCTTGCCTGATGTTGTCACTAAAACTCCACAGGCTGTTGAAACAGTGTTGAAATGGGGGAATATTCAGTCTGCAAGATGCAGGCTGAGCATTAATGTTTTAAAAGAGAGACTTTTAGGAGCCTTCCCTACTCTTGTTAAAGCCAGCAGACATCCCTGCCTGTCAATGGAAGTGAGATAAGATTTCAAGTCACATCTTGTGTCCTACACATTTTCCTGCGTGTCCGGAAATTTCAGTTATCTTCACTCATGGCTGGAGATCAGGAGAGCAGTTTGAATTTTTAGTCAAATAAGACAAATACACCTCTATCTTCTCTAGTTATATATTTATTGAGTAATTAAGCCAGCTTTAAAGCTCACAAACTAGTTCTTTGTCTCTTTAAATATTTGTCCTAGGGGTTAGGAGCAGTGATCTCCAGTGAAGATGAAGAGTCACAAGAGAGGTTGGTCTCTCAGCCAGAATGGCCAGGAGCCCCTCCATGGTCCCACATGAATGCCAAGGCTCTTCTGCACTTAAAGACCCATCTACGTCTGGAGTTTTAAACCATCTGATGTCTGGAGTTTTAACATCCTTGGACACTAGCAGGATATTTTTGCATATGGTAGCGTGTTTGTATTTTCTATCCATTTTATTTTCTGAGTAAGCAACAAAGAGAGAACATATTTTCCTCTTAGCATTTTACCTTTTTTTTTTCTTTTTCCCCAGCAGTTTAGGACAAGGAAGAATTCTTGTTCAAAAAATAACCTTAAAAGGAAAAATCTGAGTATTTGTTTTGTTGTACATGTTAACAAAAGGCTCAGAGGAATCCCAGCTACAGTGAAAGTTGGTATGAAACCCCAGAATATGGGCCCTTTTAGTTGAGAGTAACTAGAATAATTAAATATTAATGAAAAATTATGTCAGAAGAACTGAGAAGCCTGTTTTTCTGTACTGATCTACTAAAAACCAGATATTTCAAAGTAATATTACAAAAAGTATAATTTTAAAGTGTAATTACCTACAAAACAGGATCAGTGATCTGGAAATAAACCAGTGTTACTTAACTAGAAAGCAGTTGCCAAGAGGTTTATTCCATGAATTAAATTTTATGTATTCTATATTAAAAACTTCTGCAATATAGCTGAACAATTTGTTCCTGTCTTGACAGGAGCTATGATAATAAATGCCAAGAGGTTGGATGTGTAGGTTTTTCATCCTCACTAGGGGTCTTTGTTAATTAAGAACTTTGGCAACTATTCTTTCCTTTCTGTTTGAATTGTTTTTAGCAAAATGAAAGGATAACATTTCACTTAAGGAACAAAATGTCTAGAATTTTTTTCACTCTTATTGCTGAAATGATCTTAAGCAGAATGCTGGGAGAAAATTAATTTAACATTCCTGTCAACCTTGATAATATTTGCTTCTCCCTCTGGTCTTTTCTATTTTTTCTTTCTCTGATTTACAGCAAAATGAACTAATAGAGTCAGAACTGCATCTTACTTTATGCAGAAGAAACAATTGGGCAAGCAAAACTACAAGCTGCCTCCCACCTCTGAAAATCAATTAACTGATTAAATGGTCCAGAGTTTGGTATTTTGATTTGGTACCATTGAACATTGGCATGTAATATCTGTGGAGGCCTTGGAAAAGAAAACATACATATATCATAAATTATATTATTTGTACCCGATCTAATATTTCTGAAATATGGAAAAACACCTTTTGTAGTTTGGCTTTTTGTTGCATTCCAGTTCAAGGGTACTTAAGGATTTGCTGTGCTCTGTGACCTTCTACTTCTCACTCTGTTTTTCATTCAAGTGGAGCAGGAATCGCAGGGTTTGCCTGGGCTGGAGGATGTTGAAAATACTGCAAGCTGCTGGCAGAAATTGAATGCAAATTGGGAAATGAAGTGTTGTGAGGCACTGCAAACATTAAATATTTTGTTGTTTTCTCTTTAGAGATCACTGCATATTGTGAAACCTTCCTGACACACGAAGGCCTGTGGAAGCTGTGAGGTGCCCTGAGTGGGGCTCACACCTGGGGCTGCTGGCTCAGGGCAGGGCTGGCCAAAGGTCTTCTCTGAAATCCCTTCTTCACACAGGAAGTGATGCCATGATGATTTTTTGTCTTTTCTTTTCTATACCTTTTTTATACCCTTTAATATAGCTTTTATGTATCCTCAGTGCTTCTAGCATGCATACTTGTAATTCCTTAAGCCCGATAATTTAGCATAGTCCTAATATTCCGTTACGCCAGGAGACCAAGCATCCTGGAGGCCTCACGGCTGGAGGCCAGAAAGCCCTACACTATCCTAAAAAACCAAGGTCCTTTCTAGAACACATCCTGGAAACTAAGATAGGCCCATCCAGGGGGGAATTCCTTGGGATGGGGGGATATCACGCTGTTCATTTCAGCCTCTCATTGGGGAATCTTTGATAGATATGCTCATTTGCAAGGTCTATAAATTGTATACCTGATCTATCGTGTGGGTGCATTTCGGTGCATTCCACCTTGGCAAAGTGGTGCACCTTTAAGGATCCTTAAAGAAATACTGAGGTTAAAACCCCTTTTTCCCTTAAGGGCGTCTGGCTCTTAATTTTAAGACCAGAAAAACATTTGTTCATCTGATGGTGTCTCGGTTTTGAAAGACAGGTGTCTGCTAGGGAAGGCAGAGGCCCCCCTTGAAGTGGCAGATATAACCCCTTTTCCCTCCAAGTTATTATATTTTGAAATCAAGAGCCTTTAGGCGAAGATGTGGGAAATAGGAATAACAGTTCTTTACTATATATATATATATGTATATAACCAGTCAAACAAAACAACAACAACTATGGCAGTAACAGCAATCACAAACCCAGTGCCAGCCTTCTCGGCTGTCAGGCTATTTCCCCTCGGGTGCAGTTCCGCTCGCAGCCAGCAGGGGCGCTGGCGGCTCCCGGTGAGCAGGGCAGGTGCGATGGTTCCCCCGCGGCTGCAGGGGGCGCTCCGGAGCGAGCTCGGGGAGCACGCGGCACTGGTGCCCCGGGATCCCGGGAAGGGATGGAACAAAGGCTTCACAAACCGCTGGGCAGTTGATCCCGGGCTCTCAGGAACAGCAGGCTGGAACGGCAGGGACGAACGCAAATCCCGGGTGGCAGACGAGATGTATCCAGATGGGAAAAACCCACGGAGGCCCAGGCAGGCAGGGCGAGCAGGGCTACAGCGTAGCGAAAGCTCGAAGCAGCAGCGGAGCAGGGCAGCCACAGCTCGGTCTCCAGCAGGGCAGGGAAAGCGGCTTTTGGGGTCCCGGCGTTGTTTCCAGCAGGAAGAAAGAACGGCCAAAAAGAAAGAAGCAGCAGCTCCTTTCTCTGCAGCTTCTCTCCCCGGACGCTCAGAGCGAACTGACCCCACACCCAGGTGTAGACAAAGGAGTAGCCAGGTCCGCCCCACTCCCCTTTTGTCTTTCTTAAGTACAGCTATTTGTCCCCTAGCAACATGCATATGGGAGAAAATTCCTTGAACAGAGAAAAAACAGACTAAACTAAAACCCCAACATTATCCACCCCGAATTTTTTCCCATACTAACATGTTACATGAAACTTAACTTTTTTAACCATATAAATCTATGCATTACCCAAATTATATACAAATATACATGCTGATACTGATACAAGTACAGAGCCATGGGTAGTTCACCCTAAAACAAGGTCCCCTTGAGGTAAGCATCGGGTCTCTCCATCCTTTTGCATCACCCACCAGGTGCAACCTGGTCCCTGAGCAAAAACAACCCCACGGATGGGTTTGTCTTTGCTCAAGGCAGACTTTACCCAAACAGTTTTTCCAAGCATACCTCTCATGTGCACCACTGGAACCTTATCCCCGTCTGTTGTTTGTAGGGGTTCAGATTGGGCAGGGCCTGCTCGGCTGGTGGAACCTCGAGTGTTAACTAACCAGGTGGCTCTTGCTAAATGCATCTCCCAGTTTTTGAAAGTCCCCCCACCCAGTGCCTTCAAGGTGGTTTTAAGCAGTCCATTACACCGCTCAACCTTCCCAGCTGCTGGTGCATGGTAAGGGATGTGGTACACCCACTCAATGCCATGTTCTCTAGCCCAGGTGTTTATAAGGCTGTTCTTGAAATGAGTCCCATTGTCAGACTCGATTCTCTCAGGGGTGCCATGCCTCCAAAGGACTTGCTTTTCCAGGCCCAGGATGGTGTTCCGGGCAGTAGCGTGAGGCACAGGGTAGGTCTCCAGCCACCCAGTGGTGGCTTCTACCATTGTGAGCACATAGCGCTTGCCTTGGCGGGTTTGAGGCAGTGTGATGTAATCAATCTGCCAGGCCTCCCCATACTTGTATTTGGACCATCGCCCGCCATACCACAGAGGCTTCACCCGCTTGGCCTGCTTGATCGCAGCGCATGTCTCACAATCATGGATAACCTGGGAGATACTGTCCATGGTTAGATCCACCCCTCGGTCTCGTGCCCACTTATAGGTGGCATCTCTGCCCTGATGACCTGAGGCATCATGGGCCCATCGAGCTAGGAACAGTTCTCCTTTATGTTGCCAATCCAAGTCTATCTGGGACACCTCTATTTTCGCAGCCTGATCTACCTGTTTGTTGTTACGATGTTCTTCATTAGCCCGGCTCTTGGGGATGTGAGCATCTACATGACGGACCTTCACGGATAGCTTCTCTACCCGAGTGGCAATGTCTTTCCACTCTTCAGCAGCCCAGATTGGTTTTCCTCTGCGCTGCCAGTTTGCCTTATTCCACCTTTCCAGCCAACCCCACAGAGCATTGGCTACCATCCATGAATCAGTGTAGAGGTAGAGCTTTGGCCACTTCTCTCTTTCAGCTATGTCCAGAGCTAATTGGACAGCTTTGAGCTCAGCAAATTGGCTCGATCCACCTTCTCCTTCAGTAGCCTGTGCAACTTGTCGTGTGGGGCTCCATACAGCGGCTTTCCATTTCCGGCTAGCGCCTACAATTCGGCAGGAACCATCAGTGAAGAGGGCATATTGTCTTTCACTCTCTGGTAGCTCATTATATGGTGGGGCTTCTTCGGCACATGTCACCTGCTCCTCTTCTTCTTCAGAAGATAACCCAAAAGTCTCACCTTCCGGCCAGTTCGTAATTATTTCCAAGATCCCAGGGCGACTTGGGTTTCCAATTCGGGCGCGCTGCGTGATGAGGGCAATCCATTTGCTCCAAGTAGCGTCGGTGGCGTGATGCGTGGAGGGAATCTTTCCTTTGAACATCCACCCCAGCACCGGTAGTCGGGGTGCCAGGAGGAGTTGTGCCTCTGTGCCGATTACTTCTGAGGCAGCCTGGACTCCTTCATAAGCTGCCAGGATTTCCTTCTCTGTGGGAGTGTAGTTGGCTTCAGATCCTCTGTAGCTTCGGCTCCAGAATCCCAGTGGTCGGCCCCGAGTCTCACCAGGCACCTTCTGCCAGAGGCTCCAGGACAGACCCTTGTTCCCGGCTGCAGAGTAGAGCACGTTCTTCACCTCTGGTCCTGTCCTGACTGGGCCAAGGGCTACGGCGTGAGCAATTTCCTGTTTGATCTGGGCGAAGGCCTGCTGCTGTTCAGGGCCCCAGTGGAAATCATTCTTCTTGCGGGTAACCAGGTAGAGAGGACTCACAATCTGGCTTGTACTCGGGAATGTGCATCCTCCAGAAACCTATAGCACCTAGGAAAGCTTGTGTTTCCTTCTTGTTGGTCGGCGGAGACATTGCTGTGATCTTATTGATGACCTCAATGGGAATCTGACGTCGTCCATCTTGCCACTTTACTCCCAGGAACTGGATCTCTCGGGCAGGTCCCTTGACCTTGCTCTTCTTGATGGCAAAACCAGCTTGCAGGAGAATTTGAATTATTCTCTCTCCTTTCTCAAACACTTCGGTTGCGGTGTTCCCCCACACAATGATGTCATCAATGTACTGCAGATGTTCTGGAGCCTCACCCTTTTCTAGTGCAGTCTGGATCAGTCCATGACAGATGGTGGGACTGTGCTTCCACCCCTGGGGCAGTCGGTTCCAGGTGTACTGCACGCCCCTCCAGGTGAAGGCAAACTGAGGCCTGCACTCTGCTGCCAGAGGAATGGAGAAGAATGCATTGGCAATGTCAATAGTGGCGTACCACTTCGCTGCTTTGGACTCCAGCTCGTACTGGAGCTCCAACATGTCCGGCACGGCAGCGCTCAGCGGTGGAGTCACTTCATTCAGGGCACGATAGTCCACAGTCAATCTCCATTCCCCGTCAGACTTGCGCATAGGCCAGATGGGGCTGTTGAAGGGTGAGTGGGTCTTGCTGACCACCCCTTGGCTCTCCAGCTCACGGATCATCTTGTGGATGGGGATCACAGCATCTCGATTTGTCCGATACTGCCGGCGGTGCACTGTCGAGGTGGCAATTGGCACTCGTTGCTCTTCCACTTTCAGGAGCCCAACTGCAGAAGGATTCTCAGATAGTCCAGGCAGGGTGTTCAATTGCCTAATGCCCTCTGCCTCCACAGCAGCAATCCCAAATGCCCACCTGAGTCCTTTTGGGTCTTTGTAGTAGCCATTCCGGAGGAAGTCTATGCCCAGAATACACGGGGCCTCTGGGCCGGTCACAATCGGATGCTTTTGCCACTCCTTCCCAGTCAGGCTCACCTCAGCTTCCAAAAGGGTCAACTGCTGTGATCCCCCGGTCACCCCAGCGATGGATACAGGTTCTGCCCCCACATGTCCCGATGGCATTAAAGTACACTGTGCTCCAGTATCAACCAATGCATCATATTTTTGTGGCTCTGATGTGCCAGGCCATCGGATCCACACCGTCCAGAAAACTCGGTTCTCCCGTGCCTCTTCCTGGCTAGAGGCAGGGCCCCTCTAGCCCTGGTTATCATTCTTTCCCTGGGTGTACATGCTCGAGGTACCTTCAAGGGGATCCGACATATCATCCTCCCTTCTGTAGTGCCTGGCAGCTTGGTCACGGGAGGCTGAGGCTACCTTCACCTTAGCGGAACCCCCTCGGTTAGTGCCTCCCTCCTTGAGTTCACGCACCCGTGCTGCCAGGGCAGAGGTGGGTTTCCCATCCCACCTTCTCATGTCTTCCCCATGCTCACACAGGAAAAACCACAGCTCAGCTCGTGGGGTGTACCCTCTCTCTCTCGCAGGGGGACGACGGGCTCTGACTTGGGGGCCTGTGACTCGCACTGGTGCCACGCTGACCCTCCTCATCTCCTCCCTCATCTCCTCCCTCATCTCCTCCCTCATCTCCTTCATCTCCTCTTTGAGGTCCTGGACCACAGCAGAGACATGAGCTTTTAGCGGGCCATTGATCATGCTGTCATAATGCCTGAGCCTGTTGGCAACAGAGCCCACTGTTTCTCGGGTATTGTCAGCATCAATCGTTGCAATGAAGGTGGTGTATTGTGATGGCCCTAGCCTTGCCAGGTTCCACATCATCTGTCCTGTGCACCTGACCTTATCGGGGTCATTATCATGCTGTCCATCCTTCCCAAAGAGTACCTCTAATATTGCCACCTCTCTTAGCTGTTGGATCCCTTGCTCGAGTGTCTTCCACTGCATTCTATGATGATACTCCTGCATTCTTTCTTTGTGAATGAACCTTTCTCTCACACTCATTAAGAGCCGCTCCCAAAGAGAGAGAGGCCCTGGCTCCCTCACAAATATCTGGTCCACACCTGGGTCCTGGGTCAACGATCCCAGATACCTTGCCTCACCACTATCCAGCTGCACACTTGTGCCCATAAGGTCCCAAACCCGAAGCAGCCAGGTGGTATAAGGCTCACGCCCCCTTCGCACAATGTCGTTTCGCATAGCACGGAGACTGTCGTGCGACAGGGACTCAGTGATGACTTCTGGCTCTGGCTCTCCTGCTGGTTGTGAGGGCCCTGGTTGCCCATCATCATTAACTGGTCGTACTGATTTGGTCTTACACTTCCTCCTTTGCACAGGGGCGACTGCTGCTGGCTGTGGTTGTCCTTGTGGTTCAGCTGAAGCCTGGACGGTTGTAACATCCGTGGGTTCCACTGCTGCACCATCGGACTCACCCTCTTTGGGGCAGGGAGAGGGTTTTTCACTAGCTGAGGAGGTGTATTCCCTTAGCAATTGGCATATCTCCTGGCGCACCTGGCCCATCTCCTGGCACATCTCCTTGCGCACCTGGCCCATCTCCTGGCATATCTCCTGGCGCACCTGACCCATCTCCTGGCATATCCCCTGGCGCACCTGACCCATCTCTTGGCACATCTCCTGCATCCCTTTTGCCAGTACCCCCACCCAGTTTGGGTAGTCCATTTCTGAGGTGGACTGTTGGGCAGTATCAGTCTGTGGGGCGGGATCTCTAGTGTCTGGGGCTGTGGCAGGCTCTGGCTCTGGGGTAGGATCTCTAGTGTCTGGGGCCGTGTCAGGCTCTGGGGCAGGATCAGGCTCTGGGGTAGGAACTCTACTCTCTGGGGCCATGTCAGGTTCTGGGGCAGGATCAGGCTCTGGGGTAGGATCTCTAGTCTCTGGGGCTGGTGTCCGGGTAGATATCCAAGCCAATCTCAACTTATCCTTGAATGCTAAATAGAGTAGGCCTATCAGCAGCAGATGGTTAGTATTCAGAGGGAATTTAAACCCTTCGAAAATTGATGGGGTGGGCCCAAAGAACTGGTTGAGGGGTTGGGAGAAAACTTCCCCTGGTGTCATTTCCTCACAGAAGGTACCATTGTTAACATAACCCCAAAAACATGTGCTCAGTGTGTGATAGCTGTTTATCCATGTGCCCACATTCCGGAGGAAGTTAAAAACCCATGAATTCCTCACCTTCTCGACCCATAACGCAAGCTGGATAACAGCAATGGTAGCCTTAGTCAGAGGACCCATATTCAAGTAAGGAGCTGCAAAGGGGAAGAATATAGCCACGGCTACATGCCACCCAAACCAGGGTAAACTAGACCACATAGTGCTGCCTAACAAGGTTCCAATATCCAGCACACAAAATAAAGTTATCCAGGAACTGTTATTCCTTTTTCACCTCTATCTCTTAATGCCCTTAGGCCCCACGTTGGGCGCCAAGATCTGTCTCGGTTTTGAAAGACAGGTGTCTGCTAGGGAAGGCAGAGGCCCCCCTTGAAGTGGCAGATATAACCCCTTTTCCCTCCAAGTTATTATATTTTGAAATCAAGAGCCTTTAGGCGAAGATGTGGGAAATAGGAATAACAGTTCTTTACTATATATATATATGTATATAACCAGTCAAACAAAACAACAACAACTATGGCAGTAACAGCAATCACAAACCCAGTGCCAGCCTTCTCGGCTGTCAGGCCCTTTCCCCTCGGGTGCAGTTCCGCTCGCAGCCGGCAGGGGCGCTGGCGGCTCCCGGTGAGCAGGGCAGGTGCGATGGTTCCCCCGCGGCTGCAGGGGGCGCTCCGGAGCGAGCTCGGGGAGCACGCGGCACTGGTGCCCCGGGATCCCGGGAAGGGATGGAACAAAGGCTTCACAAACCGCTGGGCAGTTGATCCCGGGCTCTCAGGAACAGCAGGCTGGAGCGGCAGGGACGAACGCAAATCCCGGGTGGCAGGCGAGATGTATCCAGATGGGAGAACCCACGGAGGCCCAGGCAGGCAGGGCGAGCAGGGCTACAGCGTAGCGAAAGCTCGAAGCAGCAGCGGAGCAGGGCAGCCACAGCTCGGTCTCCAGCAGGGCAGGGAAAGCGGCTTTTGGGGTCCCGGCGTCGTTTCCAGCAGGAAGAAAGAACGGCCAAAAAGAAAGAAGCAGCAGCTCCTTTCTCTGCAGCTTCTCTCCCCGGACGCTCAGAGCGAACTGACCCCACACCCAGGTGTAGACAAAGGAGTAGCCAGGTCCGCCCCACTCCCCTTTTGTCTTTCTTAAGTACAGCTATTTGTCCCCTAGCAACATGCATATGGGAGAAAATTCCTTGAACAGAGAAAAAACAGACTAAACTAAAACCCCAACAGATGGTTTACCTGAAACAAAGTTGCATGATCTGTTGATATTTATTAGTGCAGGTAAGTTAGGAAGAGTTTAAAGATTTTTCATTTCAACTGCTTTGAATTATGCATTAGGGTGAGGATGCTCAGAGCCTTTTGTATATGCATTTTATTGTACAGTTTGTGTTTTCTCCTGAGATATTCATTAGTTCAATTTCAAGCTTTCAGATAAGCTTCAAGGAGAGAGTGGGTTTATTTTAGAGCAATGAAAAAGAGAAGAATTTGCCTTATATCTTTGCTGCCCAAAATCACACTTAAAAGATCCATCTGTGAAAAATGCAGGTAATAGACTCTCTGCTGTGTTATTCAGAGGTAAAAGATAAAAGATAAGCCTGCTGACAACCAGAACCCTATTTCAGCTGCCTCTGAAGAGTGTCACAGGCACGTCTGCAAAGACATTTCATCTTATCACTGATAAAGATTGTGTAGTACTGAACTGATCTACAAACATGCAAACAAGCTGAACTTGTGTGTGCATTGTGCATATGTGTGCATCTGGATCTGTGGGCCAGTGGAAGGACAGCTTTTCAAGAGCTTTGTAGTAAAGTAAGAGAAGCTTATTGCTCATTAACTGCTTTCCAATTGTTCTTTTATTTTGGCTCTGTTTAGCATTTTTAGTGCTGTTCTAATTCTAGCTCAGCTGTACAGCCATGTCATGACAGAGTAGCAAACAGCATTTCCAGCTTTAAGGGCTAAGGCTTTTTAAAGGTAAGGGTGTAAAAGGTGGTGCAGCAATTGTGCTTGACTTCCTTTCCACTGTCACTGCCTTCTGGAAGCTGTTTTGTTCTGGCTGCTGATTAACTTCTTCAGTGGTTATTTGAAAGTCAGCAAACAAGGATTGTTTCTGAACCTAAAATCAAGTTATCAATAAAGAGGACTGGAACATTTGATCAGCAACTCCAGTCTCCCAGAGCACACATTTACTCCTCCTTAAGGTTTTTAATGCTAGAAACATGGTGACTTTCCACAGTTTTGTTCGTATTACCTTGGCTGTAAATCTCCTTCCTAAACTGTGTGGATGTACATGTTTTGACAGTGTTTCTCTTTGGTAGGACAGACTAGAGTTTCACAGGAGAGAAAACTAGTATCATAAGGGAACAGGATGCAGCAGGCAATAAATTAATGGTTTGCTAAGGAAATATACATGAAGTTTTAAAGCTTGATAATTGCACAATCTACTTTTTCCCTCCCTGAGACCCTTGTGAAGGATCCTGTTAATGATGCCATTTAGTCTGTGGCTGGTGGCAAAGTCTGTGCCATCATCGCCAAGAATAACCAAGACGTTGGGCTAGTTTTAATTAAATGTATGTGGCAAGTAATGAAGTACAGGATAATTGGGATGCTGTTTGTTAGGCAGAATTGGGTAAATCTGACAACACCCAGCTAAGCTTTGTATAGGAATGTAAGTGCTGTTGCCTGCATGGGATAGTGCTGTGATTTGTGGAAAGAGGAACCCTGGTACAGAAGGAACATCTGGGTGGTGCCTTTATTGTGAGCCCAGGAGGAGTTGGTTTTTCCAGCCTCTTGCAAAAGTTCTGTCTGTGTCTTTGGTCCTGGCACCAAATTCAACTACTAGGTCTTTATTCAAGAGTAATAGTGGAACAAATAACAGCTAAGTTCCCCCGTTGAAGACAGATCTGAGATGCTAAACATGTCTGTCAGAACCTTCCTGGAAGAATGGAAATTTACAGTAAATGCAGCACTGAAAGCAGAAGTATTATTCTCTATTACAGTTCTGCACAGGTCAGCAGATAAAGCAGATATATTGTGCAAGCCTGGCAGCAGAGAGAGACTGTCTCAGAGGCATTTTATTAATTTTTCAAGAATATAAATCAAGACAATTTCATGTTGAATAAAGAATTAAATACTTCTTGCTCTCATTTCCGGACTCTCAGTAATCATTAAGGAGACAGTAAAAGGACTGCAAGGGAATTAGCTTTTTGACCCAGTGTTCACCAACAGTAGATTCTGCTAACAGTGGGAATAGTCTTAATGAGCAGTTTGCAAGTGAAAGATTTATATACTTTCATTATAGGCAGATTTTGTGAGATTTTTAACTTTGTGGCCTGAATGGAAGCTTTGAGGCAATTATTAAGAAAACACTAAGAGTGACTATGGTACATGAGGAGATATCATGCCTTAGGAAAAAGGAGATGTGATTAACTTCCAAGCCCTGGTGCTGAGATTCTGCTGAACTGCACATTGTCTTGCACTTCCATGAATTTCACGGGATCCCTTCTCTTCCTGTGAGGTCAGTGGAGAGGAGATGAGCAGCAGCCTTTCAGAGTTGAGACAGGAGGCAGATGTAAATGTAGGTTATCACATATATTCAACACATTCTGTCTCCTCTTCATAGTTCCTCAGTTCCAGACTACTGAGTCTTCAGAGCACACACTTGCTGTACAATAGTTGTATTTGTTACCTTGCTGTGGGTGCCTGCAGGAAATAATCTGTTTAACTTGATCCCTGATCTATTTTTGTGAGGGAAAAGGAGGAAGGTAAAAAGGGGATAATGCACTGCTGCTGTTCTGCAGTGTACCTCTGGCAGGGGCCTAATCCCAAGGGTCAAAAGCTGAGAACGTCAAGCAAATTTAAGTTAGCAAGAGAAATGCTTGGCAGTCCTCCTCCACCAGGAGTCAGGTGCCTCAAGATTTAACACACGGATGTGCCTCCTCTGCAAAACCTTATCCCATGGCCCATCTACCACTGAGTGAAAATGTCCCACCCTGGAAAAATATTTCTTTCTCTGTTCTGCCTCAGCAGGGCCTTCTCATTGTCCTGGCTAGTGGGAACAGTAACAGGGTTTATTTGCTTGAGCAGGTGCCGATGGAGCCATCCCATGACAGTTAAAATATTGCCCCACGTGCTCAGTGTTGCCTCAATGCTGAGTCATGTTTACTACGGGACTGCTCCTGTGAGAATTATGGTAAGGCCAGACATGTGCCACCTAAAAATGGATAAATTGATCTTTAATAAGGTTTTGTTTTTTAATCTACTACAATAACGCTGGTCTGCAAAGGTAAAATATATTCTGTTGAAGAATCTTCAGTGCCACTTCACTGGAATTCCAGGCTATGGCCATTTTTCAAGGCCTGTCTTATATGAGTGCTTTCTTTATCAGGATACTCTGTTAACATTGCCAACATGGCCTCAATAAGGTAATAGGAAATTAATTTCATTCAAATTAAAAAAGCTATGAAATCTAAAGGTAAGCTTTATAAAGGCCATATTGCCACTCAGTCCTGGGAAGATGGCTGCATTTACTTGACCTGATGGGAAATTGGAAATGTAGGACTTTCTCCTGAGATTTAGCACAGGGCGTTTGGCTTCCTGAATTTGAAGGACACTGCAAGAGAAAAGCAGGAAATGACAAGAACTGAATCAATGACTTGACTAAATCACTTTGACCAACACTCCTCCTTCATGTTAGAGCAAAACAACGTTGCTGCCTGAGTTATAATAAATTGCTGCTTAATAAGGCCAGAAGTAAGTCATCTCTTTGCAGCTAATTCCTGTTCTGCTTTCCCAGCTATAAAACCCTTATTAAAGAAAGTTTAGCAGCCGTACTGTTCTCTGAGGCATGAAAAAATCTTGATTAAAGCCACTATACTGGAGTCAATGAAGCTTAAACCTTGATATGGTGGGACACAGGGAGGGCCCAAACCAGCTTTATGCTCCACGGTGTCCTGCTGGCCAATCCACAGAGGACTGTTTGTTTTTGAGGCTGGAAAGCAGCTTGCCAGACCTCCTGCCTGTCAGATAAGCATCGTGTTATCTGTGCCTATCTGCAAGGTTAGAGCAGCAAGCAGAAAGCTGTGGTCACAGAAGAAAAGACATTTAAGCAACTTTGAGGCTGAGCTTCTGACATTCCTGCTTTTGACAAAGAGAGTGTTTGGAGGAAAAGATCATGTTTTTTACACTCTGGGTGTTGGATTTGAGGAATACAATTGAGCTGGTAGTGCAGTTTTCTTAATAGCTCTAAGGAAAGCTGTGCCTCACAGTGTTATTTAAATCACCATGCAACTGTAACTTCGTTAACAGCATTAATGCAAGGCAATTAGTGATTAAAACAAGTCAATTATGTTGATAAGTCAAGTTCTACTCTGAATAATATCATGTGACTGCAAGGAATGAAACCTAGAACAGAGTTGGAATGCTGGCTATAGATACCATGGTACTGCAGTCACAGGATTAACATTGAATCAATGAGTTTTGATTCCTGCATTTTTAATAGTAATACTTTTTCCATTTATTCTGGGTATGATGTAAATGACTTTGAATTAGGTCTGAAAAGTGGGGAAACAGCTTTATGTAGAATTGGATTTTTGGTTTTGCTCACTTTTGTTTGTCAGTCCTTACAAAAAATGAAATATATTTAATTGGTTTTACATTTGTTTTCATTTTGTACTTACCCCAGAGAGTATTATAAAATATGTTCCCACATGTAAATGCTGTGATATTCTGCTGAAATATTATGCTGAAAAGCATATAAAAGATCTTTTGATTTCTTAATTGGTGAATGAAAATTCTTTTTATATCTAGTTATAAAAGTTAAGATTAAAAAATCCAGAAGCATTGACATTAGTCTGCAAGAGATTTTATTTGTAAACTAAGCCTGGAACCTCCAACTCATCAGTTGCTATTGCAAAATATCTTAGCAAGGACAGAAGGGATAGTAGCTGGACCAAGGCCACCTGAGCAAAACACTGATTGGGAGACTGCAGTTATAGAGTCAAGAATGATGTGAAAACACTTTTATGATTAATGAAGATTGGTTAACGAGTAACTGGCAAAGAACAGATCGCACCTCTCTGTGTGGTTATTTAGGAGTAATTGGCTTTAATGATATCACACAGCTATTGTGTTTTATTTGGATAACCTTGTCTGATACACTAAAAATCACCGTTTTTACAAGTTTGTTTCTTTTTTATTTAAAGCAGAAAGGCTGTGTCATTGCTCTTACCCCATCTGTACACAGGCAGCCTCTGAAGTCAATGCCAGCATCCGTCTTTAGAAACAGGAAAAGTGAGAATGTGTGTTTCTGTGAGTGCAAATGGCAGAAATTCAGGCCTCTGGTATCATGATGTGCATAAAAAATAATTCTGATCTATTTTCTAATTGCAAATTGAGAGATGCTTCAATTTGTTGTCTTGGGGTTATGGTATAGAAGGTCCAAGGCACTGTTGCTTTTAAACATCATTCAGAAGTCGGGTGTTACTGCTGAGGCAACATCAAAGAGTGGTACTACAGAAGTAAAGACTAAGGATAAATTCTATTGGCTAGAATGGATTTATTTGTTCCCCATCTGTAAAATGTATCTTCTGTGCTCACAGGCTCACAAGCTTGTGTCATGGTACGTCATTAAATACATCATAGATCATCTTATTTTTCTTCTTTCATTCCATCTTCTTTCTTTGTATTCTGCTGTTTCTTCTCTGCCAACAATTTGTATCTATTTAGGTGAGAAAAATAAGCTTTTGCTTCAAAAAATAAAAATGTTACTCTTAATCGTTTCCCACTAGTCTAGTGAGCTTTTTAGCTAACAATTTAGGCAAATAAAACAGATTTTTTGGTGATCTGATTTGAAGGAATTTCTTCAGTACAGTGAATCAGGACTTGGTTTCTGTGGGAAATGTGGCAAAATTAGTTTAAAAGGGTTAAGGAATTGCTTTCTAGTCACTTCTAACTATTTTCTTGTATTAGAGACCACTGGAACTAAAAAGAAAAAGAATCAGTATTCCGTCAATATCCATCTGGGATATTTTCTGTGCAGTCATACAAATCATAAAACATTCATGTCAAAAGAAGAAATAAAATAGTTATTATTCTAAGGGCTTCAACTGTCACTATCTTTCATACTACAAATACAGTTCACAGTAAACTTACGCCTTTAGGGTGAACCTGCCTGACAGAGGAAAACTAAAAGATAACTTGAAAAATAATGAACTTAGAGACTGCACACAAATTCAGGGAAACACCAAGCTGGATTAGTCTAGTTCTTACTAGGAAACACCAGTTTCAGGCTGAAGAATGCAGTATCTGCTGGAGAGATACAGACCAAGCAGGCATAATTAACAAGCATTGCATTTTCCATCTATCAGGGACTCTATTGCCAAGCTGTCTAAACGGAGAAACTGAAATTTGTGCTTACTGCAGGTGCTGTAGGAACTGCAATGTACCTGCTGGCCCTGCTCTGTGCTGTGCTGCTCTGGGACAGTCCGCTGCTGGCTTTTAGCCCAGGATGTTCTCTGCTACTGTGCCTATGTGTGAATAAGTGTGAATGAAACTACTCCCAAGTAGGCCAGAGTAAAACTAATTTACCTGTTATCATTAAAATTTGTGTTAATTCATTCCAGAAACTAATGAAGACGTGCAATCAAATGATTTCTCCTAGGACTGATTTAAGGAAGCAATTTGAAAGCCAGGCTTAGAGGGGCAAAAAAAGAAGTTATACCTAACTCAGTATACTACAATATTTTGTATTGTAGAGATGTTGGTGGTAATTTGTTGTTTGTAGTCTATTATGTGCAAAGCCCCACCAAGGACTGCTTTTCCCCTCTTTTGTTATGCTCAACTCTTAACAATAATTTTCCATAATTCTGCAGCACAATTGATTTGGTCACCAAGCAGGTACATCCTTCTGAGTAAGCTGGAGTGTAAATAATAGAAACAAAAGGATGATCACAGTCATCACTGATGTCTCCACTGCATTTAATCAGCCTCAGGGATTTTTTCCATCACAGGAGATAAAGTAACTGTATGTGAACAGTTATTTGATCAGGAAAATGTTTTTAAAATAGCCTGTGCTTGATTACTCCCTCGGCCTTGGATTGGTGCCTCCACAGGAGCATGAAGTGCATTTCTCTGATTTACTCTTCATCCTTGGAAACCTGATCAAAGCCTTGAATGTGGGGATATGACAATACAAATGTTGTGATTCTCATCTTCAATAATGCAGCTTTTCTGTAGAGAACAGATGATTTGTTAACACTGGATTAAGACCCATCACCTCACCGAAACAGTGTCATCCTACCTTTTAGAGAGGTCCCCACAAGTAGATTGCCATGTGCTGCATGGCACAAATTAATAGTGCAATGAAACAGAATTTTTGGAGCTTTCAGGTCCAGTATTGAGCTGTAAGCAGTTTCTCTCAGAGCAGTGTGTGCAGGGTAGCTTGTTCTCAAGGGAGAAAGTTGTCTGAAGAGAGCTATTAGTAACAAAATCCATAAACTAGGAGGGGGGAGAAGAAAAGGCCTGTTTAACAGTGAATTATATCTCTGGTAGGCCCTGCACTTGGACTCCTTTCATGTTACCCTACAACAAGATGAATAAGCGACTGTGCTAGAGCCTGTGAAGAGCACATGAGGCACAAGGAATTCCCTGGTGCCTTACAGGCACTCAACACACACTGCTGTGAGTGCTGGAGGGTAGCTATGAATGACAGAAATCAGTCGTGTTAAGCTGTTGTTGCTCTTACTCTGTTCTGTGAAAATGAGCAGCTGCACCAGGATTTCATTCTTACTTCTCAAAAGCATCCAAGCACCACTCATGCAGTGTTTGTGCTTCTTGCCACAAGTTGAATTCTGAATCGGAAGCCACATGGATGTTTTCAGATCTTAATTGACTCCACACCAGGCATCCAGGCTTAGAGCAGAAATACACCATGGCAAAGAAAGCAAATGCTTTAGGGGATCCTCCATTGTGTGCAGGGTTAACAGGGAAGCAGGAGGTTGTTGTATGTGTTGTACAGGAATCGCCAAAGCTGAAGAAATACTGTTTTCTTTCAATGATTAATGTGCCCAGTAGAAGTGTAGCATTTGCTGCCAGCTTTCATTAACAAATCAATGGAAAACAAACCCGCGTGGTAGGGAGTGTGTCTGGGGACAGCTTAAACAGGACTGAGCCGCTTTAGATTTCAGCTGTTTTCTTTAGCACAGCAGTATAGAGCACTTTCTTGTTTATAGGCTAAACACAGTGGATTGAAGTGATCTGTGTAGCACACAGGAGAGGTTGCCAACCCATAACATTCTGCAGGATGCAAAAATTCCATAGCTGCTCCCTTGGGAGTCATAGGCTACAATCTTCTTGCATGTTGGTTTCAGTGTAAATAACAGTTAAATCATCAGAACAGACAAACTGCCAGTAAATCATTGAATAAAGTATTAGTTCATTTTCCTTCCTTCATAATACAGGTTCAGCAGACTCAGAGCTCAACTATTGGTTCAGAAGTGGTGTTTCACACCAAATTAATACAAGTAATGCATTAAAGTAAGGCTGTAAATGTGTGCTTTTTTAGCTTACTAACAAGAAAGAAGACTGAAATACAACAGATAACTTTATTTTTAGCCTTATTTTCACTTGATGGTGATCACACAAAGAGATCTCAGACTGGACATGACTTTGATCTGTGACAAGAACGTCACTGAATCAGCCTTAGGATGTGCAATGATTGGAGTATTGCTTCCAGCATTTCCAGTTGTTCAAGGCTTTTTAAAAAATTTTTAATGTAGAAATTAGATTCTTTTAAACAAATGAGCACAGACTACTTCAAGCAATAATGTGGCTGTTCTTCAGACACACTGAAGTCTAGCAGTTTTCTGAGCCATCTGTTTGAAAACATGCAAAATTATTCATTCATGGTGGAAATACCTCACAGAGTGGTGAAAACATTTCAGGAGTAAAACCAATAGATACAAACCCATCATGACCTGAGGGAGGTAAGGCAGCCATCCCTGCAGGTTACAGGATTAGGACAAGGATAGCTTTGGGAATCTAAGACATTTTTTCTAAAGCCAAGTACTCTAAACTTAATGACAGTAAGGAGAAATAAGCTGCACCTTCAACTGTACCTGTGAGCTATGCTGAAACCAGGGAAACCTTCCTATAAACTTTAGATAGGAGACCAGTTCGTGCACCCGTTGTTCCCATAAAATCAACCTCTCCCAATTGTCTCCTCTGCAAAGTACAAAATCCCTCCAGACAGAAGAGAACAAATAGATTTCAACAGCTTAGGATAGAATAAGATTAGAATTCACAAAGGCTAAGCTAACATGCCTCAAAAAATGTTTCTACATACCAAATAGACAGAATTAGATTTACAGTTTTCCTGCACAGGATTTTGGTGTTTAGTACAGACTTGGTGCCCATGTAGCTGACATGGTCACACACTGAAGAGAACTTTGTGTTCCTGAGAATAGAACCTGGTCTTCAGTCACGACATACTGTGACTATCTTCACCATGCAAATGTGGTTATTTGCTGATGAACATGCATCCCTCTGTATGTAATTGCATCACATTTTGAGTCTTATGTTCTCTCTGTAGTGAGTCATCAGACTCCTCAGGTATATCCAGTGTGTGCTGTGCAGATTGATGCACTGAGCAGGTGTGGCAAAGGACAGGGCAGTTCAAGTAAAAGGAAATTGAAATGTCTTTTCAAAGAGAATGTATAAGTACCTTAGTGTTTGATTTCCAGGGTGGTGATTAATTGCAAACTGTGAGATAAGAACATACAGGACAAATAACAGTGATAGCCATTGTTGTATCATGAAGTAGATTCACCTCTGGTTTGAGCTGGCTTTTGGTGGTATGAGCTAGAAATCAGGGACTCTGGCAGTGTAAAGATAAGCAAAAGCCTGATTTCCCCCTCTGTGGTGGATTCTGGGGGCTGGAAAGCTGTACTCAGAGGAGACTGACCTCATGGGCTAAGATTTTCTGGCGCTCTGTGAGGCCATTAGAAATGTTACCCTCATCAGATATGATGGTGAAAATTAAAATATGGCCTGCCCATATGACCACACAGCTCATGCCCATGCTCAAGTTTATCCTACTCATCTATTTGTACTTGCTTGTGCTAGAAAGCTCGTCTTGGCTTCCACATACATTCTGAGTTCAGGGAATATGGAGTGACTGTATTTAAACTCTGAACTCAAATACCAGCAGTGTGATCTGCAGAGTCTGGAGGTGCAGTGTGTGTCATCAGAAAGTGTCCAGCTTCTACTTGAGCTAGGTAAAAGAGCAAAAGAAATTTGGAGCTTTTACCTCTTTCCCTTGTATTTATAAAATCATTGCATTTGATACAACTTGCAGTTCCAGCTAAAAGCTGTAAAAGTTGCTGTGTTCCAGATCATAAATTGGGGTGAGATGGCAGTGCTGTGTGATGAGGCTTGCACAATACCCATGCAGCTTATATCTGACTTAAGGCTTTGCTATTAATTCCTCACTTTCATGAACACAAAATTAACTTCCTGTTCTTTTTACTTCTCTGAAGAACACCTCCTGTTGCACGACACAAGCAGGAATCTCTTTCTAGACTGAATAAAATTCCTCAAGATGTAATGCACTGAAGCAAGATCATCTCTGAAATGGTTGTGCATTTCCCCATTACCCAGTGCCTCACACCACTGGAAAATGAAATGAGTCCTGGCCTGAACGTTCCTGCTGTTATCTAACTCCCACTGTACTTCATGTCAATTATTAACATCAGTGATGATAGAAATCTTAACACATGTTAAGAAACAGGACTCCTACAGAATTTTTGTTGATCTGTATTATTTTGCCCTATGATCTTTCTTTCGAAGCCTACCTTCCTTCGTCTCCTTTTCCAAAGTGCTCTCCCAGCTGGAGTGTTTTGGGCTCTATGTTCCTTTCAATATCTGGAGGACAGAAAGCAAAAACCATTTATTATCTCTTTCACACTCCAGCCAAAGATCTTGTTCATCATATATAAGCCTTCTGTTTGAGTTCATTTTATCCAGTAATAATACCAAGAAGACTTTAACAGAAGTCAGTAGGCACCACTAAATTACTTAGCTGAGCTCTCAGATCAGAACTTATTTATATATAGAAATACACATATCTATATATTAAGGAAGTCATTGTATATCTGCCTTAAGTGTGGAAGGCTCTTTTTTTTGTTGCTGCTGGCTTACTTACTTAGTGTTTTTCAGTGAAGATCTTTTGATTTTTCTCAAGGCAATAAACAATGCAGTGTAAAACCTGCTAACTGCCAATGAAGGCAACAGTCCAGTCATGTAGAAGCTGGGGTTGGGAGTGGGAGGAGGCAGATGGATGGAGAGTCCAGGCACTTGGAACAAAGCATGGAAACAAGGGCCTGGTTTGGCTTTGCTATACTTCCAATGCAGGTTTGGAACAGTACATACTGAGGAGAAGGTACTTTGTATTCTGCAGCTGGGAAGGCTGAATGTGTCTCCAGTACTCGCGAAACAGTAACCTCAGTCCAGCACATGCGTTGGGGACGGAGGGAAACAGGACTAGTAGATCCGTATCTTTCTGCCATTTCTTTCCAGAGGATACTGTTTTAAGCTTTGCCACTTGGCAAGTGGGAAAACAAAAAATGGTTACCTGCTGAATCTGACTCAGGAGGAGTTTGGGGAATGAAAGAAGTGCAGGACTAAGCTCACAGTGTGCAGGATACTCACACTGACAGGATATCTCAACAGGATAAATGATGACAGTACCTGGCACTGGGTAATCCCACCCTCGTGGGTTTTCACTACCATAACATAACTGCACGTGTGCAAGTGACATAATTTGTACCTCCTTTGTGTAACTGAGTAATGCTGCGTACCTGGGACAATGAAATACAGAGATCAGCTAGAAAAAAAGAACCTTTTCCAGCTGAAGTTTCCCCACTTCCATGGAGCCATATCAGAAGAGCTGTTCTAGTGTTGCAGATCTGAGCAAGGGATTTATTCTGAAGAGTCACAGTCTGTCTCTTTTTCACTTTTCCTTTCTCAGCTAGATAAAAAAGCTGCAAGGAATCCATAAATGAGAGTGTGCTCATCCTTCCCTGCAAGGAAACTGATCTCTGAATCAGAATCTGAGAGGAGTCAGCTAAATGTCAACAAGGCTGTTGGTTGCATCTGCACAGTGCATACATTACAAGAAGCAGGAGTATTGAGCAGCACCAGCATGAATCAGTGATCCAGGCATGTAGAAAGGCTACTTATAAATTCCTAGAAATTATGTAACTGCAGAACCCACGTCTATAGGTCAGTCATGAAAATATTGTTCCTTTTTAAGTCAGGTGTGTTTTTTTCTTTTTTGAGCGCCGAGGTGATTCCTTCTGAATGCTTTTTTGTGTTTCCTTTATTTCTCATCAAATCACTTATTAAATGTGTAGAAACCCTATAAAATTAAGAGTAATTAACTAAAATTGGATTCTTATTTGAAATGCAGAAGTCTTGTAACAGCTTCCCCCAATAAACTTTAGGAGAGCAGGACAAATTCCTACTTAGAGAAGAAGCAGTGATAGATTCTGAGAGACGAAATGAGCCTGCAAACAGTCCAGTGAACAAGGAACATGAGAAAGGAACTTGTTATTGCATTTTCTTTTGTGTTAACTGTGTTAGCTGCTGAACTGCAGCCCATGCAGGTGATAGAATGTCTGTCACCTTGAGTCCTTTCTCAAATTCTGTGTTTTCTGGAGCTCTCTATGTGTCAGGGCAGCTGGAATTGGTATCCAGCCTCACCAAACTCCTAGGCCAAGGACTAGATTAAATGTTCCCTGTTTAGGATGCTGTGCAATGCCAGACAGTGTGGACGCTGTGTTGTTTCACAGGGTGTTATTTCATGTTCTCAAGGAGAGGGAAAATTGATTGCTAGATGGGAGCACAAGGCCAGTGAGTGTGGTATCAGCTCCTCTTCGCCTATAGCACTGCTTATCTCCCCCACATCACGAGCACGTTGTCTGTAGTAGGATTCTGGCTGACAGGGCACCAAATCCAGCTCACCCAGGGATGCACACAGGAGCAGGGCACTGCTCTCAGGGAGGGGTTTAGCACTCACCCAGCTTCTACTGACCCAGCACTGCAGGGGTTTGGTACCCTCTCAATGTCCCCCATCAGGGTTGGCTTAGTCCAGCCATAAATAATTTCCTGCAGGATCAAAACACACGGTGCTGAACACAAATAACCTGGGAAGATTTGATACATTTGGGATGGATATCATGTATAAGATCCTGACTATATGAGAAATGTTGCAGATTATTTCATTGTGAAATCACCAGGCACTTGCCTGATGACAGGAGTAGTCCTTTGTGTTTCATGTCAAATGCTTTCTCAGAAACAAACCCAAAAATAACAACAAAAAAAACCTGTAGAAAATCAGGAATAAATTAATTTTTATTTTGCAGTATACTGCATTTGAGTGGGAGAAGGATGTTAAGTAGCAGTAGTTGTAGAATTGCTGTTAGAGGTCTTCTCCTTACTACACAGGATTTATAAAGGAACTAATCACACCAATTTAAAGAATTATTCAAGTAAGCATTCTTCTGGAATGAGAGAGGTTTTGTTTTGGAAAATTCACTTGGGTAAAGAAAGTCTCCTATAACATGACGTGCTACAGGTTATGCAGTGATGTACCGGTATCAAAGCATTTAGCTGACCTTGGACATCGCTGTGGGAGTTACAGCAGATGCACTACTTTAGTGAGCTGAAAATATCCAATTGAGATGGATGGTATGTATCAGATTTCTCTACAGTTTAATAGTTGTGGTATCAGTTAGATAGCAGCATTGTGGGTATTATCACCACTCTAAAATGACGTGTGTGAGATACAACCTTGTTTGTCTTGGCCTGTTGCACAGTGATGGCAGAATCTGAGCCTGTACCTGCAGCTAACTCCCAAGTTTATTCCTTCTCCAAGTCTTCCAAACACATTGCCATCCCTAAATCATCAGTGCTCGAAAAGGCACATGTGGCAACATGATGAATTTCCAATAGAAACATTTGAAGAATACTTGAAGAAGTATTAAGAACGGTGACAGGGATTGTTCACCTGGAATGAAGTTATTATCTTTACTCAGGCAAGAAGATTTACATGGGAACAGGCAGAGAGAATTGTTACTAAAATGATCATGGAATTGGAAGATTTTGTCATAGCATGAAATACAGAAACATGTTTAATTAAACAAAACAGAAGCAGTGTAAGGGCTAACTGATAATGTTGACACAAGAATCAGAATATATAAACTGGTGAAGAATAGATCTGCACTGGAATTTTTATATAAGGAGAGAGGGAAAAAAAGTCTTCTATGATGAAAAAATACTTTTATGGAAGGGGAAAATGATGCAGTGCCATAAAAGTCAACCATACTCAGTTACTCATAGGATCACCTTGCAGTCAGTGTTCCTCTAATCCTAAATTTCTCTGTACCATTTGAAAGCATGAATAGTTATTACCACTCGCAGGCAAAAATGTCATTATCAGAGAGCTTGGCTGTTCCTTGCCCTGTACACAATGCCACCACAATTTTGAATAGATTGCTCACTGTTGCTATTGGTTAAGCAAGAACTGGCATGGAAACTGCAGTTCTGCATCACCTGCTTCTGTAATCCCTGTGGTGCTACGTGAATGGCAGCAATGGACAGGTGAGCACATGGTCCTGCCATAGACCTACCTTCTTTTTTGCCTAATTCTTTTATAATTAATGTTTACAGCAACATTAATTCCATGCTCTTATTAGAGCCTGCTCTTATGCTGAGGCATTATTCCTTTTGTAAGGTGATTTTTGAAATACCATGCTGCCCTCTTGAGGGTACATAACATGCTTGGGGGGTTTTATGCAGTTACTGGAAAGAAAATGACATTTGAATGAATATTTGTTTCTTATGGAAATAAACAGCTTAGACATGAGCATTTCAAAGCCATCTACATGTTTTGAATGTTCCAAAAGGAACTGGCCATGCAAGTCCTTGCAAATGACTTAATTTCTCAACCCTAACTCCTCAAAAGATTTAGAGGATCACGTGCAGAAGTGCCAATGGCTGGGAGTAGAAATAGAACAAACATTGCTCTATTTAGATTTGAACAGAGGTTTAATCTGCAGAATGGGAAGAATCCTGTTTCCAGTGCTCTGGTATTGACCAGCTGTATTGCATGACGCAGTCATGGTCCTGCTGCTCGAGAGTGATGAGTACACAGTGACTGATCCAACCTGTACTGAAGAGCTCTGGCTGCCTCATGGTTTCTCCCATCTGCAGCGTCTCATTTGAAATGTTTGCTTTAAGAGAACTAAATGAGTCTGTATTGGCAAGTTAGGAATGCAGGTGGTTAGAACTAGTGCTGTAAAGGACATGCACAGTATGAGCACAGAGGAGGGACACACTGTGAGGAATTGCCTCTGATAGTTGGGGAAGGAGGTAACACTAAAAAGGAAAGTACTGGAGTGGCTGCGTGTAAGAGTCCCTCTTAAATGAATTGTTTAGCATGAGACCAGATGGACAATGTTGGGAATAAGATCAGGTGAAGTAGGTTGCCTAATTGCTCATTTTTTATTCATTGCTCTGGGAATCAATTTAAAGTACAGTGTGTTCATCAGAGACAAACAGATTGGAACAAAAGTAGAAGGAGCTGGTTAGGCCCCATGTGGTGTTGTGCTACTGTAAGGCTTGGATTGACAGGATGTGAGAAGACATTGTAGCCATCTGTCTTCTCTCCTTCTGCTCCCCAGTGCCTGTGCTATTCCAGTGGGATCCTAGAGAAGCAGAGGTATGCTGGGAGTGATTTCTGGTACTAGAAAGTTTAACAGAGCTTCTACTGCCTTAACCAGAAGTAAAGGTTTCCATTTTTCCATGTAGTTTTAGTATATTTGCTGTCTGTCCCCAAGGGTCCCCTTCAAGCCCCAGCTGTGCTCTCAGGAGTGAGTTCAGAGCCAGTGGCTGGTGAAGCTTCTGTCCCACTGGTGCCGAGGTTGGCAGACAGCTCTTGGCTGGCATCAAGGAGGGAATGACTGGCACTGGGCATAACAATGCCACAGTCAGGGCTACCTTTGCACAAAGCTTTCCATTCCTGCTGCTCCAACAGGAATCATGGGTTCCTGAAGTGATCTCCAGTCTGCCTGCCTTGACTAGAAACTGGTAACTGTACTTCACTGAGCAAATATCCATGGAATGACTAATGCCAATGAACCTCAAACCATCCCCACTGCAGGGATCAGTGTTACTAAATATAGAGGTATGTTCATAATATCATATAAAAAGGAAACCAATGCCCTTTTCTGGTACATTTTCTATGCAAAATTTCCTATACTGTACTTCCTCATACAGATTTTCAAGCGTTTTTGTATTCCTTCTGTAAAAATAGACATATGGAATAAGTAAACACCACTGCAAATAAGCAAAAATCCAAGTAAAAAAGTGAACTAGAAGAGGTTATATCTGACTGTGAAAAAGAACTCCCTTTTTCACTGAAGGAAAGCTGAACATTTACTTTTCAGTGATCAAATGCTTATTTCCAGATCAGCCTATACCTGATAAGGCCTTCAACAAGGGAAAAGCCCCACAAAAAACCAAACCCAAAAGACCCCAAGAGCTTGACTGAGTTTGATTTCAAGTATGGAATAATGTATTTAAAAATAATTTGAAAAGCAGGTCTGCTGGAACAAAAAGCATAAGTTTCTTCTTGAAAATTAATCCTGTTTACTGACACTGTTATTTTTCACAAACATAACTTCTTTCTTTTGTGGCAAGAGCTTAAATGAGTACAGCCTCTTTCCTTTCCCTAATGCAGAATATATTTGCCTTGTTCCTCAAAGCCATGTGATCTTCAGCAGCTTTCCTGCCTTTCAACTTTTGCTCACTAAGTTAAACAAGGAAGGATCTTCTCACTTGTGTTGTTCCTTACTCCTTAAAGACCTAAAAATTGAAAATATTAATGTATGTCCTTGTGCCTTAGGATATTGGTGCATAATTATAGTAAAATAAATACTGAATAGAGAAAAGAATTGTATCCAGCTGCCTCCCATGTCTCCTGTAATGTTGCTCTTGGATATTCCCTTTTTAAAGGTCTGTTTATTAGAGAAGGGAGTAATAGATAAAAAGAATCATCGAATACTTTATGTTGGAAAGACCTCCAGGGTCACTGAGTCCAGCCATTAACCCAGCACTGCCAGGGCCACCACTGAATCATGTCCCCAAGGGCCACATCCGAATGTCTGTCACCTCCCTCCATTAAAGGGGACTCCACCACTGCCCTGGGCAGCCTGTGCCAGGGCTGGACAGCCCTTTCCATGAAGAAATAAGCAAAATTTCTGTCAGGACTCTCAGAACTGGTAACACGATGACAACTGGTAACAAATAGGCAGTTTTAAAAACATCTGTCCTATATATCTCAGTGACAGCTCAGTTCTCCAGAGATTTCTTTGAGGCAATGTATATGCAGACATGTTGATGTATGACTCTGTAAGCCAAGTGTACTCTTGCTGACATTATTCCTCTAGCCTCTGGAGCAGTGTAGGGCAGTGCATTTCAGATTTTCTGTGGACACCGAGTCAAAACTTGCTCAGACACCTCACATGCAAAAGCTGCTGTAGAGCTGCTGTTGAGATTCAAGGACTTCTCATACAAGCTTTATTGGTTTTCAGAAGTTCAAAGAAAGTTCCTGGTTTTCCTTTCTTGACAAATTAACATTAAATGGGAGCACTGCTCATGCACACTGACTTTTAATATCTGCTGGTATCCTGGTGAAACATGTCTGGCGTGAGCCTAAGCACAGACTTGGGAGGAGCTGTAGAGTATCTGTATAATTGTGTGCTACATTTCAGCTGTTGTATTCTGCTAACCTCCCCTGTATCTTATTTCCCTGAACCAGTGTGTTGCAGTCTTAACACAGGAAAGCTCAAGATTTTGAGTGCAGTAGGAGGATGCATCAGTAAACAAAAGCAGCAGCTGTGAGCTCAGCATCTGCAAACTTTGCTGCTTTACTGATTGCACTTCTATTTAAACTGAAATTACACAAAACATTCAGCTTAATGACTCAGTCCAGTTCATTTTGCTTGAAGCCATGTGACCCTGAACTCCAGCACTGTCTGATTTCAGGCTAAACAAGGTTGATCTGGATTGGTACCAAGCAGTGAAGAAGCAGGAAATGACCTTCAGTAACAACACTTACTGCTGGTTCAGAGTGGGTACATGGTCATTGTCAGGACACTCTTTTTCCTGATTTGAGACTGAACAAGATGGGAGGAAAAACGTTGTTATTTAAAAAAATTCTCACTAAAGTACAATTTAATCAAAAACTTGTTTATTCACCCTTGTACTACAGAGTGCAGATCTCTTTCTATCCTTGCATTTTTACATCCAAACTACAAAAATCTATCAGAATAGGAAACAAGTAATACATAGTATTGTTGCATTATTAACTAGTAACCAGTTGTTTCTGTCACAGAATTTGATAAGAGTAAACAAAAAGATTTTATTTTGACAGAGCCAAATGTGTTATTTGTAGAAATGTTATATAGTGATTCTGTGAAAGCAAAATTCTAATTTTCAGCTCTAGTTCTGCAAAGATGTATGCAACTGAAAAGAAAATGTAATGTGACTTAGGCAGATTATCTGGGCTTGTCACATATGTGGGTGATCTAATTGGTAGAAGTGTCTGTAGACATTGTAGGCTTGAAAGCAGCCAGTATTGCATTACTGAAACTTCTTATGCAACTGTTTTTATGGCTTTGTTTAAGATAAGATATTTTATGCTGGTACAGTAATACTTAGATAAGTGTAATTAATAATAGTAAGTTATACAATTTGTCATCTCAGTTTCTGTTTGTTGGCAATGGAGCATTTTGTTTATTTGGTTTCATTCTCCTACTGCATATTCAGTGCTTCTGAAGTGGCACAACTCTGACCCTTTCAGATATCAGACACAGAGCCAAGTTCTCTTGGTTTATACGTAGACCTAGAACCCCATCTTTTGAAGCAGCTGAGGCAAAAATGATAAAAGATGGTGAACATAGCAAATAAAATGTGTTGGATCCTCTCCCTTAAGTTCTCATGGGCACCTTCCTAGTGAAGTACTGAAGGAAATTCCTGAGGACCTTAATCACAGGCAAAAGGTAGGAAAAACCAAAAGACATTTGCACAATAACCAAGAAAGTCTGTCTTGAAAAGAAGTTTCTGTCTATGGAAGTGATTAAAGAATTTGCTGAGATCTTGAAGGCAGAACTTGCCCTATGACTTCTTACTCATCCCTGCTGCACTGAGGCATGAGAGCAGTAGTGAGTTTCCATATAATAGATATCCTATACATGTATAATGCTGAGAAATTTGGAAGTGTTGGTTTACTCTGAAACTTACTAAAAATTGTATTTCCCTATCCATTAGATCTTCCTGATGTGCACATTCAGTTATAACTTCTTACCTGAGGTGAAGAAGGATTAAAGGAATATTGCTACAAACGATAGCCCCCCTGCCACAGCTCAGGTAAGGATTGAGGAGCTGGGTTGATTTTCCATTGCATCAGCAGCATTTCTAGTGAGGTTCTAGACTGTGACACATGAGCAGATAGCACAGAGAGCACTTGTCAGCACAGAGGTGATGGAATCACTGCAGCCTGGAGAGTCAGGATTACACTGAGTTCATTTAAACTGATAGTCTACAAGACTAGAAATTAAAGGGAGAAAAGTGTGTGGTGACATGATCACAGTCACAATTTAAGCACTCTAAAGACACTGTTTGAAATGGAAAATACGTTGAGTGTAAGAAGAGTATTAACAAACCTGATGCCTTTTAAGAACCTTGACAAAACAGGCAATCCAGACTGCAGAGTTTTTTCTCTTTCCTTCTAATTCATACATACAGTTTTTCCTCTGTGATTATGAATCAGCCTTAGCTCAAGTGTCCTGAAGGACATGTATTGGTCCTTATGTTAACAAATATAGATGCTCATCTAACCATAATGTTAAGTAAACATTTGCAGTCATATAGATAACCCACCATATGACTTGACATGTTCATTATTTAGACAAAATGGATTTTACTTACACACAGATCAGATGATGAGTTAAAAGCTTTCTGCAGTATCAAGTTGTTCAAGCTTTATTATAAGTAAGAATTAAAGTTTTAAATTCAGGGAAGTGTTTTGACAGCATGGGGGATTTCTCTTCAAATGTGTTTCAAATATTAAATCATGATGAAACACCATCTGTATGTGACCTTCAGAAGGTTATGATGTATGAAAAGACTTTTGGGCTGTTTTGGTAACAAGAGTATCACTCACAATGGCAAAACAGGACAGACTGAACTTATAAACATTACCTCAGCCCCGTGCTAGAGATAACATGTTTAGTAAACTTCTCAAAATGAGCTGATACCACGAGTCATCTCATTGTGATCAGCACCAGGACTATTTCCTGCTAAGACTGGCTAGCAGACTGGTATATTACTGCATCCCCAAAATATTGAGCTTAGAAAGTGAAGCTGCCTTTATTTTGTGTAAATAAGTACAAGTGTTCGCTCCTGAAAGGACAAAAAGGTTGCCAGCAAATACAAGTACTGGAAAATACCAGCATGCTAATGATAAGGACATTTGAAGTCCATCTGTTTTCAAGGAAATCTTATTATCTCATTGACAAATGAAAAATTTATACTTTTTAGTCTTTCCAAACAACTCTATTTATGTTTTTAATTCAGCAAAACTGGTCTTTGATATTTAAATAAGCTCTCCTATGCTACAGGATGTTTAACTTTTGGAAGTTCAAAATGCACTAGAGTTAGTACTCTATGAAATGGGAGAGAAATGTGTTCAGGTTTTGCTCTGCTCTCCATTGTCTTCTCAAACATCACTTCATTATTCATTTATTTTCCAAAAGCTAAGGAGAACAGTGCCAAGTCTACTTAACTGGGAGGGCTGGGATAAAAAAAAAAGTGGAGAAATAAATGCATAAAACTAGGTCAGAGCACTTGCCTGCATTTCCAGAAGGAAAAAACTCGAATTGGTTAATGATATTTTTGGAAAAATTTCTAAGTATTAAAATATTCTATAGATATTTAAGTTTCTTTTCAGAGGACACCTCTGTGGTAACACAAGTGACATTTTGAATGTGCCTTTCCCTTGCTAAGCCTTCTTAGCAAAACCAAATGTCATTTGTTGTCTCAAAAGCTAACGACATATTTCACATGTCAGATGTACAAACATGCTACTGAACAAAATTACAGGCAAGATATTTAAATTCTGCTGCTGCTGAAATTTCTGTCATATCTCTTTCTAATGCAGTGCACAGCAGCTCTCTGTGGTGACAGCAGAACTGGTTCTATTATGCTGCAAAGTAAATTAATACTTTGTGTGAAGGCTCAGGTCAAAATAAAAATACTTGATGGCTTGTTGTGTGCAGAAGTGACACTGTTATGTGATTAGGAAATACTGCTGCATATAAGTGGAAACCTGAACACATTTCTTTTCAAATTTCAGTTGTGTCATTTTTGAAACTATTTATTTTTAGGATCAGCATTATTAACATTTCTTGTGTCACAAGAGAACCTCATCTACCCAGAGAGCAGATGACCTTTTATAGTGGTGCATGCTGAATATGTTAAATATTATAATTCATTTCAAATAAAGAAATGGTTCATATTATTTATCTGCAACATAAAAATTTTAATGACCTTCAAAGAAAATTATGTCTAGTTTTGCATGACCTAATCCTTGACAGTTATCAGTATTTTGTTTGTCTGTCTTAGGGGCTGCAAATTTATCCAAAGTTTCAGATAAATATCTTTGAAAGACAGATGAGCTAAAAGTAAGATAATTACTGTCATATCCCACAGCAGAACTCTTCAGCACTTTGGGAAATGTCACTGATAACCAGGAAATTTTCAAATTATTTTAAAATGTTGTAAGCAGAATCTTGCCTTCCCTAGGACTCCATGAGTCAGTTTTGATTCCAGTATCTATTTCTGCTTGAGAAGAATCATTAAAGAAAATACTTTTTATTACTTATTACTTACTTATTTTTATTACTAAGAATTAGTAATAAAATTCTTAATACTAAGAATTACTTAGAAGAAAGATGAGATAAATTCAAAGGTTTGAAATTGCACTTAAATCCAAGTATGTGGCTCTCCTTGAGTTTAAATTAGAGGAGAGCAGTATTTAGTCATGACCTGTTATGGATTCTGAAAATGTTGAGCAATCATATTTTTGTCTCCAGTTATCCTATGGCTGTGGCAAATGGAGGCAGGTGCTGTTTGTGTGTAACCACAGCAACTAAAATCTGCCTGCACTCACTTCCCTTCGTCATCAATGAAACAAAAGAATTCTTACAGAAGAAACATTTTCCCTCCTGTTCCCTTCCTTCGTAGTTGCTACAAATGCTTCACTTAAGAAAAGAAACTAGTTTGAATTGTGCAGCCTTATAAAATGCCTTTTAAAGCATTCTGTTGCCAAAGTCTTGTTTGGCAAATGTTGTCAAGTTGTCAAGAAAGTTATTTGGCATAAAGAAAATGGGACACTTGTTTCCTCAGGGGTACATTTTCCATATTTCTGGGATTTATGTACTTGCAATGAAAAGACACCACAATGGTCTTCCATGTTTCCAAGCATCAATCAATTATTTGAATTCCCTTGTATATGTACAAAGTAGTATTTCCCACAAAAAACAAACAAAAAACCAAATAAACAACAACAAAATTTTTTTAAATAAAAAAAGAGGGAAAACAAACACCTTTCCCCATTAAAAGAAAAGGAAAATAGCAACATCATTTTTCCCCCCTGCATCTAAGAATCATTACTGAGCAGAAATGTAGGAAATTTGTCCTGGGTTTGTAGCCCCACTCCTTTGTGTGTTACTGTGATCCACATGTTAGCACAAAGGACTATACAGCCATAAAGCTTTAAAGTTGCTCCATATTGATATTGCAGTTAAGATTGTACTTATCTGGCTGCTGTTATGATTTGAAATCTCTTCTTCTTCTGTTTGGAAGTTCAAAGAAATAATGCCATGGTCCTGCAGTAAATCCGTTCAGGAGAGACTTCACAATTTCAGTCACAAAGTTAAATACTCGTGGTATCAAAACCAACATTGCTCACCCTGAAAAAAGGACATCTGTCTTCTGCAGAGGTTCTTCCAGTTGACCATTTGTCCAAAACTGAGTAAAAATATTTACAAAGGCAGTTGTATGTTGCTTCCAGAGGCACCAGTGAGTGAACTCCACAGTGTTCTCACAGCACACACGTTTAGTTAGTCACAGATACAACACTAGCTTGAATGCCAGTCCTTACAATATCTATTTCTTTTATTTAATTTAACTTAATACTTAATGCAATATATTTATATTGCAAATCCTATCATACCACTAAACCCATTTTTCTGCTGCTAGATTTGCGTTTAATTCGGGATTTGAATCATGCTCAACCTCATTGTTCCAAGTAATGGAATTTATTAGAATGGATCCACACAATACTGCACATAATGAGAATGGGAGAATCAGAAAGCTAAATTGCAAAGCCAAAAATGGAGGAAAATAAGACTGGCCGTTTTGGATTACTCTATTTTGGAAGCCCAATGTGTTTCCAAGGCCTTATTTTCAAAAATTGCCACTGACCTTTCCCACAGTGCTGAGCAGGTCTGTTGCAATTTCTTATTAATCAGAATAAGTAAAAAAGCACGCTCTGTACATTTACAGAACTGGTATCAAACTCCTTCTGTAACTGAAAAGAAAATTAGAATCTTCCATTCTCAGAACTTCTGTGGCTTTCTTTTTATATTTCCTACGCTAAGATGAGGTAAACTCTCCTAGAATTTACATTCAGTTACACTCAGTACCTTCAGGAAACCCCTCTCACATAATTACAACTCTAATAATGCTTCAACTGCCACCTCAGTTTCTTCATGTGAGAGATTTTTGCCATTTGATGTTACAAATGGGCTTCATAAAGTAGGAAGAGGAAGAAAAAATCTTTAAAAATCAGCTAGAAATTGATTCTTTCACTTAGTGAAAAAAGAGACTAAAAAATGAATTGAATGATCTTTTAAGGTGTTCTTAAACCAAGAGGATGTATTTTAAGAACAAATTAAATAGCGAGCAGATATTTTCCCATAAATAAAAATTAGCTTCTTATTTCTAGGTACGTGATTTAAAGTCGAAGAGCATTTTCCAGCTACCTGTCTTGTGCATTACTGAAATGTAAAAGTAAGTAAAAATTATATGTATTTTTTCATACATTAGAAAATATTTACGGGATGGAACAAAAAATTGCATCTCTTAAATATAGTGTTTACTAGTAATTTCTTATTATGTCCCCTAAATGCCACAGTGGCTTTGCTATATCCCAGAATTACAAGTACTGATAAAATTTTCTTGCTCCCCCTTCCCATCTTTCCCATGATTATCTAATAGTTTAACACACTAATTAAACTAAAATATATTAATATTACTTTGCATTATGAATATTTGCCCTTGAAAATCATTCCTATGAAATCATTCAATCTTAAAAGCCACTTAAAATTAACCTTCCTGAATTATACTCCCAACTCCTATCCACAGTTCTGGTTGAAATAAGGTCCCCACAGATCCAGCCAGTAAACCACACTGAAATCCCACCTGATCACCTGTGTCACTGCCTGATGCTATCCCAAGAAACGGGGCTTTCTCGAAGTGAGCTTAGTGGGTCTCTGCTCTGGGATTTATAAAATGCAATAAAAAATGACAAAAAACACAAATGCAAATATATTTTAAAATATAATATTAGCATTGTCAACATGAAAGACGTTATTTACTGCACAGAGAAGAAAATATTCAGAATAGTGTAGTTTGTTTCGGGGAATGCATGAAAAAGTTTCAACAACTAACACACAGTGTTTCTTTGCAAAATAGCCCGTGCATGATGCTGAAGTGAAATGGGTTTTGCTCATTCTTGTAAAAGAAGGTCATTACCTTCTATTGTGGCTGCTCCTTTTGGATTACCTGTCTTTGCACAAGTCAAACAATAAATAAAGGTAGTCTGTTAATATAGATTAGAGGTTAAACTGTTATTTATTGTCACCTTTTATGGAGAGATTCTATAAAGGTTGTTATTGAACTTCCCT